>NC_092210.1:5888574-5931532 GCF_043381705.1 Parasteatoda tepidariorum
AAATTTTTTGAAAATTGTAATCATGATTACAAGTAATTGATTACTGTAATCGACTATGTAATCATGATTACAGCTGTAATCAAACTTTGTAATCACGATTACAAGTAATTGATTACTGTAATCAATATTGTAATCATGATTACAGCTGTAATCAAAATATTTGAAAATTGTAATCATGATTACAAGTAATTGATTACTGTAATCAAAAAATGTAATCGATTACATTTTTGGCCAACTCTGATATATATAGTATCCTCATTTCAATGTAAAGGATAATTCGATTCTTGATAACAGAGATCAACTTAGAGTGATCAATATACAAGTGTGGTCAACTTGACAGGTTTCACTGTTTTTGTTATATCTATAATAAATATAATAAATCACTGTATTAATTTAATTTGTGAAATTAATTTCTATACATACAATTTTTGATATATCTGAAAGTAATATGTTCTCTGATTAACTAGTTTCAATATATTTGAAGAAAAACAAAAAGCATCCACACCAGCATTATATGGCATCAGCTTCTAAAAAAAATAATGACGACTAAAATTAGAATTGCAAATTAAAGCTTTTTTTTTAAAAAAAAGATTCTGTATCAAAATTTAAAATATATTTCTAAATTTTCTGAAAGGAAGTAATATATAATATATATGATTTTAATTTTACGTGTATCTCTCATATCTTCAGATATAATGTTTAGATACATTGTTAAAATAGGAGGAAATGGCTATTACAACAACAACAAAAAAGTCTTCAAAGCTTAAAGAACACTCGAGAAAAACCCTGCATGCTAAAAATTAAAAATATGTTGTGTGAGAACTTTTTAGTTTCTTGGAATTCATCGCAACTTTTTTTTTCGTTTTTTTTTACAGAAACGGTGCAACCCTCACGTTTAGCCGACGAAGCAGCAGATTTTATTGAAACTTTTGTAAATGCAAAAAAATCTAAACAACAACTTCATGAACAAATCTTTCTCAAATGAAGTAAACGTGATAAAAAGCTTATTTCAAAAAGTGTTACTCTTTTAAATAAGAACATTTAAGATGAAACATTTCTAATATTTAACAACAAAAGAAATTTTTTGAATAAAATGTTATTTTCGTTATTAATGCCAAACATAATAAGTTTCTTTTCCACAATGGTTCAACATACATGATTTCATCATTTGCCGCATTTTTGTACTTTTTGAATTGTTCGTTAACTTTATTTTCGTTCTTAATTCTTTATCTTCTAGCCTTTACGTACAAGTAATGAAAAAGTGAACTATTAGATGTCGTAAACAGTTTAAGTGCTTAATAATGGGAGTGATAAAAAAAAAATATATTCTATAGTTTTCTATAGTTTATTATAAAATATAGTTCTGATTGAGCAGTGAATATAATAATTGCGGAATCTCTGAACTTTCCAAAACTGATGAAATTGTATTTCTTATAATGATAGAAAACGATAGATTTCTTAAATTTTTTTTTTCTTCACATGAAATAGGAAGTATAAAATTGTATTTTAAGTATTATATGCTTAGTACTTAATATACTTCGAATGCATGGTATTGACTAGTGAATTCGAAACATCGTTTTGGAACTGATTCGATTCAGCTGATTAAATGAATTATTAAACTAACAATAGATCTAAAAAAATTAATTAGAAACTTCCACTATATATTTTTCTCGCGTTGAATTCTCCTGCACAATTCTATCGAGTTGATAATTCCAATAGAAAATATAGAAAACGATATAAAAAGTAATAGAAAGCGATGGATTTTTATTTTTATATTTTTTTTATCTTTCCTTAGATGAAATAGGAAGTATAAAATTGCATTTTGAGTATTATATGCTTAGTATTTAATATACTTGGATTGATTGGTATACGAATGCTTGGTATTGATTGATGAATTCGAAACATCGTTTTGCAACTGATTCGATTCGGTTAATTCAATAAATTATTATTCTAACTAAAGATCTTAAAACAAAAATTAGAAACTATGTAGAAAATAAGGAAAATATGGAAAATAATAGAAAACGATATAGAAAATATAGAAAAAAATAGAAAACGATATAGAAAGTATAGAAAAGAATTCGCGATCGCAACGCTCGAGTACGCCGTCTAGCGGGAGCCTGTAAATATCAGACATTAATTTATCACGTTTTCATTTAGTTCCATCGAAATCATTGACAGAATCAGACGCCATTTTTTAGCAGCAAATAAGAAACAAAATTTCCCTAAGGAAAAGGCCGAAGAACTTGAAAAAAATCTCCAGAATATTANTAATATGATTCTTAAAACTATAGAATGTAAAGTTTAAATGGGCCTTTCATGTTATATCATTAAATTTAGTAAAACTATTTCTCGGGCATTAGGTTTTAACTCTTATAAGAATATACATATTTTTTTCTGTTAATGTACAAATATTTTTCCGATGTGTTTTGGATATTCCTTCTCTAATAAAAAGAGATACCATTTTGTTTTCGTTTGCATAAGAAAGAATATCAAGCATTTTTATTTTTTAAACTTAATTAGTCACTTTAAAGAAGGAACGTAGCAATGTTACGTGCTACATTAACGACGTCTCTAGAGTAACTGAATGACTGTTCATATAGAAATCGCAGGTATTAGTCTCATACAACAACCCTCCTATAGTTCGTTGCGATCGCGAATAGAAAACGACACAGAAAATATAGAAAATGATAGAAAACGATATAGAAAATAATAGAAAACGATGGATTTTCATTTTAATTTTTTTTTTTTATCTTTCCTTACATAAAAAAGGAATATAAATTTTATTTTAAGCATTATTAAGCGTAGTATTTAATATACTTCGAATGCTTGACACTAGAGTTGGATATTGATTCGTAAATTCGAAACATCATTTTGAAACTGATTCGATTCAGTTGATTCAATGAATTATTAAACTAACATTTAAGCTAAAAAAAATATTAGAAACTTTCACTATGTGTTTTTCTCGTGTTAAATTCACCTGCATAATTGTACCGGGCAAATAATTCCAATAGAAGATATAGAAAATAAGAGAAAACGATGGATTTCTTTAAAAAAAAAAATTTGAATCGTTCCTTAGAAGAAAAAGAACTCTAAAATTGTATTTTAAGTACTATTATAAGCTTTGTACTTAATATACTTCGAATGCTTGGCACTAGAGTTGGATGTTGATTGGTGAATTCGAAACATCGTTTTAAAACTGATTCGATTCAGTTGATTCAATGAATTATTAAGCTAACAATAGACCAAAAAAATAAACTAGAAACTTTCACTATATATTTTTCACGTGTTGAATTCTCCTGCACAATTGAAACGGGTTGATAATTCTAATCGAAAATATAGAAAACGATATAGAACATAAAGAAAATAATAGAAAATAATAGAAAACGATGTAGAAAATATAGAAAATAATAGAAAACGTCATGGAAAATAATAGAAAACGATATAGAAAATAATAGAAAACGATGGATTTTTATTTTAATTTCTTTCTTATCTTTCTTTACATGAAATAGGAAGTTCGAAATTTTATTTTAAGCATTATTAAGCTTAGTATTTAATAAACTTCGAATGGTTGACGCTAGAGTTGGATATTGATTCGTGAATTCGAAACATCATTATGAAACTGATTCGATTCAGTTGATTCTATGAATTATTAAACTAACATTAGAGCTAAAAAAATATATCAGAAACTTTCACTATATGTTTTTCCCGTGTTAAATTCAAATGCATAATTGCATCGGGTGGATAATTCCAATCGAAGATATAGAAAATAAAAGAAAAAGATGGATTTTTAAAAAAAAAGATTTTGAATCATTCCTTAGAAGAAAAAGAACTCTAAAATTGTATTTTAAGTATTATATGCTTTGTACTTAATATACTTCGAATGCTTGGCACTAGAGTTGGATGTTGATTGGTGAATTCGAAACATCGTTTTGAAACTGACTCGATTCAGTTGATTCAATGAATTATTAAACTAACAATAGATCTAAAAAATAAATTAGAAATTTTCACTATATATTTTTCTCGTGTTGAATTCTCCGGCACAATTGAAACGGGTTGATAATTCTAATCGAAAATATAGAAAACGATATAGAAAATAAAGAAAATAATATAAAACGATGTAGAAAATATAGAAAATAATAGAAAACGACATAGAAAATAATAGAAAACGATATAGAAAATAATAGAAAACGATGGATTTTTATTTTAATTTCTTTTTTGTCTTTCTTTACATGAAATAGGAAGTACGAAATTTTATTTTAAGCATTATTAAGCTTAGTATTTAATATACTTCGAATGCTTGGCACTAGAGTTGGATGCTGATTGGTGAATTCGAAACATCGATTTGAAACTGTTGCGATTCAGTTGATTTAATGAATTATTAAACTAACAATAGATCTAAAAATAAAAAAAATTCTGAACTTCCACTATATGGTTTTCTTGTGTTGAATTCTGCTGCATAATTGTATAGGTTGGATAATTCTAATAGAAAATATGGAAAACTTTAAGAAAATTTAAAAAATAATGAAAAATGATGGATTTTTATTATTAGTATTTTTTTTATCTTTCCTTTGATGAAATAGGAAGTATAAAATTGCATTTTAAGTATTATATTCTTAGCACTTAATACACTTTAAATGCTTGGCTTTAGAGTTGGATATTGATTCGTGAATTCGAAGCATCGTTTTGAAACTGACTCAATTCAGTTGTTGTTGAAACTTCTCTATATGGTTTTCTTGCGTTGAATTCCCTTGCATAATTGAATCGAAGAATTGAAGAATTTTAGAATTGGGTATACTATAGCCTACGTCACAGGTCGTGTTATTCCTACTAAATGTAACTAGTAAACAGCACTTTCTGCGAACCTGATTTCTAGCAACAAGTAAACATTAAATGAAGTGTGTTGTTATAAGTCGCTACTCGGCAGGTTGCAATTGTCTAGTTCCTTTTGAAGTAATTTATTTTGTTGTTTTATCTAAGTTTATGAATTTAGTAAACATATTTAAAACTCAGCTTATTAATTAAACTAAAAGGTAAATGTNGAAAATAGAGAAAATAATAGAAAACGACATAGAAAATAATAGAAAACGATATAGAAAATGATAGAAAACGATAGATTTTTATTTTAATTTCTTTTTTATCTTTCTTGACATGAAATAGGAAGTACGAAATTTTATTTTAAGCATTATTAAGCTTAGTATTTAATATACTTCGAATGCTTGGCACTAGAGTTGGATGCTGATTGGTGAATTCGAAACATCGATTTGAAACTGTTGCGATTCAGTTGATTTAATGAATTATTAAACTAACAATAGATCTAAAAATAAAAAAAATTCTGAACTTCCACTATATGGTTTTCTTGTGTTGAATTCTGCTGCATAATTGTATAGGTTGGATAACTCTAATAGAAAATATAGAAAACTTTAAGAAAATTTAAAAAATAATGAAAAATGATGGATTTTTATTATTAGTATTTTTTTTTTATCTTTCCTTTAATGAAATAGGAAGTATAAAATTGCATTTTAAGTATTATATTCTTAGCACTTAATACACTTTAAATGCTTGGCACTAGAGTTGGATATTGATTCGTGAATTCGAAGCATCGTTTTGAAGCTGATTCAATTCAGTTGTTTCAGTTGTTGTTGAAACCTTCACTATATGGTTTTCTTGCGTTGAATTAATTCTCTTGCATAATTGAATCGAAGAATTGAAGAATTTTAGAATTAAAGAATTTTAAAATTTAAAAACCTAATAAATAAGACTGGCTTTCGTATCACAAAAACAAGTCAATCGATTTAGTACAAAATTATATAACATAAAATAGTATACAAATTTTATAGCTTACAATTTTGAAGTTTTACTGTTTTTGTATTAAGTTAATAGCATAACTAAAGTAATTTTATACATATTTATCATTGCTAGGGGGATAAGCCCCTGTTCGCTACAGCTCACCAACTCTGATGATTGCTTCGCATTAACTGTTGTTTCTTGACAGAAAACAGTTTTTCTACGAAAGTTAAAATTATTCACATAACAAATATGTACTAAAAGGAATTCTGTTTGCTTACGCTTATGTCTCCACTTCCCTCTTCCAAATATTATTAACTATTATAAATATTTAGATCTATTGATGAACAGAAGTAATTTTTCTAAGTAATCATTTTTCAAAATAACATTTATGTTATTATAACATTATATAGTGCAAACAAATTTGATGAGTTCACAACAGTAATTTAATATTTTCGCTTACCAAACTGGCGGATATATTAAATGTTATTTTTGCTTGCATCTCATTGTGTATGCAGCTGATCGCTAAGTTCTAAATCATTTAACAGAGCTGTTTAACTGTAACTTATAACAGTATATTAATGTTATATGCACAAAAATAATAATTGTAAAACGATTAATTAGATTAGACCACCTCTCTAAATAACTGTATCTTAAAAAGTAGAGCAGAATTACATTATAATAATAATAAAGACAATTCTCTTAGTTTTAGTCTCTTGAATTAAAAGCATAATAATAGCAGTACAGGAAAATAACTTTAAATTAGGGATACAAAAATATTTATAGAAGAACAATATCTATATGACTTTTATTAATTTTATGCTGATGACAACCAAAACAATATGGAACTGGATGAGGAAAAACTGGATCCTACCACGTGATTTTCCGGCTAATAAAAATGCACCATCAACAATGGAAAACTTCGACACCATCATTAGACTTTTATATATAGTAAGAAATTATCCATGAATGTGCAAGTTTTATGAATGGGCCTAAAGTTATTTTGATGAGTTCCAAACGCAATGTTAGGTCTCAACAAATGAAAATCGCATTATTGAAAACCAATTTTCTAAACATCAGTTCACTAAACTATTGAAACCACATCTTACAGACTGCTGTTACCCCCCCCTCCCCCCATGATGTAAAAATTAAAAATTCATCCGACATTACGAAAAAAGAAAAAAATATATTTGTTACCGTGAATGGCCGGTATCAAGAGAATGTCGACTGTCTCCGGTGAATGTCAGCAATCACATAGACGCTTTGGTGAATATCCGAAATATTTGTTATATTCGATTTGATATTAATTTATTCGTTGATATTATTATATTTATTCGATGATTAAATATCTGCTGAAGATAGATTAGGAGAAGCATCAGTGTTCGGAGCACACCGGCTAAATGCATTCTGGTCAATGGCACTTGACATTAAAGAAACATTGATGTAGGGCATTCCAGGCAAATGTTAGCCGGGCAGTGGCACGTGGCACTGGACCTCAAAAAACATTTATGTAGGGCACTTCGGGTCAATGTATACCGGGCAGTGGCACTTAACTGGACCTAGTATATATTACGGACATTTGCCAAAGCGACTATGAGATTATCAACATTCACCGGTGAAGGTCAAGAACCACCAATTTCGGTCACTCACAGTAAACATATAGTATATTCAGATAAATAGGTTTTTGTATCAGACTATGTGAATTAAATTAGTGTCCCGTCTACAGAATGACCTTTTTAAACGATGAATGAAGTTACTTTGCATGACCATAAGGTTAAAATTCATTCAAGGTATAATGTATCGATCTATGCATGTGAGTGTGTATCTATGCATGCGTCTGTCAATCTATGCACGCAAGTGTCTGTTCATTCACACAAGTGTCTATCTATGCATGCAAGTGTTTATCTATTTATGCACGCTTCTATTTATCTATACATACATCTACCTATATCTATTCCATGCGTAGCTTGCCTTACCCAAGTCAATATTCTTGATGGTCCCATTAAAAAAGTTTGATGGTCTATGCTGGTTTCAGTGCGATTCATGGTGGTCCAACATCATTTGATGGTCACCATCATGTAATATTTTTCATTACGTGTTCATGGTTTTTGACATGCCAACAAGCTTCCATTATCAAATGCTATTTTAATACTTATGAAAGTTAACCATCAAGAGAAGTTTGGCTCTTATGGACCAACAGCCTATGATGATCCGTTATGGTTTACGATGGTTCCTCCTACTATACATTTCCATGATGGTTTAATGGAAATTCTTGTTGTTTCCCAGGAATATAAGTATCAACAAGACAATTTGATTCTTTTTATGTTGGATCAACATAAATCAGTCTGAATTCCTACATTGGCATGATGGTTGTTCGTGATCATTCCAACATTTGATTTCTATGATACTATGATGGAAATTCGTGATTTTTCAACATGAACAAACCATCAAAACAAGTTGCTATTCTTATGTTGGACCATCATAAATCAGTCCGAATTCCTACGCTGAGGTGATAGCTACTTATGTTGGCTACCATCAAAAAATATAATGGTTCATGATGGAATTATTGATGGTTACCATGAAGATTATGTTGGTCCATTAATGGAGAACCATCAAAAATTTTGACTTGGGCATGTAAGAATTTTTTTTTCATATAATAAGTTAAGAGATTTTAACAATCTGTGTGAAAGATATTATTTATTGACAGAAATTTATCATTAAATTAATGTCAAAAGTATTCTTTTTTCTTTCTTTTCGAAGAATACAAAGTAGGAAGGGCTAACGAGTGTTTTTGACACACCTTTTCAACCCCATTTAAGATGCGGGCACCATTGTCTTACATGTTGCTCACCCTCTGAGTCAATTCGCCCACTTTCGCTGTCAGATCTTTCACTTTTCGAGATTCAATCACTTCATTTCAGTTTAGATCGAATTCATTTTGATGAATTGAGGTTCACGCAAAAAAAATACTATATCGCATACAAAATTATTCCACGAACATTAAATTTATTCAATAAAAAATTAAATATTGAAATAATGAAACCAGCTTTCGCTGTCAAAATTTTCACTTTTCGAGATTCAATCACTTCAGAAAACGATATAGAAAACGATGGAAATAATAGAAAACGATATAGAGAACATAGAAAACGATGGAAATAATAGAAAATGATAGAAAACGATAAAAATTCATTTTGATAACATAAGATTCACGCAAAACAATTACTATATCACGCACAAAATAATTATTCTACAAATATTAAATTTATTCAATATAAATTAAACAATGAAATAATTAAACCCGCTTTCATAGTCAGATCTTTCACTTTTTGAGATTCAATCACGTCATTTCAGTTCACGCAAAATTTGCTCATTTTGATAAAATCAGGTTCACACAAAACAATTACTATATCGAGCACAAAATAATTATTCCACGAATATTAAATTCATTCAATATAAAATTAAACATTGAAATAATAAACGATAGCATCTCATACTTACTAAAATGGCGCCATTTGCGTCGTTCACTATCCTTTATAAAATCGGATATATCAGATACATACAAAAACAGTATCAGTTGTGTCGGTTGTTACTTCCCATTATAAATTTAGATGCATCAGTTCGGTTGTATCAGTTACTTTCCTACATAAAATGGATGTTTTCAACTTTGATAATATTCAAATCAATGCACAAAAAAAAATTTAATTATTTTTTTTTTAATCATATTTGGTTCATGTGAAATTTAAGTTTTTAAGAACACGAATTAAAATTTCATGCTCCTTTTATATTATGATTTCTAAAATCAAAAGTTTTTTTAAACTTGATAGGAACATAAGTTTTGAGTTTATTTATTTATGTTTTATTTAAGATCAAATTAAATGACAATATCTGAATCAAATTATAGTTCACAATGCTTGAAGTACAAAGAATCAAATTTAATATGCAAATTATTTAAATTTTCGTAACTTTAAATGAAATCAAACGTAATTCTAAATGATATCACTAACACACAGTTTAAAGTAACTCTAAATGATATCAAAATTTCTTAAACTTACTTTATTTACTTAGGTATTCTAAAATCTTTTTTGTTACCCACTCTTAGCATAATTATAAGATTCATTTAACAACAGAAGTATAGAAAAAAAGGTCAACTCTACAAATCAGTTAAGATTATAGTAAACATTTATTTATAAATTAAAAAAGGAAAAACAATTTCTCTTTACAATTATTAAGAAATACATATTTTTTAAATCATTCATTCGAACAATTCTTATAATTAAATTATAAGAATTATTTGATAAGATAAAATTATAAGAATTTAAGAAAAAAAAAGAGTATACCATTTTAAAAATGGTTTTTTTTATTTTTAAATTTATTTATTTATTTATTTTTATTTTTTTGATTATTTGAAAATCGTGATTAAAGATACATAAAATATGCAGTAATAAGAAATATGCAATTTTTTCTTTGTTATTGAGTTTTGAAATATCAAAAACATGCATTTGTCACTTTTTTTCCCCATTTACCTGTAATCTAATCAGCAAATAAATCTAAAACTACTTTTAGCATTCCTTTTGAAAATGCATAAACCTCTAAAGAAACTGTCAACAACACCAACAATCAGATTATTTTAAACATACAGAGCCCTATGATTTGAGAAGGTAAATATTTTTTTCTCATTTTTTGCAGGAAGCGATTAAAGTTCCAGACAAAAAAGTTCCAGACAAAGTTCCTTCAAAAAAGAGCAAGTCAAACCGTGTGAGCAGAAAGTGATGTTTGTCCAAAGTTTTCGAGCGAGGCTAAAATAAACTCTATCAGACGCCAAAGTCAACAAGTGGGCTGATTCTCTTCATGTTTACATGATCTAACCTGTATAGGCATCAGCCGAAAGCATTGATGAAAGCTGCCCGTGCAAACACACCCCGTTTTGTCGCTTTATAAACAGAGACTGCTGAAGAACGTGCAAATTATAGCTAACATGCGATTACATCAATTCGAATCGAAAATAAAGAAGAAAAAAACAAGGTACAAGATCAACAAACATGACACGGGTGAATCTGTCTTGACGACCTTTACTCACTGTCATAAGAGGAAGAAATACTAACGCCGTTGTGGATAAAATTAGCATAAAAACGATTGAACAATGTCACGCACTTTTCATCCCAGAACAAATTTGCTCGCAGATTTTCGCGTGAGAAACATAATTAATCCCTTCAAAAAATAACTCATGAGTCAATGTTAGCATTTCATCTAGACGTCGTATTATAAATAATTGGACTAACAACATGCTGTTATCGAAAACGAGACAATAAATTCACGCTACAAAAGCAAAATGGCTGCCGTTTTCGAATTTAGCTCGGAGCGCAGCGATATTTTCTGCTATTTCACGAAATGTGTAATTATATTCGAAACTAGTCATTTGACTACATACAAGCTGACATCATTAACTTATTTAATATCTATCTTAAGTAGGTTTCACTAACGAAAACAAACATTGCGTTTTATCAAAACATCTTAATTAGTCAATTTAGCTATTTAATACTGTGAGCAACTGATAGTAAAAAATATCAGTCATAAAGTTGTAATTCGGAAATAATTTACAGTCATCTTTTGTTATATTCTTGCACTGTCTAGTTTTTTATCATATCTCCGGAAATAAAAACCTTATTAGTTATATTTAATTTCGACTTGGAAGAAATACCAGTTTTAATTCGAAAATCGTATTTTTTAATAATTTTTAAGTTGTTTATAATGATATGATTAACTTTAAAAATTTGTTTGCAGGCTCCAAAGGCCTATGTTAGCATTTTATATAGATATAAATACAATTGCACTAATAATAAACTTGAATAGAATAAAGAACAAGTTCAATACAACAATACTAACAAACAATATCAAAAGCGAAACAATAAATTCACGCTGCAAATTCAAAATGGCTGCCGTTTTCGAATTTAGCTCAGAGCGCAAACGATATTTTCTGTTATTTCACGAAATGTGTAATTATATTCGAAACTAGTCATTTGACAACATATTAGCTGACATCATTAAGTCACTTGATATGTATCATGAGTAGGTTTCGTTTACAGAAGCAAATATTATATTTTATTAAAACATGTTAATTAGTCAATGAAGGTATTTTATATTTTGAGTAAATGATAGTCAAAAAATATCAGCTAGAGAGTTGTTATTAAGGAAATAAATTACCATAATACTATGCTATTAATTTTAAGAAAGCTATTGGTAAAATAGATGGAAATAAGGACCATCGCATCACTTTGTATCAAAATTTAGGAATAAAAAAAAAATGAATCTTGAATTGTATACAATCCTTCTATTTAGTTTCGATTTACGGAAGAAGGCATGCTTAAATCAAACGTCGTATTTTCAGATTATTTCAAAATTACTAAACATGCCATTTTAGTTCTAAAAGTTTGATCGTGTGCTTCTAGCCAAAATTGAACTAACTACAGCTATTTTTGTAAGCTAAACAAATTTATTATGCAAAAAGTAAAGTGAATAAAGCTTACTTAGTTAATTCAGACAAGATTTTGTATAATTTTCTAAAATGTTAAAATTCATATATATATATTAACCTTATTTAATAATACAATATTATAATTCTACGTTCTTTAATTTATTGATCTGCACAGCGTTACAATTGGGTACTTGCACTTAAAGAAGAAGACCTCCCATACTCACACATGTGACCTATGATGACAGCGCCAGATAATCTTTATCAGCAAAATTTCGTATTAAAGTTGAGCTAAGTTTCTCTACATAAGTTAGCTACTACAGAGCCGTATCACGCATCGAATTAAATGAAATATAATTTCTTCTCGTTTACTTCTTTTACTTAACTTGGATTTATTATTTATTTGTATATTTTATTGCAACCGTGATGTATTTTTCTTTTATATACCTGGTAAACTTCGATGCATAATTAGTTTGATTTTGTTCTACATGGCTTCATGCCTGTCTTTGTGTTAAGTCTCTGTGTAAATATATAGTGAAAGAGTTAAAATCTTTGAGAAAGAATCTTTGTGAAAGAATTTAGAATGAGTCACTTAAGAGAATTTATACTTGACGGGCTTGGCTTTCTCGAAATAGAAAGGAAAAAACTGCTGCCAACGTAAACAAATGCCACGGTTCAACAACCAATCAGAATAGAGATACACACATTACGTCACTTGCAGGTATCCGATTGTTAAAACATTGACTAAATATGATTATATTCTACTTGCACAGTATTACAATTCAAATTTGTGTAATATGCATGATATTACAAATCAAAAATACGATTATATTTCAATAAAAGCTACGATACACGATATTACAATTGGCCTGATCAATTACAGTTCAACTCATTTGAAAGAAAAATTAATTTTTCATTACGAATGGAATAATTAAAAGATGTTATACAGTAAAGGTTTTGATACGATTTGTTTTTCTGTTCCAGTATTTACGGTAATAAAAATTTCTTAATATTTTAAATTAGTAATTTGTAGTTTCAGTCATCTTACACTGGGAGCAACTAATGATGGAGATGAAATTTTTAATTTGTCACATTCCAAACCGAAATTTAAAAGATTGAAATCAAAAGCTTTAAGACGACGTCAACCCTCGTTTATCTAAAAGTACCCCAAGGTTGAATCGAGTTAACATCTCTTATATACTAGCGTATTGATGTTTAATAATCGTAGTTCGTAATTGTAGCGCCACAAATAATGAAATAAAACGAGCCACCTAAGGCGCGTTTTTCCCTGTCTTCATGTTGAAGTTGTAAGTTAACGCTGCTGTAGGTTAATTTCGCATAGAATAATCCAGATTAATTGTTTCCTAGCTTCACATGGAAAACATCACATATTTTAGATCATTCTAGGAACATAAGAGTACTTAAAGCTTAGTTGTAAAACTGCGTAAAATTACCGAAGCGTAAAATTATATGCATACAACTTGTATAGATAGAAATTAACGAAATTATTATTTAAAAGACATGAAATGGATTCAAATCCACGTATTTTGCGAGAAATTCACCTACTCTAATCACTTAGTACTCTAATGGAGTTCCTGTGAAAAATACTCTAATATCTAGTAGTCTAATATGAATACTAGTCTAATGTCTAGTAGTTTAATATGATAAATAGTCCTAATATACAATGGAGCTCCTGTGGAAAAATTATCACAAGTTAAGTATTATAAACATGAATTGAGTTAAGACAGCATCAAAACTTTTGAATTCAAATTCTCATTTGTTATTTGCTAAATTGAAAATTTTCAAGTCTTATTATTTGTTGCTTCTCATGTAGAATGACTAAAGCTACAAATGACTGACTTAAATCAGTAAAATATTTTGCGTACAGCAAAACATATCGTCTCAAAACTTTTACTTCCTTCTGTAAATCAGCATGCATTCACTTATTAATGTTAATTATAATGTTTCATCATAATGTGATGTTCAATGTTAATTATAATGTTTCATTATAATGTAATATTCAGTATTAATCATAATGTTTCATTATAATGTTATATTCAATGCTAATTATAATGTTTCATAATTATAATTATAATGTTTCATTCATTGGAATAATATTAAAATTATATAATAGAATTAAAGAATTTTGGAATTCATTTAAACAATATTTTAACGTTCATCCATTTCAATCAACATACATTCATTTAAATAATATATATTACAATTCAACAATCTGGCATGTAAATAATATTAAGTTTTCATGATATTAATAATATTATTATTTTATAACCGTCGGTGAACAGCCGATCCAATTTTTTGGATTCACGACTACTAATGTTCAACTCCGTAGCCTTGTAATTTTGAACCCAATCCAGAAGACAAGGGAACTCCTGGATTAAGCATTGGGTGAAATTTGCCTTCGTTTAGGACTTTTTGATGGAATTAACCCGCATTTGCGTTACATGGTTATTCATTTCAATACGCAATATAATTCAACACTCATTTCTTCGGTGTAAAGTTTCAATGTTCATTCATTTGAAACTTCAAACACTTTTTCCGGACCGGATTCATGAACCCGGTTCGAATCCCAGCGATGGCTGGCCGATACGAATCCCACACCCGGCTCGCACCGACCACAGTGCTGACGTAAAAATATATGCTCAGTGGTAGACGGATCATGGTTCAGAATTCCCTTTCCGCCGGTCTAACCGTTAGAAGCTTTCGGGGTTTTCCTCTCCATGTAACGCATATGCGGGTTAATTCCATCAAAAAGTCCTCCACGAAGGCAAAATTTCTCCCAATACTTAATGCAGGAGTTCCCTTGTCTTCTGGATTGGGTTCAAAATTACAAGTCTGCGGAGTTGAACATTAGTAGTCGTAAGCCCAAAATTGGGTCGGCTGTTCAACGACGGTTATGAAATAAAATAAAATGCTTTTTCAAGAAAAAGGCAATTGATCGTAAAACAGAAAAAATTTAGCGTGTAATACGTATTTTTTATTATTTCTCGTTTACTAATTCGATTCAAAAGGATATAACCTAAATATAATATCTTGAAAAAAAAGGAAAGGAAAGAAAAATAAAGCCAGTAGCAAGAAAAATAAAAATTTAATAAAAAATAATAAATAAATTCGCCAAGCTTACGCATTTTTGTTCACTTTAAGTAAAGAAACGGAGAACCAGTTTTAATTGAATGAAAGGTAGCTAAATATTATTTCTTCTTTGAACAAGGTACTTAAAACAAATTTATTTTGTTGATCTTTGGCACCTACAGGAGGACCCTCCTGTGTGTACAATACTATCTGAAGAGAGGAGGAAAATTCTTACGTAGGTTTAAAAACGTTCTCTGTTTTCTTATAATGGACACTGTGTTTATTTTGTATGTGTTTAACAGGAAATTATTTACTTTGGTTCTGTAGTGCACACATAGAAAAACTAAGGCGACTTACTTTTGCTTTAAATGTTAGCATTTTTCATACTCAGTTTAACAGATGATTTTCGGCGTTGTATTGTTAATTCAGTTATATGTCGTTGCAATAACAGCAAAATACAATATTGTCACAATAGATTCCACGATACTAGTATATGATTAATCAAAAACTGTTCAATGGCCTCTTATTTAAATGATATCGTGTGTTTGACTACTATTATAATTCACCGTTAATTTCAATATGCATTATAATTCTTCGTTCATCTATTCACATCATAGTACACCATTCTTTCATGCATTTATTGTTATTATAGGTCAATGTTTATTCATTTCGTAGAATCGATCGATAAACTTTACATAATTAGAAAAATATTCGATCCCTAATTCGCGTTAGTGATCTATCCTCTGAAATTACTTGAGGAGAATTACATTTTTTTCGGATTTAAAAGTTTCTATCCTCAAACACGACTAAGCACAGGTAGACATTTCGGAATACTATGCTGAACAAGCGTGTAACAAAACTAATGGTCGAAAACCTAAGGAATGGGCTATAACATAGTTTCTCAAACTCCGGTCCACAAGCACTATTCACGCATTCTTACTCAACAGAAGGAGAACTTTTTGAATCCTCAGATCTATGACTTTTTTTCCAATGCCCTCCGATGTTGACAATCATCAATTCAGGCATATAAGGGCAGATTTGTTTACCATTCTTTCAGGGGCACCATTATGAGGTGGGCCAACGTTTCTCCCACAGTAAGGACAGATTGTACAGAGACTGAAAGAACATCCATGCCTTGTCGGCGATTCGAACCCAGAACCTTTCTGATCCAAGGCCGGTTCCCTGCCTTGATACCTGCACAGTCCAGTTGATGTGTAAATAAAAGATTAAAATCACAATTCATTTCATTTCATTTGAATTTGATACCTAAAATAGACATGTTTGTCTATTTGACAAACACAATAAATTCAATTATTTTAATTTAATTTTAATGTTTATTTTTTCCTTTTATTTAATTTACTGGTTTTCTTATGTTGATTTCTTGGATCTTGCTGTTTTGTTTTCTGAATAGAAAAAGCAATATTCGCAATAAAATTAATGTAAATTTTATTCATATTTGAAAAGTTTTTTCCACAAAATATTTTTCATTCTAGAGAGTGTGTGATTTTTCATTTTAGACCCGAAACAAACTAGTAAAAAGAAAAAACTGTATAAGTGTCACAATTTTGTATGTGTTAAAATTTTACCTATAGTGCTAATTACTAACTTAACCAGTTCACGATAAAATCCTGAATTCAGATTGTGAAACATTGTTACAGCAGACAACTTTCTACAAAATGGGATCGGAAATTTTTTTTATAATTAAACCATTATATCACTAATTGATATTTTATCAGTATTAATCTTAATTTTATCGCGAATCGAAATTTTATAGGTATTTTATCACTAATCAAATAACATAAAGTATTTTTATGAAAAAAAACTATGTTTTTCAAGTATACTAAACAGGAGAAAATAACTTGTTTTTATCAGACCTAAAACATAGTACCACTTCATCACTATACTAAACCACTACAAACACACGTCATAGTCTCTCGAATGCGTCATAAATTATCTCGATTTAGGCCTAATAAAAATTACATTGTTTTCTATTTTTTAGTCTTCTTGAGTAAAACAGTTTTTCTTTTTTTTTCCAATTTTTTTAAATATTTATTTCAATTTGTTGCCTATGTGGTCTTCTTCTATAACCTGCCTAACTCTATAAACTGAAATGATTAATACCTAGGTGTACAATAATGCCTAGATAATCTATAAAAGACTAATAACAAACTGACATAGTATAAAATGATTAGTACTTCGCACATTACCAAGATATTTTATAAAGTGACTAAAAAAACTTGTAAGTATAAAATACTACGACGTGGAGAAATATAATAATTTTTATATTTCATACTTTTCCCAAAAACACTAGGTTCGGGCATTCTAGAATACCTGTATTTTAGGCATTGGTGTACTTATGCATTAACACGTTTAATTAGGAAGTGAAATTCTTTTGTTTGCTTGTTTGTTTTTAAAAGCTTTAATAAAACAAACAGCATGAATACAGAGATGTCAACTATAACGCTTTTTGCAGAATATTTTACAGAGTAGCAAACAGCTGAAAACGTAACAACTGAAAAGTTCCAGATGCCCATGGATTGAACAACTTTAAATCAAGTTTGCGAAGCAAAGAATAATACATTAAAGAACTTTAGATCATCCCGATGCTACAAGATAATGCACATCCAGATGCCCATACGCTGTAGAACTTTAAATCAAACTTACGAAGTAAAGAATCATACATTAAAGCATAAACTTCGACTACTGGTCGAAATTTTGTCCAAAAAGTGAAGAAAGTTTTCTGCCCTGCGAATAACAAATACAGGTACGTGAAAGGACCTATAGTTTCTGTTCTATAAACAAGAACCTTTCTTGGTGTCTTAATACATAATGTCAACCATTTTATTAATAATAGTAATTCAATTTTTTAATACTGAAATAATTGCTTGCACTCTAATATTAGGACTTAATTCACATAAAAAGAATAACTTGCCATCGCATAACAAATTTACTGCATTTAAAGGAAAAATGTCTACTAGATTAAAAAAGCTTCGACCACGGGAAGAAATTTTCCCAAAAGCGGAGAAAGTTTACAGACATGTGCACAAATAAAGGCACGTAAAAGGACCTACAGTTTCTGTTCTAAAAACAAGAACCCTTCTCTGTGTCTTAACACAAAATGGCAACCATTTTGCTTTAAGGCACTGAAGAACGTTTTTGTGTATGGAATCCAAACTACAATATGTCCATTTGTGTAAAAAAACATTCTGATGGTTCATGTTGGTTTCAGTGCGATTCATGATGGTCCAACATCATTCGATGATCACCCCCATCCAACATTTTCCTATATTATTCCATGGTTTAGATAAGCTTTATTCTCATGGCCCAACAATCCGTGATGGTCTATGATGGTTCCAACTATACATTTCTATGATGGTTTGGTGGAAATTCTTGTTGTTTCTCATGAATATACCGTCAAAATAATTTTTTTTACGTCGGACTATCATAAATCAGTCCGAATTCCTACACTAGGGATGGTGGTAGTCCAACATGATCGTTCCAGCATTTGATTTCTAAAAAACTATGATGGGAATTTCTGCTGGTTCAACATGAAAAAACCATCAAAGCAAGTTGCTATTCGTATGTTGGACCATCATAAATCATTCCGAATTCCTACATTGAGGTGATGTTGAAAAAAACCATGAAATACATGAAAACATGAAAAAACCATCAAAAATATAATAGTTCATGATGGATTTATTGATGTTTGCCTTCAAAGTTATGCTGTTCCATCAATGGAAACCCATCAAAAATTTTGACTTGGGTAGCTGTATTTGTGTTTTATTAACGTAGATTTTTGTTTTATTCACACATAGTATATCCTATCCTCCTTTGGCAATAAAAGCTTTTTTTAAAAACTGTTCCAGGACGTTCCAATCGATTCAGTGGGTGTGACTTGGCTGTCATTCTTTTATAATCCACCACATTGCTTCAGATACCTTTAAGAATCACTTCATAAAAATCTTTCCCCATCACACCTGGGCCTCCCATCTAATAAAAACAAGCAAAAGAAGGGGGTCAGGTATACCAAAAGCAGAACACATTATTCTAACATCTGGATGATGTCCCCCGTGGTCCCTGGACAAAAGTCTTGATCCCATGTACCAGGGGGTCAGGTGTGATTGGGGAAGGAGTTCGAAATAGATGATGGTAATTAACTGAGGAATGAAATTGATAGTGTGACGGGGAGAGGGAGATTCTTTTGCCTTCAAGTCATCAAGAGCTGTCATTTGAAGGTGAGGGTTGGAAAGGAAATGACACGAAGCTTTATTCTAAATCGAAATGGAAAAGTCACATTTACGGATAATCTGAGTCAAAATAATTGATTGCAGAGAAATTTCCATCGACTTTTGACCCTTCATAGTCATAGAAGTCTATTTAAAATCTGTTTGAATAACTGGTTTTCTTACTAGTTATGTTATGAATTCTTCGTTACTTGTGTTAACACTATTATTATTCAACTTTCTTTCAAGTTTAATATTATTTGTTTGTCTTACGAGAATTGATATCGGAACACATATTTCAATTAAGGAAGAAACATCGTAGTTGTGAAATAATATCATTTAACCAACACTTATGTAAAAATAATAGGCCAGAGTAGTTTTGCTTTTTTAACATATTCTTTCGCAAGGCAAATATTGCTATTAATTTGCATTATTATAACTGATACCCTTCGGCATATCTCAAATAAAGATAAGTAGAATCCCGACCCACCCTTGGAGGGTATAAGGAGATAAAAAGTTAAAATATTACATTAAATATTTGTTGATAACAGCATAAATAGTAAGAACACGAAAATTGAAAATACTTCAAAAGTGAGTAAGATGACGAGTTCGAGTCCAAGCAATACATTATGTGTAATAGTTTCAAGATATCTGTTCCAATGTATCAGCAGAGAGGTCAAGTCAGTTTCTTTTACACAAAAATAATCAATGAGAACAGGGAAGAGGATAACTTAAGTAGCCTAATAGCAGCAAAACAAGTCAGGTGTAACAGTGCTGTCATTCAAAATAGGTAAAAGGTTCAAGTCCAAGGATATTACAATCAAGGCAAATGTCCAAAGTAATGAATAAATACATATAATGACTGGTGTAACTGGTTAATCTAATTAATAATGAATCAGTGGAATCACTAAAAGTCAATGTAAGCTAAAAGTTGAAAGTAAAATAACTAAAAACTAAGATAATGAAAAGCATGATTTAAAATCAATGGAAGCTAAAAGCTCCGGTGTGAATGGTAAGAATTACATTTCAACTAAAATGGAAACGCCATATTTGCAAATATCTGTCAATCGATCTGAAAAAAATTTCTTTGACATTTTCTCCTCAACAACTTTACATTACCGTAATTGTTCATTTCCATGAACAATTTGTACTCTAACTTCATTCAAAATTCGTGTAAATAGTCATGATTTTTTATAAGCCATAGATTAAGTAAACGATCAAACGATAATGAGCAAATGGACGGAATGAGAGAAGAAAGACAGCGGATTCATTGAGTTGACGAATCGTTGAATCAAGTAAATGAACGAATCAATGAATGGATAAAATAGTAATCTTCGTATTAGTAAATTGGCATTTCAGGGAAAAATTGAATGAGTGAATCGGGCAGTTACCCAATTGACGTATTAAATAATGACGCAAAATATAAGAATATGCAAATCTAGGCTGCTGCTGCTAGAGAATCAGCTAATCGTTGAATCGACGTTTTAAGGCTGTTCTTCGAAGACTCTTTATTCTTATGAAATGATAATATAAATATGGAGAATTTTCAGTGGTGATGGAAGTTTATTTTGAAAGTTGTGCATCTTTGCTTTGGGCGTCTACCAGATTGTCCGTAGAGATTTGAGTTGTCTAGCTAGTCGGAAAGTGGTCGAAACTTTCTTAAGTTTTCATCCATACGCACGCAAAAGCTGATTAATAAAATGTTTCAATTTAGGACCTTATTGAAGTTTCAGAAAAGTTGCCGCTGTTATAATTCTAAAAACTATTGTGGTTGCATCTTAAACTATTTTTCTCTTTATAGTATAGCCTACGTTTAATTTTGCAGCAAAATGGCTTTTATGGTATTTCAATGATCAGTTATCAAATTCTATACACGGTAGTCATACATCATGGAGGGCAACAGAAAAAAAAAAGTCCCCCAACTAAGCAGCAAAAGATTACAAAGTACGTCACTTATAAAAAGCCCCAATCCTCCTCCGCAATGGATCGTTTGCACCACCCTCTCTCTACCTGTTCAGAAGGGAGTTAAAGATGTCCCCCGCGGTACCTTGTTAAGGAGGTATTGTGTCGGAGTCAAAAGGTCTTCGGTCAAATATGAGATATATCTAAAGAATGTTGGAGACAATCCGCTTTTATACGCATGCACGTGCACTAGTATTCTTTTGTTCGAAAGCACACCCCCACAGTCCTCGGGGGTCTATGCAGTTAAGATCTACGGTAAATATTGACAGAGGTGTTTGCTCACATTTGGAAGAAAAAGCTATGACATAGACTCAAGTAGTCTATATGTGTCCCTTCAAGCAGGAATGGGCTACCACCTGCATCATATAAATCCCCCCACCCCCTATTGAAAGTATTTCCCTTCCTCTCAAAATAAATAAACATTGAAAAAAAAGCGGGAGGAATTTACATTTATTTTTAGTAAACGAGTCAAAAAACTTCTTAAAATACCACCTCTTGTTAAAGCCCACAAACGATCGGCTTAAAGTCAACTTATTCTTGCTGACTTTCTCATCAAATCTTACAATGGAACTGTACTAAATTTCAATCGCAGTGTAGCCTGTAATGCCTTTTAAGTTGACCACCAACAATGCAGAGCAACTTAAGTGTTAAGACCTCTTGAACGTGAGAAATGCTTAAAAGTAAAATGAGCTTAATAACATTAATCATAGACTTAATAAGCATATTACTCTAACATTATAATGCTTAAAAATAACCTCAATGTGCTTAAAAATAAAGGTATTTAAAAATTTTGCATCCTGTAATAATAAATAAAAAAATAAAATAAAAACTTAATATGTTTAAAACTGACAATCTAAAAAAATTTAATTCTTCAGGACTCAAATAATAATTGGGTACTTGCACTTCAGGAAGAAGACGACGTAATTTCTTGCACTCTATTTTAAGACTTAATTCACTTGAAAAAAATAACTTGCCAAACTCATAAAAAAAATATTGCATTTAGAGGAAAATATCTACTGGATTAAAAATATCTACTAATTTATTCATCATTTCACATTTAAAACTTTTAAAATTTGATTGAGAAAAACTAGAGAAAAAATTAGTATCACATCAGATAATCACTTTCCAATGGAAAACCTATAGTTTCTTCCATAAAGTAAAATGACTTTTCAGTATATTAAATTGAAGAGAAAAATTCATACTTATTTATCATCAACTCATATTCATATGGGAGTAAATATATTACTATAATAATTTATAGTACACAATATTCCAATTAAAACTTACATTTGCCCATTAAATTTAATATTTACTTTTAAAAAAAATTCTAACTTAATTTTAATGAGTCTTGCACTTTAAAACTTACATGGCATGAATTTATAGAGCGAAGTATTCAAATTAAAGCTAACATTACAAGAAGTTTAGACTATCAAACTTATAGTGCAAAGTATTCAAATTACTGCTTATATTGTTAAAGAATACAATTTATATTGCAAAGTACATTGATTGAAGTGTAAAGTATTAAACTTATAGTGCAACATTTTTATGTTAAAGCGCATACTGCATGAAGAGTATAGTATAAAATAGTCTACTTAAAGGTTACATTTCATAAAGTAATAAGCATGTGATTTATAGTTCAACGTATTCAAACTAATGCTTTATATTGCATAAAGTATCCAATTTGTAACGTAAAGCAAAGTATTTAAATTGACGCTTACATTGACTGAAGTGTAGAGTATCAAATTTACAGAGCTAAGTATTTAAGTTAAAGCTTATACTGCACGAAGTGTATAGTGTAAAACATATAGTGCAAAAATATTCAAACTAAAGTTTATATTGCATAAAGTAAAAGTATTCAATTCGTAATGTAAGATTTTCAGTTTAAGACTTACATTAACTGTGTTTAGTACTAAATTTGCAGTTCAAAGTATTTGAAGTGCAATTCCAAGTACCCAGTATGAACTTTTTTTTTATATTACTAGAAGATTAAGACTCCTGTTCACCCACCCCGATGACTGCTTCGGAATAATTGCTGTTTCCAGGCATAAAACAGTTGCAATTATTTAACTTAAAATACACGAACTAAAAAGAACACTTGTGCTGAAACTTCTCACGTCCAAATATTTTCCTATTAAGATCCATAAGTGAACGTAAATCATTTTTCTAAGTAATCATTTTTTGAAATGACATATAAAATTAAAAGCATATTGTTATAACAAATTCGGTGTGTTCACAACTGTCATTTAATATTTTTGCTTACCAAGCGGACGGATGTATTTTAAATAGAATTTTCGCATTCGTCACTTTGTGCATGAAGCTGAAAGTTAAGTTCTAAATCATCTATAACCCTAATTCATAATGTATGTTAATGTAATTATCACCAAAAAATAATACGGTTACAGACACCGATTTAAATAACCTTATCTCAAAATGTTACGTAGAATTACATTATTCTATTAATAATTATAATAAAAAAAACAATCCTCCTAAACTGTTAATAAAACAAAATCAAAAAAGTAGTAATAACAGTACAGGTAATTTCAACCTTTAGAATAAGAAAACAAAAATATTTATAGGAAAACAATAACTTAATGAATTATATCAATTTTATGCTGATGACAACCAAACCAATATGAAAACTAATGTGGGTGAAACTAGATCCTACCATGTGATTTTGCAGTCAATAAAAATGTATTGACAATAATAGAAAACTGCGACACCATCATCAGATTTTTATATATAGTAAGAAATAGCCTCGAAGAAATACAAGTATTTGAAGTGAAGTCATTCAGTCGCGTTGCGTGAATCCTTTCTAAGAAAACGAAAGGAAAAGAAGGTATCACGCACTAGGGCGACTGAAAGTAGCCGCCATCTCTCTTTTTAAGCCACTAATTACAAATCATTAAATTTCGATGATTTGGATTGATTAAATATAATCAAGCTGATGGACGACTTGGCTGAAGTTTTGTGACGTCTATTCAACCACTTAAACAAGAGGACGGCTCTTGTTTACCCACCCATCTCAGATAGGAAATTAATGTCAGTCGAGTCAGTGTTAATGACGATAGAAAATGAGTGTGTCAATATCTCTTTTGGCGAGAAAAACCACTCTTCTAAGAGGATAATTAATTATTCCTACTACAATCAAATATGCATTTAACCTTCACTCATCTACAAAGTATAAATAAGTGTGTAATTATAGACTGACTTACGCCAAAATGCGTTTCAACAGCAAATGAAAAACGTAGATCATTTTAAATCGATAACTGCCTTACTACAGTGAATATAAAACGTAGCTAAATATAAAGTTTTAAATCGATAGTGCTGTAATAAATGTGTTACTGTGAATGATCGAAATGCGTGGTTGTTGATTTACACCGGTGATTGGGGACAATCACATAGTCGCTTTGGTAAATGTCCGAAATATATAGTAGGTCAAGTTAAGGGCCACTGCTCGGTATACATTTGCCCGGTATGCCCTACATCAATGTATTTTTAAGGTTCAGTGCCACTTCCAGGTATACATTTGCCCCGGTTTGCCCTACATCAATATTTTAAGGTCAAGTGCCACTGCCCAGTATGCATTTAACCTGTACTCCAAACACTGATGTTTCTCGTAATCTATCCTCAGCAGATGTTAAAATATCGAATAAATATAGAAATATCAGCGAAGAAATTAATATCAAATCGGATATAACAAATATTTCGGACATTCACCAAAGCAATTATGTGTTTGTTGACATTCACCGGTGAAAGTCGACATTCTCTTGATGTCGGTCATTCACTATAACAACTGCATTTCAGCAGCAAATGAAAAATGTAGCAAAACAGATGATTTTGAATCTATTTTTCTGTGCAGACTGTCGAAGATTAGTGAATAGAAAACGTAGCTAAACATACAGTTTTAATTCGGTATTGCTCTACTGACTGTCTAATACCCGTGAATGAAAAACGTAGCAAAGTCTTTAGGTTTGAATTGTTAATACTGTAATAACGGCATTTAATAGAAAAGGGTAAATGTAGCTAAATAGATAGTTTCAAACTACATTGGTGTGTTGACTTGCTTGACATCAACGAAGGAAAAACGAAGCAAAATAAAAATTCTGATTTCATAATGATGTAATAACCGCAGTTCAATTGTAAAAGAAAAAGTAGGAAAAGATTCTCGGGTAATCATCCAGATACTGAAACCGAACAGTTAACTCGTTACCAGTTGCTCGAACAGTTAACTCCGCTGTGTCACAAAAAGAAACAGAAAGCCTAGTTAACATTTTTGTCGTCCCTTGCAACCCTCATTTCATAACTTCCATCACTGATGGATATTACGCACAAGCATATATGAGCGATATTAATGTTAAATTGTGTTTCTTTGTATTATTTCATGAACCTATTTTCAAACCAAATTTTTTTAAATCATACCACTAGCAATTTTTCGGAAAGTAAAAAAGAAAACGTTGTCCTGAAAGTGTTCTAGCTCCAACTGCAATCTGAATTTATATATCGTGGATTTCGTCCTCAACGGGATTCAATCTATCTCCAAAGACAAGGCGCTATTAATACATCGAGTGATTTGAATGAAAGACTTAATGGAAATTAACACATTAATTATTCAATTAAGTGTCAACTCATTAACACACATTAAGTATCAACACATAAAGTGTCAATTTAAAAAAAAAAACATTCCACCTCAAATTTTTATATTTAGTGGAAGAAACATTATAAATCATAAAATGCCAATTTAAAAAAAAAATTCCATCTCAAGTTTTTTATATTTATTGGAAGAAACATTAAAACACATTAAGTATCAACACATAAAGTGTCAATTAAAAAAAACATTCCATCTCAAGGTTTTTATATTTGGTGGAAGAAACATAAAACATAAAGTGTCAATTTAAAAAAAAAACATTCCATCTCAAGTTTTTTATATTTAGTGGAAGAAACATTATAACTAAGGCCCGGATTTTGATGACATTTGCATTTTTTTGCATTTTTTGCATTTTTGGGCATTTTTTGTCTTTTAGAGCATTTTTNGTCAATTAAAAAAAAACATTCCATCTCAAGGTTTTTATATTTAGTGGAAGAAATATTATAAAACATAAAGTGTCAATTTAAAAAAAAAACATTCCATCTCAAGTATTTTATATTTAGTGGAAGAAACATCATAACACATAAAGTGTCAATTTGAAAAGAAACATTTCATTGTAAGTATTTTATTTAATGGAAGAAACATTAAAACACATTAAGTATCAACACATAAAGTGTCAATTAAAAAAAAACATTCCATCTCAAGGTTTTTATATTTAGTGGAAGAAATATTATAAAACATAAAGTGTCAATTTAAAAAAAAAACATTCCATCTCAAGTATTTTATATTTAGTGGAAGAAACATCATAACACATAAAGTGTCAATTTGAAAAGAAACATTTCATTGTAAGTATTTTATTTAATGGAAGAAACATTAAAACACATTAAGTATCAACACATAAAGTGTCAATTAAAAAAAAACATTCCATCTCAAGGTTTTTATATTTAGTGGAAGAAATATTATAAAACATAAAGTGTCAATTTAAAAAAAAAACATTCCATCTCAAGTATTTTATATTTAGTGGAAGAAACATCATAACACATAAAGTGTCAATTTGAAAAGAAACATTTCATCTAAAGTATTTAATTTAATGGAAGAAACATTAACCCACATTAAGTATCAACATATAAAGTGTCAATTTAAAAGAAACATTCCATCTTAAGTTTTAAAAAGTAACATTCAAGTAAATAAAAAAAGAACTTAATTTTTTAGGTTTATTCTAACCAGTCTTTAAAAATAGCGGTTTTAAAAGGAAAAAATTTGAGAAAGATCTTGTTAAGTGACATTTAACACAAATTTTTTTTTTTCTTTTTCAGATTTTACAGAGTATATTTTTTTAACGAATGTTTTAAATGAAAAAACTTAGGGAAAGAGCTTGTTAAGTGAATTAATAAATAAATATTAATAATAAAAAAAACTCAATTTTTTCAAACTTATTCTATCCATTCTTTAAAAAAAGGCTGTTTTCAATTGAAAAATATGTTTTGCAAACAGTTTCCGATTTCTATTTTTTCAGAGATAATTTCCTCAGATTCACTTAACATGTTCTTTCAATACAGTTTTTCATTAACATTTTTTTGCTTGACGTATCTTTAATTATATAAAAGCCCAACCCATCGACAAGCAATATCTATCTTAGAAATGAGTTGTTTTTTTTTTAAAAGAAAGGCAGTCCTCATATTGATCAAGATAAGATTTATTTAAATGAAGATCACTATCTAAAAAATTATTTTCATCAGCTTAACATAATTTATGCTCTATAAAAAAAAAGCAAAACCTCATCTTCAGATATAAGACATAGCATAAAAACGCCTAACATAACACACATTTTATACATTTCTTCACTCGTTTCGGCACGAGTTTACATTCTATAAAAAGAAAACAATCTCGGCGTTCGTTTATCATGGTGAGGCGCTGCGGCTGTCATAGTTTTTACACGTAGAGTTGATCTTTTTTAACGATAAAAACTATCAAAGACCGCCTCCGCACGGTTCACGCTTCTTTATAGCGAACGGGCAACCGTTTCAACCTTTTGATCGCGCCGCATTATCATTCATTTCTTGAAGAAAATACTTAAGAGAGTGTGAAAAATCTATTGACTTTTGGGATATTAGGTTAGTCCGATGCTCTTCTTGAAATTCTTATTAAGCGAACTCAAGCGTTGTTTAAACAAATTTATTCCTTTCGTATATTTTTAATAACTCATTATAGAACATAATTTGTTGCAATTTAAATCAAATTTTAATGGTAACTAGAGAGCTGTTGTTGCAGTTCATTTACGTCTCACTAGTGCTGCACAATGGGCTATCAGTGACGGTCTGGAAAACGTTTCTGAGGATGATCCGAAGACGTGCCATCACAATTTTGATCCTCAGCAGAGTTATGTCACTCCCGTTTCGGTAGCCCGACGACCTGCACGCGAAGTCGAGCTCTTTACGGTAGAACAGTTTAACGAGAACTGATATCGCACATCCTCGGTCCCTACGAAGACTGATCCAAGTGGTCACCCACTCGCACTCTGACCGCAGCCAGAGAGATTTGATTTCGGTGATCTACTGGGAACCGTATCTTAACGATCGGTCCACTCCGGGACAACTAGAGAGTTAAGCCCCCTATTCGCTAACTCTCACCAATCCCAATGATTGCTTCGCAATAATTGCTGTTTTGGCATAAAACAGTTGAAATTATTCAACTTAAAATATATGTACTAAAAAGAACACTTGTGCCTCCATTTCCCACGTTGAAATATTTCCCGTATGATACTGCTAAGATCTATTAGTGGACGTAAATTCTTTTTCTAAGTAATCATTTTTTGAAATAACATTTAAGATTAAAAGTGTATTGTTATAAGAAATTTGGCGAGTTCACAACAGTAATTTAATATTTTTGCTTGCCAAACGGGACGGACATATTTTAAATATACAATTTTTGCATTCATCACTTTGTGCATAAAGTTAAAAGTTAAGTTCTAAATAATTTGAGAAATCTCTTAAACCGTAATTCATAAAAGTATATTTAATGTAATTTGCGTCAAAAAGTAATAATTGTAAAACAATAAGATCAGATCAGTTAATAAGATCAGACATCGATTTAAATAACTTTATCATAAAATGCAACGTAAAATTACGTTATTCTAATAATAATAATAATCATAACAATCTTCCTAATTTTATAATTTAGAAAACAAACGAAATCAAAAACGTAATAATAACAGCACGTACCTTTAAATTAAGAATATAAAAATATTTATAGGAAAACAATACCTTTATGACTAATATTAATTTTATGTTGATGACAACCAAACCAATAAGCTAATTAAATTGGGAAAACTGGATCCTACCACGTGATTTTCTTGCCAATAAAAATACACCGACAACAATAAAAACTACTTCACCATTATTAGATATTTATATATAGTTTAAAATTGTTTATATTATTAAGCTGAGTTTAAGAAAATTTGGCTTTACGAAATACGACACAAAAGTGCACAAAATAAAAAAACGGATCAATGTTGATCTAAGAACGTTCAAATATTGCACAAGCAACTAAAGGGGGTGAAGTATTTTGAGATTTGCCCAATTTTGCTCAAAAGTAGTTTGGGTTCATAAACGTATGGAAAAAAAAATTAGAATTATTAAATTAATTATTAAAGAATCTATGACAGTTGGGTATAATATGAAAAAAACACAACTACTTCCACTCCGAAAATTTTACTAGGAATAATATTTACCTTTTAGTTAATTAATAAGCTGAGTTTTAAATATGTTTACTAAATTCATAAACTTAGATAAAACAACAAAATAAATTATTTCAAAAGGAACTAGACTAATACATTTTCAACCTGACGAGTAGCGACTTATAACAACATACTTCGGTTAATATTTAGTTGTTGCTAGAAATCAGGTTCGCAGAAAATGCTGTTTACTAGTTAAATTTAATAGGAATAACACGACCTGTGACGTAGGCTATAGTATACCCAATATAGTATAGTATACCAGTTTCTTTTTTGTTATACTTAAAATATTAATCTGCTCTTTAGTCCGAGGAATTTTTTTTCTCACGAAAATGTAGTGAAATTGTAGCTTTATTCCGAGCTTCAAGCACTCAAACTGCATTTTTTTTCACTTTATTTATTTCAATTTATTTTATTTATCTTTAAGCCAGAGAACTTCCTTTAACATTTTTAACAAACATGAACAGACTTGACTTAATTACCAAAGCAGTAAATTTATTTAAAATCATGACAATAATAATACTAATGGTAAAAGTATAAAATATGTTGGCGAAAAAATTTTAATAAATAAAGTAATTTAACCCTAGATTTTTATTTATTTATTTATATATTATTATTATTTTGAAATAACAGAATATGAGGGTGGGATAACCTGGTTGGTAGGGCACTGGGCCCATGTCCAAGAGTTCATGGGTTCGATCCCAGCCGACCGAAGACTCCCCGTGTAGTAAATGATGACTGATGCACGTTAAATCTGTAGAGTCTCAAAGTCCTCCATGTTCCCATAACAAATAATACCTTTGGAGGTACTGATCCAGGAGTTCCCTTGTCTTCTAGATTAGGTTCAAAATTACAAGGCTACGGAGTTGAACATTAGTACTTGTAAACCCACAATTGGGTCGACTGTTCAACGACGGTTATTATAAAATAATAATAATAATTAAAAGAGAAAATATGTTGGTGAAAGAATTGTTATAAATTAAGTAAAATTTAACCCCACATTTTTCTATTTTATTTATTTATTTATTTGGAAGTTACAGAATATGGTCTTACAGAATATGGAGCGATATATACTTTATATCGCTCTTTCGTTAAATTTTTGGACACATTGGAAATATTCCAAAAATGTTAGAATTTCTTCGATACCATAAAAAAAATATTCCTGGTTTATTTGTATTATGTTTGGCAGCCCATTTTAATTACATATAAGGAAGAAAAAAAAAAGCAATGCTTACATTCTAGCTATTTTCAGAAGATGTGTTCTTCTCCGTTTAAAAAAAAAAAGGAAAATAGCATTAATTTGGCAGTGATGGATAGGTTCATTACGTGGCGCTTTCTTTTGTTAAGTGATTTCGATTCTCGCCTATTATTTCGCCAAACAGATAGTTTACGCTTTGTACTAATTAATAACCACTTGATACGCTTGCTTAAGCAAATAGAAGGCAGTTGTGATAGGCTTAAATTCAATGCTGAATCTATCTTCTTTTTTTTAAAAGTAGTTTTTGAGCTTGAAAAAGAGCATTGAATGCTTTAGAGTTGAAAATAAATTGATGGATTTAAAGTATCCAGAAGTTGAACATGCTAGCTAGAGAATAAAAGCGCACATTTCTTTTATTTTTTGCGTTCCGCCGCGGGTTAGCTTCTTTAAGAGGTTTAGACGGTTTTTACTAACAAAATCTCGGATTATATATACATATATACATATATATATATATTGTACACATTATATATACATATATACACATATATATATATTGTACACATTATATATACATATATATATTGTTATGATAGTAGTCGGAACAATTTGACTCCAAGTATAAGATAATATTTAAAAAACTACCTAAGTTACAGCAAACATTTTGAAACCTATTCAATGAAAACAAAAAAAAAGTTGCACGCCCATTTTCTAGACTGATATCGACTGCAAATTCAAGTATTTTGTTTTTAATCATTTATTTAAATTTTGTCGTTAGATCTGTACTATTCAATTCAAATTTTTTCAGCTGTTGCTCAAGACTGCTTAACTACTATAATAAAACTGTTAAGTTGAGAACAGTAGGTTGCCTGAATTCGTACTATCACTTGAGTAGTGATAGGTATTTTATTTATTTATTTGATCAAAATATTTTTTATGAAAATTCAAAAAACAAAATAATTTTTTTTTTTTTTTTTTTTTTTTTTNTAATTTTTTTTTTTTTGATCTAAAGAATATTTTTTATTTTTTAATTTCCTTAGACTAGAATTGATTTCTAAGTTATTCATAGAATTCAAATTTTAGTTCTACTCAATTAAATTGTGAAAGTTCTTTGCATTCTTTCTCAGAAGTGTTTGGGTAAAAATTATGTGTTAAATTATATACTATGTTTGCGTTAAACTTTTGTAAAAAATTTAGAATTTCATGTTAAAATTCAGATCATTTATAGAAAGTCGAAAGAAAAAAAAATTGTACATTGATACTTTTTGAATGAAAACAAAACCATCTAAACCTGCTGCTAAGTACAAACACTCTATCGCTTACTACATATTACTTCATGGCAAGCCCTGAACTTTCGTTCTTCACCTCGGGAGATGCCGAAAGTGTTGCCCATTTATCGTTACCCAGTGGGCAACTGTGAACCTAAGACACGGAGGCGAGCATCATTACCCACGCCACACTGCTACAGTTACCCGTTAATAGGGCGGGCCACATTCACACAACAGAGAAAAACACACACAGAGAGAAACATCCATGCCCTCAGCGGGATTCAAACCCGCAACCATTGGCTTCACAGTTAGGCACACATACCACTCGGTCACCTGGCCGGCAAATCGAAAATATGAAGATATGTAGAAAAAGTAGAGAACGTAGAACGGAATAAAAAGATAATTAACATCCAACAAATAGTTTGAGAATTATTAACTGTTAAACTTGTAGGGAAAAAATAGCATGTTTGGTCAATCCATTGCACACTGAAATGCAATTAATGAGTTAAAATTTTACGAGTGGTCTAAATTGCGATTTGTTCCATATTATAAATTTAAGTTCTTTTTCGTGATATCTTTTGAGCTTTTTCGCTTTGAAAGCTGACTATTTATCCATTTTTGTAGCAAATTTATTTTCCCCTCACGTGTTCTTTATTAGTTTATTTTACAAACTTTTGTTTTAGTAGGTATCAAAAGTTGCATAAAAAAAAGAGTATGTGTCCCATTTCAATCAAATTTCAAGTTATCTACTTACGACATTGTAAGATTTCTTTCTACAATACTAATACAATAAAATCTACACTACGAAAACTAAATGCAATTGAAAAATGCGGAGTCTCAATTCCATTTTAAGTTATCTACTTACGATCTTGTAAGTTTTTCTTTATACAATAAAATAACTAATACAATAAAAAATACAATACAAAAACTAAATGCAATTGAAAAATGCTGAGTCACTATGTCGTAAGTAGATAACTTAAAATGGAATGGAAAGATTTTTTCTACAATTTTATGCCATTTAACATTTTAAAAAAAAGCCTATTTTCTTTATCTGAAACTAGAAAAGAACTTCTTTCAAAATCTAACCAACGTAAAATCTAACAACGCTAATAGACTCAGAATAAAAAGTAACTTTCACTAAAATATGTTAAATAACTCCTTATGAATAGATACTAGTGTCAAAATAATGACTCTTTTTAAAAGTTTCTTCTCAAACAATTCGTTCCAAACCATTCAATATTCCCAACAGTGTTGCCTTCACGAATTCAGATGGAATACAAAACAAACAACTGAGAGGGGGGATTACAAGGCGCGGCCTATACAAAAGCTTGCAAAGTCAGTCCTATTTGACTTTGTAGTCTGTAATTGAGGCGTACGCCGCTCTCCCTGACTAATCAGGTATCTAAATAAATGGTAAAGCACACCTTTACCGGACAGTGTTCGGAATGGTAAAACATCTTGGAATCCTTTTACTTCACGCTGTATGTGGTTAGAAAAAAAACAAACACCTCTCTGAGAAAGCTGGTGTGTTTGTTTTTTAATGACTAGTTACTTCTTTTTTGGGTTGGGGTGGGGGGAATATTGCAAGCATTAGCGGCCTCTTCAATATCTAGAAAATACCATTTATTTTTTTGGCGAGAACTTCATTCCTTACTTTCACAAGTGAATATCCTATAGAGGACAGGAACTTTGATAATAACCAGTGGTCGGAAAAAATACATTATTTTTGTAGTTTAGTATACAACTAATTTGTTACAAATATAGTTAGGTACTACTTTTTTTTTTAAATGTAGTGACTTCAAACTACTTTAGAATTTAGTAACCACTTCACTACTTTAAGAAGACGAACTTTGCTGGAGAACTTAATTTATACACCTATGTCCAAAATGGTTTTGAATTTGAAATTTTGAATTAGAATACGACTTATTTATTCACGTTTACACGAGCCAGTTTGTTATTCCAAAACACTTCTTTTTCTTCGAATTTGTTTCATTTTACCTTCTTTCTTTATACCTTTTTGATATCAAATATGTAATTTGAAAAAGGCTAAACTATCAAATACTTGCAAATTTGATTAGCTTTAATAATGTGTTGAATTGAACCACGTTTCCAAACTAGAGCTATAGTATCATGCAAATAAACATGGTAAAAGGGTTCAACTAAGCACCGTATTAAGAGCACATTAACTTTGATTAATATTAATTACATGCTCCAAAATTTCTTCCTGAGGCACATAATCTAACTGATTTGCTCCGTTAAAGTGCGGAATAAAACGATTCCGTATTTTATCTAGGAATTGTGCACATTAACTGCTTCCATATTGTTGAAGATCAAAAGTTCATTTCACTCATTCTATCAACTAATCTGTTGATTGCTTAGATTCGATTCTTTAGACATTAGACATTATGATAATTTACTCAATTGTGATAATATTTTAAAACATTTGATTCTTAGTATTATAGTTTTTAAAGTGATTGATTTTATCAACTAATATGTTGATTGTTTGATTGTAGTTACTTGTGTTTTAAATACCGAAAAATAAATAACATAATGCTAATTTATGCATACAGGAACGTTACAGTTGTTACAGCAAAGATATTATTTTTACTTTAACGAGTGCTTAAGTAATTTGTAAATTATCTAAGTAGTTTACAAATTAACAAGTTTATTTAAGCAAATGAAACAATTCTTTCCTTCTTTTTTTTTCTTTTTTCTGGTAACGGATCACCCTAGATAATCTGAAGAATAACCGATTTTAACAACGGAAGCGCCATACTTTTTGATTATATTGTTGACAAAATGCAATGCTAATATTAAGGTTTTATATTTTTACAAAAATTTTCTATTTTCCATATTAATTTTCCTTTTACTAATTTTTTTACTATTATTTTCTATGTAATCCTAGATAATCTGCAGAATAATTGATTATTACAAGCTGTAACATATATCTTTATACATTTTGCTGTTAGAGAAAGAGACCAAAGACTGTAAAAAACAATTAATGTGCCATATATATAATTAATATAATTAATTAAGAATATATTAATTAAAATATAATTAATAAATAATTAATTTAATTAATTAAAAATGTAATATAACTAATTTTTTGAGAATTTTTTTTAAATTAAAAATTATCTATTAAAAATCAATTATTAACTTTTTTTAAAAAATAAAAATTATTTTAATTAATTATTTCGAAAATCTATAAATTAATTGGAAAATGTTGCTAAATACTTTAAATGAATTTATAGGCAAAATCAATGTAATCAATTAAAAAAAATTGGGAATTCTTTTTTGGAAGTAATTAATTCAAAGCTCGAAAAGTGAAACGCATTGTATAATAATAGAGACATTTGACATAGCGATTATCTTGCGTTACGCTATCCATATTTTCTTCCTCTTAGCAATACATACTATGATTTGTAGGTAAATTTTCGCTCTTGTGTTGTGAAGCTCAAAGAGGGTTAGCCAAAAACTTTATGCAAAATCTCTCTAATCTACTTTTACATAAAGCTTATACGTTTACCAATTGTTATAAACTTCATGATATTTCTTTGAACCCGTTGGCAACGAAGACCGTCGCATAAAACTGAAATATAACTTACTTATTAAAGAGAGTGAGTAATTACAAGCATGAAGAGAAAACATTGCGTATGGCTTTTAAATTTAAAGGTAAACAATTTAATTTAAAGTTTGATTAGTTTTTTCAAAGATTGTAAACAAAACACAGGAACGAGAAAATGTGATATTTCATGCCAATTACTGTAATTCCATAGATAATAGATTTTAACAGTTTAGAATATAGATAATTTAATAGGTATTGTGTTCTTCAGCTAACGCTAAGAGAATGACTCATCTAAAGAGCTTTAACCAAATAATCCATTTCAACTTTTAAGCCATTTTTGTGCAAAGGACTGGTTATTTTAACCCATCCACAGAGTTGGTTCATTCATACAGGGAATAACGTAAAATGATTGTAACAGAAGTTGAAACAAACAATTCCATTTTCACAGTTTGAATCAATTCTATGTTTGCATAAAGATGACAAATAATTGCAACATTAGAAAACAACTCCACTTTGTTCGACTGTCTTTCCTTTCTGCAACTAAAACCAAATAACTAACTCAATGAAGCAAGCAGAAATTCTATTTTAGTTCTCGAGTGACAGAGTGTTCTTTTGTATATGTTATGTTTCAGTTCCTATAAAATGGCACAAATTAATAGGAACAGAAATGAGCAAATCTATTTTCATTCCTGAGTCAATTCTTATAGTAAATGAAATGGTTTAAAATGAGTGGAACAGATGCAGGTGAATCTATTATTATACCTCTGGTTTTATTCCTAGGTAAATGAAATGGCGTAAAATGGGAAGAACACCGAAGCAGTCACTCTTGAGTCAATTCCCATGTTAATGAAATGGGGTAAAATGGGAGGAACAACGATCGCTCTTGCGTCAATTCCCATGCAAATGAAATGGCGTAAAATTATAATAACATCGAAGCAATCAAATCTATATTTTCACCCTTGAGTCAATTTCCATGTAAATGAAGTGAGGTAAAATTATAATAACACAGAAGCAGTCGAATCTATTTTCACTCTTGAGTCAATTTCCATGTAAATGAAATGGCGTAAAATAGGAAGAACGCCGAAACAGTCAAATCTATTTTCACTCTTGAGTCAATTCTCGTGTAAATGAAATAGCGTAAAATGGGAAGAACACCGAAGCAGTCACTCTTGAGTCAATTCCCATGTTAATGAAATGGTGTAAAAGGGGAAGAACACCGAAGCAGTCAAATCTATTTTCACTCTTGAGTCATTTTCCATATAAATGAAATGGCGTAAAATAGGAAGAACGCCGAAACAGTCAAATCTATTTTCACTCTTGAGTCATTTCTCGTGTAAATGAAATAGCGTAAAATGGGAAGAACACCGAAGCAGACAAATCTATTATCACTCTTGAGTCAATTCTCATGTAAATGAAATAGCGTAAAATGGGAAGAACACCGAAGCAGTCACTCTTGAGTCAATTCCCATGTTAATGAAATGGTGTAAAAGGGGAAGAACACCGAAGCAGTCAAATCTATTTTCACTCTTGAGTCATTTTCCATGTAAATGAAATGAGGTAAAATTATAATAACACCGAAGCAGTCGAATCTATTTTCAATCTTGAGTCAACTTCCATGTAAATGAAATGGCGTAAAATAGGAAGAACGCTGAAACAGTCAAATCTATTTTCACTCTTGAGTCAATTCTCATGTAAATGAAATAGCGTAAAATGGGAAGAACACCGAAGCAGTCACTCTTGAGTCAATTCCCATGTTAATGAAATGGTGGAAAATGGGAAGAACACCGAAGCAGTCAAATCTATTTTCACTCTTGAGTAATGCGTGAATGAAGTGTCTTAAAATGAATGGAACTGATACAGACTATTTTTTCTCTTCACTCAATTCCGTTAGTTTCAATGGAGATGATGGCAGCGTTTGAAACAATCGAAAAATCTAATTTGACAGTCACTATAACAAAGAATCGAAAGAAAGAAAAAAAGACGAACAACTCTATTCCAAGTTTTTTTTGGCAACACCCGCGTTCACGAAACATCGGAAACATCTCCATTTCCATTAGATTTTACATTCTTCAACTCAGAAACGACAATAAAAATCGAAAATGAGTAGAAAAACATGCGAGTCAACATCCTTCTGCATGCGAATGGCCAAAACGATCTGTTAACGCGTCTTCCCCACAATAAAGAAAATAAAGAAAATGATTCAATGATCATTTTTTACACTTCCATCAGCTAGATAAATATAAATGTACACTTTCCCGTCTCCAAGCGCTATCGGCAAAAATGGGGAGGGGGGGGGCTATTTTCGTGTATTTTCCTTCGGGAGCGAGAGGAGGGGGGGAGTCGGGGTGTTAGAACAGAACGTTCATGGTTTTGGCAAATTGTTGAGATAAAATTTAATCTGTCCTCTAACAGATGGCGCCGTCATTGCCTGCCTTTTCATTTGCTTGCCGATACTGTTGATTTTCACGCCTTAGATAACCATCCCAATCAGTGCCGACGATTGCCTCGGGCTATCGGCCCCGCCTTCCTCTCCTTCATTGCGCTTCTCGATGTGCGTGCCGATCATTTTCTTTGCCCCCCTCAGCCGCCGGGCACAATAGAGAAGAGCATGTAGAAACAAATCGGTGTTAGGGGGGAGGAACTTTGGCGGCGTCTTACAAAGTGGCCGCATGAGGACGTTACGCAAGATCACGCTTTTATCAGATCAAAAAAAAAGTAGATAAAAAGAAAATGATTTTTTTTATTTTTTATTATTGCATTTGCTTGGCTGGCATCTTCTCTCTGGGAAGGAGTACAGAATATGATGAGGAAAAAAATAATGCTTTTCCAAATGTTGGCTTATAAAAATAAATAATCAAATTTATCAATTCGAACATTTGGTAATTATCGGTTATATACTCAAAATTCTGGATGGTTCCAACAAATCACATTGGTGGTTTATGTCGGTTTCAACGCGATTCATGATGGTCCAACATCATTTGATGGTCACCATCATCCAACATTTTCCATTATGCTTTCACGGTTTTTGATATGCCAGCAAGCTTCCATGACGGAGAATGCTACTTTAATACTATGATGGTTAACCATCAAGCGGAGTTTGATAATCCTGGTCCAACATTTCATGATGGTCCATGACTTTTCCATCTGTACATTTCCATGATGGTTTAATGGGAAAAACCAAATTGATTTGATGGAATATACCATCAAATTTTTTTTAATGTTGGCCCATCATAGATCAGTTCGAATTCCTACATTGGGGTGATGGTGGTTCATGACCGTTTGATTTCTAAGAAACTATGATGGAAATATCTGATGGAACAAATAATCAAAACAAGTTGATATTCTTATGTTGGACCATCATAAATTCCTACATTGAGGTGATGGTTACTTATGTTGGTTACCATCAAAAAATATAACGGTTCATGATAGAATTATTGATGGTTACCATCAATATTATGTTGGACCATCAATGGAAAATCATCAAAAAGCTAGACTTGGGTAGGGGCGACTACCTTTGCGAGTTTTCACAAACACAAATATCGGCTCTATAACCGATAAGTATGAATTTCAATAACATGATGCACTGTGAAAAATTATCGATATTTTACAAATCGCGATATTTTTTCAAATTTCTGTATTTCTTCGCGATGCTATTACGAATTATATCATTTTTACATAGGTTCAATATTTTCGTCATCCAAATGAATTATATCAACACTCAAAATAATATCCTAACGTATAACTCGTATTCAATATAATTATCGTTACAACACGGGCGTGATTGTATTCCGGTTGCTCCAGGTCTAGAAACTAGGAGTGGGGCATGTGATTTTTTGGCGGAATTCCGCGTATCTATAGAGACCATTGATTCGCAGACTTCCGCGAATTAAAACTTATAATCCAACGAAATTTTCACCGCAATCTACAATTTAAACTAAGAACTAAATTCTACAATCTAGAATTTAAGTTTTGAAACCTGAATTGCGTTAATGATATGTTTTTCATACACGTGTTTCTTCCGTAATTGTGATATTTTTTATTAATTTTTTTAAGAAAAGTTTGTCGGAATTTTATCGTTTTTAATATTTGAAACTACGCCGGAATCCGCTATGATCACGATTCATATTCTCGTGATTTTAATAAACGTTGATTTTCGTATTTACCTGCTTTAAAAGTATACTCATTGTAAATCGTATTCACGCGATCTAAAAATCGTACATCATGATTCGTATTTTCGCGATTTAAAAATCCAATATCGCAATTTTCGTTACCCGTCTCTGAAATCAGTGTCGCTGCTCGTATTCACGGGATCTAATATAATCATGCATCGCGATTCGTATTTCAGACGATATAGTATCAGATATTTGTGATAGCGTAGCTCATACTCCTCCTCTCCCCTTGTCAAAAATAAGCCAATCACGAACCCCGTCCCCATTAAGGTAAACACGTAATATTTGATCAGCCCTTAATATATAAATTGACTGTGTTGAATTTTATTTTTAAAAAAAATATTTTTCTTAAATCATTTAATTGTTCAAAATCTGGATTGTAAATATAAAATAAAAATCATTGGCATTGATGCATATAGATTCAAATGTAAGATATATGAGTCATGCATATTTTTTTTCTTTAATCAGTTACAATTTAAAATACTTTCAAGCTAAAAAGGAGGGCCATGGGAGCTCAGGGATAGAGGGATCGCTTTCCAATGAGGTTGACCGGGTTCGAATCCCAGCGATGGCTAGTCGATAAGAATTCCACACCTGCCTCGTACCAACCACAGTGCTGACGTACAATATCCTCAGTGGTAGACGGATCAGGGGCTTAAGTCCCCTTGCCATCAGAGTAACCATGGAAGATTTTCGTGGTTTTCTTCTACATGTAAGGCAAATGCTGGTTAGTTTCATAAAAAAGTCTTCCAAGAAGGCAAATTTCTTCCAATACTTGATCCTTTGTCTTCTGAATTGGGTTAAAAATTACAAGGCTACGAAGTTGAGCATATGTAATCGTAAACCCAAAATCGGATCGGCTGATCAACGACGGTTATAAAAAAGAAAAAAAAGCTAACTAGGAAATGTTCAAATATTATATGTTTTGTTCAGTTTTGTACTCCTTTTCCCCTTTGTCTGCAAAACTAAAAGCAAGTCAAAAACCTTTTACACGCTTATAAAAAAAATTTACAATATCCCATCTTTTTTTTTTCTGGATTTTGTTTACACTTTTATTGTTGGAATCTTATTTTAGGATTTAATTCACATAAAAGATATTAATAAACGTTACATAACAAAATTAAGTTTTAATTTATCTTAAAAAAATTATTCTTATTAATTTATCTTATAGAATTAGGAACCTTTTGAGTTTTATTTTTACAAAACTCTTGTCCTCTAAAACTTCTCAAAAAAGAAAAAAAATTCCCGACTTTTATTTCCTCGAATTTAACTTTTCTAATTCTAAATTATTCTTAATCTGAAACTTTTCTGCTACATTATTTTACTTTAACGAAAATTATGAAAATGATGGAATTTCAATGTCTTGCGTAAGCATTGCTTACCTATCGCCTCCTGCCATGTCAGCAAAAATAAGCAAATCACAGCTTCCTCCCTCCGTAATGTGCTCACGTAATATTTCTACGGCCCCAAAGGATATCTGCGCATAAAAAATTTGAAAAAAAAAAAAAAGTCCAAACACTTGTTTTTGCTTCAAATAACTACTAAGTAACGACACATAAAAAGCGGAGCAAGGTTTTTCTCAATAACGATCATTTTCAGTAATTAAAATCCGTGTAGCGTTACGAACCTAATTATTTTACTCTTAAACTGTATCAAAAGCAGTGGCTTTTTTTTAAAAAATAAATAAATAAATAAATTATTTAATAACTGTTGACCGATTTCACGGACTATCACGTTTTTTCCATATACTTTTTTAAGAGGACTCAAGACCACAAAAATCAAATTTTAAAATAACTATTTTTCTCTGAAAAATGAAAAAAAGTTTAAGGTCATATCATTTTATCACTTTTCATTGACTTTTAATCAATAAAATATCTTTTTTAAATAATTATAACGCATATGTTAGCAATTTTGCTCGAAATTTAGATTTCTGCTTTGATACACACTTTATTGTATATTGTCTTCCCACCCCCTTGCGTCGCCATCCTATAAATTTTATAACTAAATTGTAATGATTTAAAATTTCTCAAACACCACTATAGTTAAACAAAACTTGATTATTGTGTAGATATATATTGTCTCTCTCCTTATTTATTTATTTTATATATATTTTTTCTTTGTTAATTTATATAATTTTTCCATGTGCAAATCCAATTCGGGCAAATCCGTGGCTAAAATTATGTGCAAAACAGGCAATTCATGTTTCTCTTTTCTATTTTATATTTTTTTCTTAAATAAATATTTATTTTCTGAAATTATTTATGGTCAACTTCTTTAAATTATCCAGTATAATATTACCTTGCGCACATCCATTTCGGGACCATCCTTGGTAACTAACAAATCAAACGCACTTCAACTATGCAGTAAGAACGGCACTTTAAAACAAAACTCCTCTAGTTACACTCAATTTGCGCTTTTGTTTTCATATTTTGCAATCTGGCAATCTTGCTACGAAAATATTTTTTAAATCATTCTTGAAAAATTTCTCGTTCATGTAAGTACATTTGAATTCACTACTCGCTTTATAGATTTTGTTTTTTTCTGTTTTTTCTTTTTCTTTTATTTTATTTTCTGTTTTTACGTGTTATTTTTACTTATTGTGTACGATTTTATTTGTTGTATTGTTTGTAAAAAATATTTTTGAGTGCTCCTCACACTATTGTATTAATATATTTTGCTTTGGTTATATTGATACAATATCAGAAAGCATTCCTTTGTGCGGATATAATCGTGTGGGCTGATGAAAAGATTATATCTTTTATTCTCCTGATTTTTTTAAAAATTTTATCCTTTTTTTTTCAGTTGTTTGTTATTTTTTTATTTTATTTTTTTTCCCCTTTACCCCCTTTTTTCATATGTCTGTAATTCTCCTTTGTTTCATCTTAATTTTGATAGATATATATATATATATA
>NC_092210.1:5932188-5933985 GCF_043381705.1 Parasteatoda tepidariorum
TATATATATAAATCAGACAATATAGAATCACATATTTGTGATAGCGTATCTCATGTCCTCTCCCCTTGTCAAAACTAAGCCAATCACGAACCCCGTCCCCATTAAAGTAATCACGTAATATTTGATCAGCCCTTAATATATAAATTGACTGTGTAGAATTTTATTTTAAAAAAAATATATTTTTCTTAAATCATTTAATTGTTTAAAATCAGGATTGTAAATATAAAATAAAAATCATTGGCATTGATGCATATAGATTCAATTGTAAGATATATGAGGCATGCATATTTTTTTTCTTTAATCAGTTATAATTTAAAATACTTTCAAGCTAAAAAGGAGAGCCATGGTAGCTCAGGGATAGAGAGATCGCTTTCTAATGAGGTTGATCGGGTTCGAATCCCAGCGATGGCTGGTCGATAAGAATTCCGCACCTGCCTCGTACCGACCACAGTGATGACGTAACGGATCAAGGGTTAGAGTCCCCTTGCCATCAGAGTAACCATGGAAGATTTTCCTGGTTTTCTTCTCTTTCGTAAGGCAAATGCGGGTTAGTTTCATCAAGAAGTCTTCCAAGAAGGCAAATTTTTTTCACTACTTCATCCCTTGTCTTCTGGATTGGGTTCAAAATTACAAGGCTACGGAGTTGAGCATATATAATCGTAAGCCCAAAATCGAATCTGACCAACGACGGTTATAAAAAAAAAGCTAACAAGGAAATGTTCAAATATAATATGTTTTGTTCAATTTTGTACTCCTTTTCCCCTTTGTCAACAAAATTAAAAGCAAGCCAAAAACCTTTTCTACACGCTTATAAAAAAAAAGTTACAATATCCCATCTTTTTTTTTTTCTTTTTTTCTTCTGGATTTTGCTTACACTTTTATTGTTGGAATCTTATTTTAGGATTTAATTCACATAAAAGATGTTAATAAAGGTTACATAACAAAATTAAGTTTAATTTATCTTAAAAAAATTATTCTTAATAATTTATCTTATAGAATTAGGAACCTTTTGAGTTTTATTTTAACAAAACTCTTGTCCTCTAAAACTTCTCAAAAGAGAAAAATTCCCGACTTTTATCTCCTCGATTTTGACTTTTCTAATTCTAAATTATTCTTGATCTGAAATTTTTCTGCTACATTATTTTTACTTTAACGAAAATTATGAAAATGACGGAATTTCAATGTCTTGCGTAAGCATTGCTTACCCCTCTCCTCCTGCCATGTCAGCAAAAATAAGCAAATCACAAACTTCCTCCCTCCGTAATGTGCTCACGTAATATTTCTACGGCCCCAAAGGAGATATGTGCACAAAAAATTTGAAGAAAAAAAAAAAGTTCAAACACTTGTTTTTGTTCAAATAACTAATAAGTAACGACACATAAAAAGCGGAGCAAGGTTTTTCTCAATAACGATCATTTTCAGTAATTAAAATCCTTGTAGCGTTACGAACCTAATTATTTTACTCTTAAACTGTATCAAAAGTAGTGGTTTTTTTTTTAAATAAATAAATAAAAAAAATTATTTAATGACTGTTGACCGATTTCACGGAGTATCACGTTTTTTCCATATACTTTTTCAAGAGGACTCAAGACCATAAAAATCAAATTTTGAAATAACTATTTTTCTCTGAAAAATGAAAAAAAGTTTAAGGTCATACCATTTTATCATTTTTCATTGACTTTTAATCAATAAAATATTTTTTTTAAATTATTATAGCGCATATGTTAGCAATTTTGCTTGAAATTTAGATTTCTGCCATGATACACACTTTTTTGTGTATTGTCTCCCCCCCCCCCC
>NC_092210.1:5934947-5936504 GCF_043381705.1 Parasteatoda tepidariorum
TATATGTATCAAAATGTAGAGAAGACATCGAAAAAATTACTGAATAATGAAAAAAGAGAAGAAAAAAATACTTTTTTACATTTTTTATAAAACTTTAAATAATTTTTTTTTAGCATTAGATAGCCCATGGAAGTCATTTTGTATATAATGCCACAATTTCTTAGAATTTTGTGACTTTTTGCGCAACATATAATTTTTTTTATTGTTAATATTTATTAATAACTTGTTATATAACTGTAAAAAAATATAAAAAATATAAAAAATATTAAAAATTAATTATAGACAAATTTATTTACACATTAGTTATTTTTCACAATCCAGTAGTTTTTACTTCTTTTGGTCATTATACGTACATACTAAGTTTGTCTTTCTAGTGTTAAAATAATTTTTTTCAAATTATAATTTTTTAAATAATTTTTTTAAAAATAATTTTCTTCATATATATATATATATATAGGTGATTTTTACGAAATATGACAATTTACAGTCTCCTACTCCAAGATCTAATACTATACTACTAAAAGAACTTTTTTTTTTAAAATTTCAATAAATAGTAATCCTGTTAGCATTTTAAAATGACTTTGTACTATCATGGACTGTTTTATATATTTATAAAATTTAATTGAATTTCAAAATGTCATGTTTCCGGTATGTCACAAACAATATTTCCAATAATAACTGGCTTCAAAACTTTGCATGCATTTTTCAATATCTAATTTTTTTTATGTCACCCGTTGTAAGCATTTCTAGAATATACGCAGAGGGTATTATTTACAAAAACTTTGTTTAAAATAATTTTTTCTGTCAGTAATTTGTTTGTCACAAGAAAATTTCCTGAACATTTTCCTGGCTACTTTTATTTAGTGATTTATAACCAAAATAGATAGCGCGAGCAATTAATATCTTATGTTAATAGATTGATTAGATACCATCCCATCTGAACATGTCTGGTTGCATGGATAAAAAACCAACTTTCTGGTTCAAAATCTATTTCAAAAAATTTTTCAATGTGAGTAGGTTTTTGTGTTGTCATTTTCTGGCTTCTTGAAATCATTAATAACATAAACTACATTGATTTATCTGAGTTATTTCAAGAAATCATGTTGTTTTCTGCGGAATGCAAACGTCTTAGGTCAAAATATTAAACTTAAATGCTAGAAAAGGGCAAATTTGTCATTATCCTGGGTGTCCTTTTCCTGGCTTATGAATGCCAGGGCATTGAAGTGTTACCAGAATTTTTTTTAAACAGTATACTATAAAGAGGGAAAGCAAATATTAACCTAATACCAAGTTTAAGTATGATTGTAATATCCTGGACTGTAATCAAAGTTATATATTAATGATTGATTTTTATACACAATTTTATTCTGTACATATAAGCAACAAAAATATTTTTGATTCCTTCTACAGTGGATAAAAAGAATTTATATAAGCAATTTATGGTCCATCTAACATAAAGGCTTAAGTTGAGTTACTTACTATTAACTTAAAATGACTGTTTTTTAAACTTCTAAGGTAATATGTCATTTTCCTGGCATTCAAGATTTGGTGAATTTC
>NC_092210.1:5937705-5940786 GCF_043381705.1 Parasteatoda tepidariorum
TGGTCCCGCAGTGGACTGATCGTTAAGACACGGTTCCCAGCAGATCACCGAAGTCAAGCATCACTGGCTACGGTCAGTGTGCGGGTGGGTGACCACTTGGATCAGTCTGAGTAGGGACCGAGGGTGTGCGGGTATGGGTCCTCGTTAAACTGTGCTACCGTAAAGTGCTCGACTTCGCGTGCAGGTCGTTGGGCTACCGAAGCGGGGGTGCGATCCCCTCTGCAGAGGATCAAAATTGTGATGGTATGTCTTCGGATCATCCTCAGGGATGTTTCCCAGACCGTCGCCAGTAGCCCATTGTGCAGCTCTAGTGCGACGTAAATGAACTACAACAACAACAACTATCAACCAAATGCTCTGAATTGTAGAGGAGGCGGGTTCGGTCCCACAGTGGATTGATCGTAAAGACGCGGTTCTAGTAGAACACCGAAGTCAAGTATCACTGGTTGTGGTCAGTAAGCGGGTGGCTGACCACTTGGGTCAGTCTTCGTAGGGACCGAGGGTGTGCGTAATAGGTTCTCGTTAAACTGTTCTACCGTAAAATGCTCGACTTCGCGTGCAGGTTCTCGGACTACCGTAGCGGGGGTGTCAGTCCCTCTGCAGAGGATCAGAGTTACGATAATATGTCTTCGGATCATCCTCGGAGATGTTTCCCAGACCCTCGCCAATAGCCCATTGTGCAGCTCTAGTGCAACGTAAATAAAGTACCTACCTACCTACATAGGAAGCGGGTTCGAATCCCGCTATTATCATGGATGTATCTTTGTGCAGCCCATCTCTCTACTATCAATTCGACAAGGATTTTTTTAAGCCGTTCTTTGTATTGAGCACACAATTTTAAGTACGTATGTGGAGGAATGTATGAAGGAATAAACAGAAACACACTGTTTGTCAGGCACTTTGTTTATTAAGACACTAAACAAGAGCACACCCCTATATGAGTGGACTCCTCCATTTCTCCAACTGGTGGTGAGATATTTGGTGCTGTGGCGATGTATGTAATGCACGGCGATTTTAAAATTCTGCACTTATCGGTCATAAGGACCAAAGTTCGTGTCAGCGATAACTCGTTAAAGTAATCGCCAACGCATGGTCCTCATAAACAATAAGTACCAAATAATTTTTTTGAAAAGGATGTTATTCTAAAGCAATTACTAAATTCTTTTGACTCGAACTTTGACTCTTGGTAGGGTAATCTTAAAATGAAAATTTAACAATTTTGTCAGTGAGGAGGAATAGGAGTGCTATAATTAAGCTAAAAAAATTTATCTAAAGAAGCATTAAGTAATATTAATATATTGTTAATTAATATTAGCAGCAAAGAAATTAATATCAAAAAGCGCGATGATTGGCGATATTTCTTAAAAGAGAAAAACAGGAAAAATCTAAAAGAACCCTGCTGATGAAAGCGTCCAAGATAATGATTAAGCTATATAACTGAAATCTGCCATGACTTATTTTATTTTATAACCGTCGTTGATCAGCCGACCCAATTTTTGGGGCTTACGACGACTAATGTTCAACTTCGTAGCCTTGTAAGAACCCAATCCGGAAGACAAGGTAGCTCCTCGATTGGTGGAAATTTGCCTTCGTGGAGGCCTTCTTGATGGAGCTAACCCGTATTTGCGAGAGAGAAAAACCACGAAAACCTCTTAATGGTTTAGCCGGACGGAAAGGGGACTCTAACCCATGATCCGTCGACCACTGAGGATATTTTACGTCAGCACTGTGGTGCGGAATGCGGAATTCGAATCGATCAGCCATCGTTGGGATTTGAATCCGGTTCACCCATTTAGAAGGCGAACGCTCTATCCCCTGAGCTATCACTGCTCGCCCTGACTTATTGCGGAATATATTACTTGAATAGAAGCAGCAGCGAGCAACGGATGGAGTTATATGTTGTTATCAAGACCTTCTATAAAAAGAAAACAGCTGTTTGAAGTATAACATACGAATTGCAAATATAACAAACTGAAGAAAAAAATATATATTGTGTATTCCTTATGTTAAAATATTTCTTCTCTACTTCGCAAATCTGACTATCGTAATAAATGTTAATATGATACATTAAAAAAATGTTTCAAAATTTTAATCTACTGTTATTCTTTAATAGAATATAAGGAGCTATAATTATCGCATCGAAATACAAAGAAGTAGAAGAAAAAATAGGAAACAGCTGTTAGACTTTAATAAACGACAAAAACAAATTGAGAAAAATCAAAATTTTAATATTGTATATAGTTCGGCTGATATACATTACTTCATGTCTGCTACACAAAATGCAAATATGCATAATTATAAAGTCTATATTTTTTCCTCCCTGTTTCATTGTATGCAAATTTTGTTCTCTATTTCATATTACTGTATAATATATGCATATATATATACCAGTGCCCCCTGGTGCGTCCAGAAAAAAAAATCCACCTTGTTGTGCTGCAATTGACACGTTAATTTGATCATATATATTTCGTTGCTCAGCAGTAAGCAATCGTTCATTGTTAGCAACAAAAGTAGCCAGAGAAGTCATATCGAACTGGTGTTCACGTTGAACGTCGCTGTTGATGATATCTGCTGCTTGGCGGATTGGCGCTGGCATGCCAAAATTTATGAGCGGCATGTTCGAAATAAGAATACAAATATCCTCAATCATTATTAATGCCTCGTTATATATTTCTGCGGAGAATTCCATACTGAGATTTTGATTAGTAATTCTAATCCGATGCAAAATATCCTCACTCATTGAGTCTTTATATTTATTCCACAGAGCAGATGCTTCAGACGGAAAACACGTTGTCAATATTATTGAAAATAATTGACGAATTTGCTGTGGAGATGAGCTCAGTGCTGCATCTGCAAGTGTGAGGTCCCAATGGTTATCATCCTCCAATAAATGTAACTCACGACACGCATCAAAGAAAGTGCCGTATAAAGTACCGTTGACTTTTCGCAAGTATTGGAAGGATGTCGGTCCAGGAACGTTAACCAATAACAAACGCAGAAAAAAGCATTCGCGTTGCTTAGGATGAACTGTATATAATCGTCCTAAAGTATTTGTCATAACTATGTCGGCAAATCCTGGGA
>NC_092210.1:5940879-5984960 GCF_043381705.1 Parasteatoda tepidariorum
GAGTTTAAATTAAATATTATCATGTTTTTAGGGCATGAATCTGAATTGAACAACCTGATAATGCTCACTCTGGTTATTGTTTCCGTTTTTAAAAGCGCTATATGTTGAGCCACCTCATGTGACATTTGCCATGTGACATTTTTAGCAGCAATCATTGGTCGATTTTCTAACGTTGCCATTCGGGGAGTTGCAATGAGGCTTTTTTTTGGTGCCTTTGTAAGAGAAATATATATATAGATACTAAGATTCAGTCTTTCTAGTGTTAAAATAATTTTCTTCAAATTATAATTTTATAAATAATTTTTTTAAAAATAATTTTCTTCATATATATATAGGTGATTCTCACGAAATATGACAATTTACAGTCTCTTGCTCCAAGATCTAACGCTATACTACTAAAAGAACTTTTTTTTAAAAAATTTTAATAAATAGTAATCCTGTTAGCATTTTAAAATAACCTTGTACTATCATCGACTGTTTTGTATATTTATAAAATTTAATTGAAGTTCAAAATGTCATGTTTCTGGTATGTCACAAACAATATTTCCAGTAATAACTGGCTTCAAAACTTCGCATAAATTTTTCAATACCTAATTTTTTTATGTCACCCGTTGTAAGGCATTTCTAGAATATACGCAGAGGGTATTATTTACAAAAGCTTTGTTTAAAATAATTTTTTCTGTCAGTAATTTGTTTGTCTCAAGAAATTAAGTCATATTCCTGACTACTTTTATTTAGTGATTTGTAACCAAAATAGATAGCGCCAGCAATCAATATCTTATGTTAATAGATTGATTAGATACCATCCTATCTGAACATGTCTGGTTGAATGGATAAAGAACCAACTTTCTGGTTCAAAATCTATTTCAAAAAATTTTTCAAGGTGAGTAGGCTTTTATGTTGTCATTTTCTTGGTTTCTTGAAATCATTAATAATACAAACTACATAGATTTATCTGAAATATTTTAAGAAATCCTGTTGTTTTCTGCAGAATATAAACTTCTTAGGCCAAAATATTAAATTAAAGTAAAGTTATATGTTATAAAATGGCGAATTTGTCATTATCCTGGCTGCCATTTTTCTGGCTTGTGAATGCCGGGACATTGAAGTGTTACCAGAATTTTTTTAAACAGCTAATACTGTATGGAGGGAAAGCAAATATTAACCTAATACCAAGTTAATGTATGATTGGATGTAATCAAAGTTATTTATTTATTTAATGATTGATTATTATACACACTTTTATTCTGTACATATCAACAACAAAAATATTTTTGATTCTTTCTACAGTGGATAAAAATAAATAATTTAAGCAATTTATGGTCCATCTAACATAAAGGCTTAAATTGAGTTACTTACTATTAGCTTAAAATGACTGTTTTTTAAACTACTGAGCTAATGTGTCATTAAGTCTATTTTATTTTTCTCGAGAAAATGTTAATTAACTACATTGCTCTCTGCAAGATATTAATAAATGTAACTAAATAAGTATACAAAAAAAATTTTGATTATTTTAAAGACTTTAAATTTGGAGAATTTGTTTGGTCCGAATAGTCATGTTTCCAAAGAACATGTCATGTATCCACACAAAATCAATACTATAAGAAAGTTTTAATTTTTCGCACTTACCTTAGGGTGAGAAACATGTTAAATGCCGGATATTCCGAAAAATAATTATTGTTTATTGCACACAAATTACTGCAACTCAAATAACTGCAACTCACTTTATTGATTAATTGAGATCTTGTTATCCTGGTAGTAGATAGTCTTAACATTGTAGTACGAGTTCACAAAGCAACAGCTACTGAGAAAGGGTTCAAATAGATTAGCCATTTCTCGATTAAATTAAATTGACCGATGCAACACTTAGCGTTCATTATCGATAAAAATAAAAAAAAGTCCAGAAAAAAGGGGTCTCATTCGGTCTTTTAGCATTAATGGTGAAAGACGCAAACCAATGTATACACTCGAAAAAAATTCAGATGCTTTAAGAAAAGCTATTCACGAAATGTGCTCCGATTGATTTTTGAGTTCGATCTGTTCTTTCCAAATTGTTGAAATTTTTCGACTTTTTGCGAACGGGAGATTATTTAAACTTTTCGGCCAGCACCAATAGCATTTTTTTAACTAAAATCACCATAGTTGCGATACGTTTTTGCTGAGAAATTTTGCTTATTTTATTGGTTTATTTGTTTTGTGGATGATTGTCTATCAACCAAATGCTCTGGATTGTAGACGAGGAGGGTTCGGTCCCACAGTGAATTGATCGTAAAGACACGATTCTAGCAGAACACCGTAATCAAGCATCACTGGTTGTGGTCAGTAAGCGGGTGGGTGACCACTTTTATCAGCCTGAGTAGAGACTGGGGCTGCGCGGTATCGGTACTGGTTAAACTGTTCCACTGTAAAGTGCTCGATTTCACTCGCAGGTCGTCGGGCTACCAAAGCAGGAGAGCCATCCCCTCTGCAGAGGATCAGAATTACGATGATATGTCTTCGAATCATCCTCGGAGATGTTTCCCAGACCCTCGCCATTCGCAAGTCCCTTGTGCAACTCTAGTGCAACGTAAATAAAGTACCTACCTAGGAAGCGGGTTCGAATCCCGCTATTATCATAGATGTGTCTTTGTGCAGCTCATCTCTCAACTATCAATTCGAGAAGGGGTTTTTTAAGCCCTTCTTTGTATTTAGTGCACAATTTTACATACATATGTGGAGGAATATATGAAGGAATAAACAGAAACACACTGTTTGTTAGGCACTTGTTTGTTTGGCACTTTGTTTGTTCGGCACTTTGTTTGTTAGAACACTAAACAACAAGAACGCACCCCTAGTCCTTTAATGCATACCTGAGTGGACTCCTCCATTTCTCCAACTGGTGGTGAGATATTTGACGGTGTGGCGATGTATGTAATGCATGGCGATGTTAAAATTCTACACTTATCGGTCATAAGGACCAAAGTTCGGGTTTGCGATAACTCGTTAAAGTAGTCACCAGCACATGGTTCTCATAAACAATAAGTACCAAATAATTTTTTGGAAAAGGAAATTATTTTAAAGCAATTACTAAATTCTTTTGACTTCAACTTTGACTCTTGGTAGGGTAATCTTGAAATGGAAAATTAACAATTTTGTCAGTGAGGAGGAATGAGAGTGTTATAGAATGCTAAAAAAATGTATCTGAAGAAGCATTGTAATATTAATACATTATTAATTAATATTAGCAACAAAGAAATTAATATCAAAAAGCGCAATGATTGGCGATATTTCTTAAAAGAGAAAAACAGGAAAAATCTAAAAGAACCCTGCTGATGAAAGCGTCCAAGATAATGATTAAGCTATATAACTGAAATCTGCCATGACTTATTTTATTTTATAACCGTCGTTGATCAGCCGACCCAATTTTTGGGGCTTACGACGACTAATGTTCAACTTCGTAGCCTTGTAAGAACCCAATCCGGAAGACAAGGTAGCTCCTCGATTGGTGGAAATTTACCTTCGTGGAGGCCTTTTTGATGGAGCTAACCCGTATTGCGTTACATGGAGAGAAAAACCACGAAAACCTCTTAATGGTTTAGCCGGACGGAAAGGGTACTCTAACCCATGATCCGTCTACCACTGAGGATATTTTATGTTAGCACTGTGGTTGGTGCAAGCCGGATGCAGAATTCGTATCGACCAGCCATCGTTGGGATTTGAACCCGGTTCACCTATTTAGAAGGCGAACGCTTTATCCCCTGAGCTATCACGACTCGCCTTGACTTATTGCGGAATATATGAATTGAATGGAAGCAGCAGCGAGCAACGGATGGTGTTATACGAGGGTTGTAAATTAAATGGTGGCAACTTAACCTTGAAACTCACAGAAGGGCTGACATGCGCAAATAGGATATAGGAGCGGTGAGGTGGCGCTGTTGTCGATGTGTAGAGTGTAAAAAACAGTCGATTTGCTTAGAAGGGTAGTTGTTGTGTGGCGTTAAAGTGAGGAGTTTTGCTTCCATCGCTCTAAAGCATGTTTTCAAAAGGCTTAATGACGAAAAAAGACGAAATGCTTGAACCCATCGTGCTACTGTCCTAGATGGTAAAGCATTTGCGCCACAGGCTTCCACTAATCCTCGATAGCATTCTGTTGCATTTTTTGCCACGAGCAACCATTTTAAGCCACGACCGCTGATCACCTTCTGAAAACATGCTTTAGAGCGATGAATGCGAAACTCCTCACTTTAACGCCACACAACAACTACACTTCTAAGCAAATCGACTGTTTTTTGCACTCTACACATCGACAACAGCCCCACCCCACCGCTCCTATACCCTCGTATGTTGTTATTAAGACCTTCTATAGAAAGAAAACAGCTGTTTGAAGTGTAACATACTAACTGCAAATGTTACAAACTGAAGAAAGAAATATATATTGTGTATTCCTAATGTAAAAATATTTCTTCTCTACTTCACAAATCTGACAATCGTAATAAATGTTAATATGATCTATTAAATAAATGTTTCAAAATTTTGTTCGATTATTTCAAAAGTTGCTATAGAAATCATAGCAATATTTAACATTGTATAAATGTTTAACACTATAAGAAGTTTTATTATTATTTTCTAAAATATTTACAGATATCTAACCCTTCAAAAATAAATGAGTAAATAAATAAATAATATGTAGTGTGCAGGGAACCGAGAAGCATTTGCCTTAGTAATAAAAGAAAAGTTTAAACTACTTTAACTTCAAGAAATATTTCTTTATGCATGTAAATAAGATATTTTGTCCCTTTCCCCATCAAAATCACAAAATCTCCGCAAAAGTTTATTTTTTACTGACTTTATCCCAATCCAAAATGTGCTATAGTACAGATATAGGTCGACATAACAAATACCGACACATAAATGAATAGGGGGATGAGCTCCGACCCCCCTTACGAAACACTTCATCATTCTGAAGTCAGAAAGGGGCGGGGGCGGAATCTATGATTTTGCACCTGGGTTTTGAGTTGAAGGTGTTAAGGAAGAGGGGGAGAGGGGGGGTCATAGAAGTCAAGTAAGTCTATTACTTAAGCACACTAAGACAACGCTAATTACAAGGTTGGGAGTCGTTAGAGTTTTCGTTCGTAATATGGAATGAAGAAACGAATTAGGAAGCGTGGAGGTTATTTATTTTCTTTTTATTAAGTGCAGCACGATTTCTTTGGGAGTGTACAATATTTCACGCGCAAAATAATTTTTTTCTCTTTTTTTTACTTTTTCTAATCTTAAAGTCATTAATTAGGTAAAATGTTTGAAAATCGAGATTTAAAACATGTTCACTGTGACTGATACAATCAATCCTGGAATCTACATCAATCAATTATCATTCATTGGCTGCTGCAATAATTCCTTTTTTTAATGTCATTGATGTAGTACCTAAAATGTTTGAAAATGTAGATTTAAAACTTATTCATAACACTATTATTGATGGAATTTATTATCAAACGTTCATCATTCATGGTAATACAGTAATTCACGTGCAAAACACATAAGGAACTTTTTCCTTTTTTTTTAATGCCCTTAATAAGATATAAAATGTTTGATAAATGGAGATTTAAGGCGTATTCATGGTGAATGATACAATCAATCAATCATCATTCATTGCCTGATGCAATAATTCCTTTTTTTTTAATTTCATTGATGTAGTATAAAATGTTTGAAATTGGAGATTTAAAGCACATTCATGGTGAATGATACAATCAATCCTGGAATCTACATCAATCAATCATCCTTCTGATGCAATAATTCCTTTTTTTTAATGTCATTGTTGTAGTATAAAATGTTTGAAAATGGAGATTTGAAACATATTCACAGTGACTGATGCAATCAGTCTTTTAATCTACATCAATCAATCATCATTTATTGGCTGATGCAATAATTCCTTTTTTTTAAATGTTATTGATGTAGTATATAAAATGTTTGAAAATGAAGATTTGAAGCGTATCCATAACACTATTATTTATGGAATCAATTATCAAGCTTTCATTATTCATGCTAATACAAAAATTCACGTGCAAAACATATCAGGAAAATGTTCCTTCTTTTTAATGCCATTAATAAGAAATAAAATATTTAAAAATGGAGATTTAAAAAATATTCTTGTTAGGCTGATACATGATTCATGGAATATAAAGTCAATAATCCATCATTCATGTTGATACAGTAATAATTGACCATATAAGGATTTTTTCCTGCCTTTTTCTGATATCATCAATAAGTTATAAAATGTTTGAAAATGGAGATTTAGAACGAATTCTTGGTAGCTGATGCAATTTTCAAGCATTATTCATCTTTCATGCTGATACAATAATTCCCATGTAAAAGAATACAATAAAAAAAAAATTTCCCTACTTTTAATGTCAAAATCATTAATTAGGTATAAATGTTTAAAAATGGAGATCTAGAACCTATTTATGGTACCCGATACAATCATTCAATAAGTGTAATTTTTTTAAAAAATCTGTTTTTTTTCTAATAAATTATACAAAGTTCTGAATTAGGTAAGATGTTAGAGATTTAAAATTTATTCAAGGCGACAGATATAATCATTAAATTAGCTGTTTTTGAAAAAACCATCTATTGTCTATAGTTATTTAATGGGACATTTTTACACATTGATTTAATGCAATGATTTGTTGTAGTAAGATAAGATTATTTAAAAAAAAAAAATTTGAAAAATTTATGATTTTGTTCAAATTAAAAAATAAAAATAATTTTTTTACTGATTATATATTCTACAATGAATAAAAAATGCGTCAAAAAAGACGAAGTCTTTAACAAAGTCAGATATAACCATTAATGGGTTATATCTAACTTAAGAGGAAATCTTAACTTTAAAAAAACTGTTTTGTTAAATAATATTAAAATGTTAATTAAAAAAATTCAGAAAAAAAAAATCCCCATTGAAAACTTTTCGTTTACTTTGACCCTGTCAAATTTCAGAATGTTATAAAAAATGCTAAGAAACTATCAAAATAAAAAAAGAAACACCATTCAATATTTTATTTTCGCGTCGAGAACACAAAACGTTTAAACACACACAAAAGAAAAGAAAAGACAATCTTTTTTTTTTTTTTTTCTGGTGCGACTAAAGAACACTTTCCCAGCTTCAATAACAACATATTTACTATGCACAGTTCCTCATTTTTAATAACAACAGCAACTAAACGATAATTTTCATAATTTTCTTTTCTTTAAAACAATTGTCGCTTTGCAAATTATGTAGAATTTAGAATTAAAATTTTCTATATTTCATTATTCTAAAACTCTATTTGTCACACAGGAATGAACAAACATTATTGTTTTTTCCAAGAAACTAAATTGTCGAATATAAAAACCAGTTTTAAGCAGCATTTCAAAACTATTAAAATGCCGAGCATGTAAAGGCAGTATAAACAGTCAAATCAGTTCAAATGTCACATTTTTTCATTTAATACGAAAACAATTTTTTCATTCTCTTCACTTCTAAAGGAATTCTAAACTATTAACATAACATGGCAGCAGAAAAAAAAATCGTTTGCTAAATGAATGAAGATATCATTCTTCACGCTCAGTAGGGAACATATTGTTTAATACATAAAAGGCAGACGATAAAAAAAAGAATCATTAAGAATGAGTTTTTAATTAATTCATATTGTTGTGCGGTTCCTTAATGTTGTGGCTTTAATCTTCATTAGGAGGTTTCTTGTTGTATCTTAATTTGCACCTGCATACGTGGGATGAAGTTGAAAATAAAATTCGTGGCTCCCATGACTTCCCCCTTTTCCCTCCCACTAATTCTTCATAACGTCAAAAGTTCACTCATGTTCTATTTTGACTTCTAAAGTGCCGCCATGAAACAATAAAAATGATGAAAAAAAGAAAATACAAACTTTGATCAAATTTCCGATCAAAGTCAAATCTTTGATGAAAGTAATATACTTGAGCATGAACTAAGTCTATTGTACAAACAAAGGACATATTTTATTACACAATTTAGAATTCATAACGGAATTTTATCCTAAACCTTTTTTTAATCAACTGACCTATGTCTATGGCGATACCCGCCACACACACTTGTTGCATTTTATTAGTCCGAAACTTTGTTCCAATATTATTCCAATTGGGTACTTGCAACTAGAGAAGAAGAAGAAGAACGCTGATATCACGCGGTTGTGCCTAATTACGTTGCTATGCATGGCGTGTTAAGGTTACAGCTATTAGGATTGGCTTATTGTCCTGCTGAATCAATTTTCGGATCAGATTTAATTGGATATCTGGAAACTATGTCGAACATGTGTATTGAAACTGATTGGCTGCTGAATCGTGGCATAAACGAATGCCACCACGAGTGATGTCGCTTACAGGAATCCAATGGGATACTTGCAAGTGACGAAGTGTGGATATCTCGACCCTGATTCGTTGTTGAAACGTGTCATTCGCCCAATTGCATTTGTTTACGTCAGCAACTGTTTTTTCCATTCCATTTCGAGTAAGCCGAGCCTATCATGCATCAATTCTCCTAAATGATACATTCTATATTCTTACACTAAGATTCTTTCACCAAGATTTCAATTCTTTCACTATATATATCTCACTTGACATAAAGAAAAACATGAAGCCACGTAGAACATAAACAAACTAATTATGCATCGAAGTTGCCAGGTTCAAAAAACAAAAATATATCACAGTTACAATAAAATACATAAACAAATAATAAATCTAAGCTACGTAAAAGACGAAGACGAGAAAGAATTATATTTTGTAATTAATTCGATGGGTGCTACGGCACTGTATTTAATTAACTTCACATTAATTAATATTTTAACTTATGTGGAGAAACTTACCTCGACTTTAACACGAGAATTTGCTTATAAGCAATCAGCCGGTGTTTACGTCATAAGTCACATGTGTGGGTATACATGGTCTTCTTCTTGAAGTGCAGGTACCCAATTGCATTGAATTTGAATTACCTTTAACAGATGATCTCGGTTTGTAATTATTTATATTTCATGATTCAAACGATTCTCCTAACCTTATTTGTATTATGCATAAATACATTGCTTTGTGCATTTAATTTGATAAATTTAATCCTTATTAACTTAAGTGGATATATAACATTAAGTGGATATATAATGCCAAGGAGGAAAGCATTTTGTTGATATAACAAGGTTTTCGATATACAGAAGTTCGAGATATCGAGAGCATGCTGTGTATGTAATAAATGTGAGGAAAATCATTTCAAAACTCCTCACGATGTAGAATTCCGTTGCATATCTTTGAATACCTATTCTAAAAACTTGCAAGTTAAGATTAGAAATACGTGATAATTAGACTATTTGTTTTGTTCGGAGAAAAATCTTCCTCACCTTTCAATCATTTTTAAAACAATAGAAATTGCGCCAAATATTAGGTGCATAAAAAAAAACTTGCGCTTTAACAAATGTGAGAAGCATAGAAGAAGAAAGGGAAAAGAAAAGAGGGGGGGTAGGGTAGCAGGATGAAATATTAGCGACTGAATTATCCAACTCGTTATCGTAGTCAAGCTAATTTCGAGTTTGTTTGCGAAAGTATATTTGGTAATTGCTCCTAGGCTTCCCCAAGGTACGTGCGAAAAAAGGGCTTGGCCGTCGAAAAGCAAGCACCCCCTNTTTGTATACTATTAAAATAATAAAATTAAATGTTTTCTAATAATTGATGTTTTTTGCAATTATTTTTTTTCACAGGGGGGTGGTCCGTGACTTCTTAAAAAAAATTTAAAAAGGGTCCATTATATCAAAAAGGTTAAGAAACACTGCCTTAAAATAACATTAATGTAGGGCATACAACACTTAACTAAATGTAGTATATATTTCAGACATTCACGAAAGCGACTATGTGATTGATTATCAACATTCACCTGTGGAAGTCAACAACTATCAATTTCGATCATTCATAGTAACTTGAACTTATTGATGTTTAGCTATTCAATGGTAAATCTTCTAACATTTTGTAATGCTCATGATTGTGTTTTAAGTTATAATTTATCGCACAACAATGCAATTGCATCAGAAGGTTTGAGTGAGAATCAAGTATTTTGGCATGCATCACTGCGTCATGCGTGCCTTTATTTATTTTTTCTATAGAGTCGACCAGTTGGTGAGCGATTAGAGTACCTGACTGCGAAGCCAATGGCAACGGATTCGAATCCCGTTCTGGTCATGGATGTCTCTCTCTCTTTGTTTTGTCCTCTGTTGTGTGTGATGTGTGAATGTGGTCCACCCTATGAACCGGTATTTGTGGCAGTGCGGCGTGGGTAATGTTGCACGCCTCCGTGCTTTTGGTCACAATGTGCTCATCAGGCAACGCAAAATGAGCAGCACCTTCCGTAGTGAAGAATGATAAGTTCAGTAACTGTAGTTAAAAAAAAAAAAAATTCTTTTAATAGAGTGCTAAATTTGGTGTCTGTCATGTACTCCAAAACAAAAACGAGCCACCCTGAATAACTTATGTTAAATAATGATCAGATTTTCACGTCCTAAGACTCAATCTTAATGACTCGAGAGTGTGACCTAAAATATGCAAATTAGTAAGAAAAGACAATATTTTAAGTTACGAAATCAGAAATAAAAACGTACTTTCTCTGAACAACTATGTATTTTTTTCTCGGATTTCTGACCTCCAAAATATAGGGGGTAGCCGCAATCTTGGAAATATGGTCCCAACAATTTGGTTGGGAGAGAGCTCCAAAGCTTATACCCATTAATGTAAATTTTATTTTTTGCGTATTTGGCTATATCTCGAGAATTTTTTAAGCGAATTGAAAACATTTTAAACACAATACTAAAATTTGCTTATCCAAAGATAATTCATGTAAAAAATAACTTTAAGTAAATATTTTTTTATTTTTTTTATCATGTTACTTAAGAATGGCTTAAAAATTTTTGAATTGTAAAGTATACAATTGTATACAATGCATAATTTTAAAAAATATAATTTTACATGGCAAAATACAAAATGCGTAGCATAGTGCCTGTGAAATTAAATTTCAAAAACGTCAGATAATTAAAATTCAACTTCTCCTTAACTATTCAACCGATTTCGCTAAAATTTTATATTTTTCCATGTAAAATTACAAACTTTAAAATGATGCAAAAAATTGAATACCTTACAATTCAAAATTCTTTCAATTAATATTTAATAAAATAATAAAAAAGTAATAAATAATTACTAAAATTTATTTCTTACAAGGAATTATCTTCGGATAATTGAATTTTATAACAGCGTGCAAAATTTTTTAAATTCGCTTAAAAAGTTTTCCCCATATGGCGAGACACGCAAAAAGTAAAATTAACATTAAGGGGTCCAAAGTTTGAATCACTCTCTTAATCAAACTATGGGGACCCTATTTTCCAGATTGCAGCTACTCAATATATTTATGGGGTCAGAGATCCGAATCTATTGAAAAAAAAGGTATGTTCATTCAGAGAAAGTACGTTTTTGTGTCTGATTTGTAACCTAAAATAGCGTCTGCACTAATTAATTAGCATATTTGAAGTCACCTCGAAACATTTAGATTGAGTCCTAGAAAGTGAAGATCCATTCATTAGATTAAAAGCTATTCAGAGTGGCCCGCACTTTTATCCCTCTTTTTTGTTCCAGACAGTAATTTTCAGAATTTTTTACTTTCTGGTGTGTGTGTGCTTTTTCCTGTTTACCAATCTCAATTATTATATGTCTTATTAAATTATTTTCAACATTGTTACATAGATTTATAATAATATTTTATAAATACAGTAAACTCTCGATATCTCGAAGTTGAAGGGAAGCTAAAAAAATGTCGGGATATTGAGTTTTCGAGATAACAAACTCAGAACTAAATATGTTCGTTAAGTGGATATATAATGTGGGTATCTCGACCCTGATTCGTTGTTGAAACGTGGCATATCGACCAATTGCATTTGTTTCGTTAGCAACTGTTTTTTCCATTCCATTTCGAGTAAGCCAAGCCCGTCAAGCATCAATTCTCTTAAATGATACATTCTATATTCTTACACTAAGATTCTTTCACCAAGATTTCAATTCTTTCTCTACATATATCTCAATTGACACAAAGACAAACATGAAGCCAACTAGAACATAAACAAACTAATTATGCATCGAAGTTGCCAGGTTCACAAAACAAAAATATATCACAGTTACAATAAAATACATAAACAAATAATAAATCTAAGTTAAGTAAAAGACGAAGACGAGAAAGAATTATATTTCAATTAATTCGATGGGTGATACGGCACTGTATTTAATTAACTTCACATTAATTAATATTTTAACTTATGTGGAGAAACTTAGCTCGACTTTAACACGCCAATTTGCTTATAAGCAATCAGCCGGTGTTTACGTCATAGGTCACATGTGTGGGTATACATGGTCTTCTTCTTGAAGTACAGGTACCCAATTGCATTGAATTTGAATTTCCTTTAACAGATGATCTCGGTTTGTAATTATTTATATTTCATGATTCAAACGATTCTCCTAACCTGATTTGTATTATGCATAAATACATTACTTTGTGCATTTAATTTGATAAATTTAATCCTTATTTAACTATTATTTTTAGTAAATTTACTAAATATCCTAAATAATCTTAATTTAATTTAATTTATTTAGTATATTATTTTGTGTGTAATTTACATTACTTTTGCAAAGGCATATATTATTATTAGGCAATAAAAATTTTGCACTATATTTTTTTATAGACTATCTCCCGGGCAGATTTTTTTTCACTACCAATTCTTGATACAGAATGCTAGCAATTTTACAAGCAGCTACTACCTAAATATTGCATTAAAGTTCTGTATAGTTTTTGACATGATTTGGTGAAAAATTGAAAAGACAAACTAGGAGTGTATTGAAATTAATGAGCATCAGAATACCGTGCACAAAGGAAGCAAAAACAAATACCTTCGTAATTTTTGATTTTTAATGATCGTATTTTCACGTAGCAGGAGTCTATCTTAATGGTTTCAAAACCTAATCTTAATTAAGCTAATTAATTTGCTCCGACAAAATCTGAGTAATGAAAACAGACACAAAAATATACTTTCTTCAAGTAAAAATATTTCTTTTCTTCCTTTTTTTCTTTTCTTTTTTTCTCTTTCCGAATTGTATTTTTGAAGGTAGCCACAATCTTGGAAAGATCCCAATAGCTGAGGCAGAAGAATAATCGCATGCAGTGGTCTGAAGTGGAGCACAAGTAGGTGAACTACTGTAGTCGCTACTTTTTTTAAAGAAAAGTAGTGTAGTGAGCGGTGCGATACAAAAAAAAAGGAAAAAAAAGTAGTTTATGGTGATTTCTGGCAACTACTTTTAACGATACTTTGAAAAAGAAACACGGTTCCAACGCAACTAATTTTTCGAATGGGTCCAAATCCTCGCGGGTCCGTCAATGAATGCAAAGAAAATGACCCTGGGGCTGTAGTTGAGGGATAACAGAAATTACATATTTAAAAATCACGTATAACAAATATTTAAACTAGCTATTATGAAAAATGGATAATTAATCAATAGGATAAAACCACTTTTAAACGCGAATGCACACTCGTGTCATTTGAAAAGGAAGCATTTGTGTTATTCAAAACGCGAGTGCAAATTGATGTTCTTTTTAAAGAAAGGAACATATTTTCGATGTACTTAATTTTGTAGAGGAAATAAAAAAGCATTAAACAATTAAAAAATTGCAAGTATTTGATAATTTCGCATTTTCTTAAATTAAATATTCCCTGTCGAAAAAAACAAATGAAGGTAAAATAAACGAATTCGAAAAAGAAAGTATTTTGGAATAAGAAACTGGCTCATGTAAATATGAATAAATATTTCTTAATTATTCTCTTATATTTATTGTGAGACAATTTTTTATTCAAAACCATTTTGAACGTAGGTGTAAATTAAATTCCCCTGTAGAGCTAGTCTCCTTAAAGCAGCGAAGTAGTTACTAAATCCAAAGTAGTTTGTTGTCAGTGCATTTTAAAAAAAGTAGTTGTATTAACTACATTTGAAACAAAGTTTTAGTGGTAGTAAACTAAAAAAATAACCCACTGACCACTGGTCGCATGTTAGTTTCACTTTTTGATGCTTCTTCATACGACATTTTAGTCAATGTAGCAACACAAGCTTTAGAAAATAGAGCAACAACAAGAAATTTTTAATGAAAAGCATTTTCTAGTTAAAACATCAGATAGAGCTGGAAATTTTTTTAAAATTATATACATTTAGCTTTTAAACCCAACATTCTGCGATTTTATTTTACCCCGATTGTCTCTTGGTACCTTTTCATACTACATTTTCCAATTCTTAAATAGGTAAATACACACTCTTTCATTTTTTTTTTTTCACGTGTTTCTTAGCTGGGATTGATGACGAATTTCGAAGACAATTTTTTTTTTTTTTTTTTAAGGTATAAGTTTCTTAATACGGTTAGTCATCAAAGAGTTTTTTTGCAGCATAAAATTTGTAATCCAAAACCTCATGTATTGTTAATTTTTTTTTTTTTAATTTTAAGGGAATACTTTTATAATCAATCATAAAAACATTCTTTAATCTTTGTTTCTTCAATATTCTTTTTCAATTACCAAGAAAAGTTTTCACGACCAAGGAGGATATTATATATATATGTAGAAGGATTGATGAAAAGAGAAGAAAAAAAAACTATTAAAATAAAATATTTAAAAATAATATTAAAAAGCCGGAAAAGAAAAAAATGAAATGATACTTGTATAATCTCTTCATCAGCACACACGATTATATCAACAAAAAGGAACACGTTANGTTTTCATTCATATATATATATATATGCCGATTTTTCAGACTCACTTCTCGTGTCGTGACTCTGAATTTTTACCGAATAATGTAAAGAATCATGAGGTTTTAATATTTTTAAAATTAAAAGGTACATTTCGTATATTTCCATTTAAAAAAAAAATCACAACTTTGAAGTGTTTAGTAGTTTTTGACTCCAACATATTTTTTTACGAAGTATTTTTATGTGAATTCTTTGAAAAAAATTACGTTAAATTTATGTCGCCCGCTTGAGAAGAACCATAATAAATTAAACTCAACTTCGTTTAAAAAAGCGAGTATTTAGTAACAGATACGAACAGGAATTCTATACATTCATAGTTCATTCTCAAATGAAAGCACTGATCACCTATACACTTTGTTTAATTATGAGACACAGCTTTCAGTTTCTTTACATACAGCTACTAAAATACTGATTCAGAAGGTTAAATTAGTCTTAAGATTGTTTTATTATTTCTATCATCAAACTAAACAATCGAGTCCAGTAGGAATCACGTGTGTTAGGATGATCGATCTTCGCAAAGAGGTGGAGGTAGGAGCGGTGGATGGGGATGGTAATTCCAGCCACTGACATATACCTCAAATAACATCACTTTTATAAGCGATAAGGATCTCTCTGATTCAGACCGCGGAACTGCTGAGATTTTTTTCCCCACACCATTTCGATGTTACTTAAGAACTCTCAGCAATTCATTTTCCATTAATCCGAGAGTTTAACATCTGTGGTTTTAATATTTTTCATTTTTTTTATGTATGTTAACCACTTTATTTCATATCTTATTCAATACTTAAGCGAGTTATTTTATAAAACAAACATAGATTTAATGTTAACATACATATTTCATGGTCATGTGAAGGACAATATCGTAGGGCGTTTTCTTTATCAATTGCATCGTAATAAGTCTAATAACTTTCAAAAATCAGTGTTTGAATATATTTAAGAACAATATTTAGTCTGAAAGTCGTTGAATGCATTGACTATAAAAATTAAACAAGTGCTGGACAGAGCCGAATTTGCTTAAATATAGTTTTTGAAATAAATTAATGAATTGGTTGCTTACAACTCGAGAAGAAATTATGTGATTATGCCTAACCAGCCAATATTGCTTTAAATTAGATTTAATTGCGTGACCTGTAAGAACCTGATTAGCCTCCGAATCGTCAACTGCCATGATTTCCCTGCGGTGACGTCACTTTGCTGGTATCACAATGGGAAGTGACGAAGTGTGGGTACCTGGATCCTGATTAGTAATTGAAACGTGGCATTTATTACTTTGTTCTTTCCATTCTATTTTGAGTAAGCCAAGCCCGTCAAGCATCAATTCTCTTAATCGACACATTCTAAATTCTTTCACAAAGATTACTGTTCTTTCCCTTTATATTTTTAACTTCACACAAAGACCGATACGCAGTTATGTAGAACATAACAAACTAATTATGCATCTTAGTTGCCAGGTACACAAAACAAAAATAAATCATGATTACAATAAAATACTTCGACAAATGATAAATTTGAGTTAAATAAAAGACGTAGACTGGAAAGAATTATATTTCAACAAATTCCATGTGTGATACGGAGTTGTATTTAATTAATTTCAAGTAAATCAACATCTTAACTTATATGGAGAAGTTTAGCTCAACTTTAACACGCCATTTTCCTTATAAACGATCAGGTGGCACTGACGTCATAGGTCACATGTGTGTGTATCGTGATATTTTTCTTGAATTGCAAGTACCCAATTGAGCCATTTGAAAAAAATTATTTAAATAGCATATAAATTTTGACATCGAAATAGTATATTTCTGTAAAAGCTTCTTAATGATTTCAAATATGTCTGAATTCATATTTTCCATTGCAACAATTTTTTTTTTTAAACTGACAGTAGTTTGTCACGCATGGGACATCAGGTAAGATTGCACACGTGATACTTCATAACTCAATTTTCACCCATTTTTGATCTTTATTATTAAAGATTTAAAATGTAAAACATTTTAACAAAAAAATACGTTTTCATATTAATTTATTAAAAGAAAACTTCAAAATTCACTTTCTTATTCCATGGAATAGGAAAAAAAAAAAAAAGTGGAACCAAATTTTTTCCCTAATTGCAATTATATTTTTCTTTAAATTTATCTCGTGGTTGTTGACAACTATGAGTGCGGCAAATGTCTGTACAATCTGTTGTTTCATGTGTGTTGTGGTACAGTAGTAAGAAATTCGTCATTTATTAATTCCATATGTACCAATTGCTTCATTGACAGTCGTGATGGCTCAGGGGATAGAGCGTTCACCTTTCAATGAGGTGATCCGGGTTAAAATCCCAGCGATGGCTGGTTGATACGAATTCTGCACCTGGCTCTCACCAAAAACAGTGATGACGTACAATATCGTCAGTGGTAGACGGATCATGGAGTAGAGTGCCCTAGCCATCAGGCTAACCGTAGGAGGGTTTCGTGATTTTCCTCACAATGTAACACAAACGTGGGTTAGTTCCATCAAAAAGTCCTTCACAAAGGCAAATCTCTCCCAATGTTTGATCCAGGAGTTCCCTTGTCCTCTGGATTGGGTTCAAAATTACAAGGTTATGGAATTGAACATTAGTAACAGTAAATCCAAGCAATTGGCTCGGTTGTTCAACGACGATTATAAAACTGCCTCCTTGACATTTTAATCATATATAATTTACATCATAAGTAATTTAAATCAAACGAAACAATTACTATCCCACTGGGTAATTATTAAAATTTTCATCATGATTTTTTTTATGATTGGTAAATAATTCAGTATCATTGCATTGGCATTTCCAATTACTTTCCTTGTCTTTCTACTATATAATACATGACGGTAACATTTAATACTGTCTTTATACACTTGCTATTTCAATTTGATCTTTAATTTATTTTTAAACCATTAAACATAAAATCTTTCACCTTAGTTAATTGCGAAAAATCTCCTCACAACTAAATGATGAGTTCATTTTGCGTGGTCAGTTTATATTTAAATCGACATCATCTTTATCCGTTTGATATCGTAAAATACTTCCTTCTACTTTAGGCTTAATTATTAATCAAATAATATTCTAAGAAACTTGCATTCAATCTACGAGTAGATAATTGATCACTCCATGTTAAAATCCACTCCGTCAAAACTATATTCTAAGTAGGCATTTTTAAAAATGCTATCATGTATGAATGGTACCGCGAATGTCCGAAATCAAGAGAATGTTGAATAATAATGATTTGTAACTTAAAATATCGTCTGCACTAATTAATTAGCATATTTGAAGTGACCTCGAAACATTGAGTCCTAAAGCGTGAAGATTCGATCGTTAGATCAAAAGTTACTCAGGGTAATCCGTGTTTTTTTTTCGTTTTTTTTTCTTTCTCCCAGACAGTAATTTTCGGAATTTTTTACCTTCCTGTGTGCTTTTTCCTGTTTACCAATTTCTCTACCTACAATTACTGAAAAACCACTACCAACTCAATCTCGTAAAAAATTTGACTTGTGCGATTCAATAATGTATTATATTGTCTTATTCAATTATTTTCCACACCATTACATAGATTTATAGTAATATTTTATAAATACAGTATACTCTCGATATCTCGAAATTGAAGGGGCGTTAAAAAAATGTCGAGATAGCGAGTTTTCGAGATTACAAGTTCCGAACTAAATATGTTCTAAAAAGTAGAAAAATATATTCTAAAATAGTACTAAAAAGTAGAATCATGAAACATAAAAATAACTACTAATAAATATGTATATATTGACTGTAATTCTAAATACAGTAATGATAATTTTCTTTTTGAAAGGTAAGGGCAAAAATTATTCTGCATTAAATAGAAAATAATTGGTTTACAATAAACTTACATAGTGATTTTTCTGAAGAAAAAATATTTTCGATTTCGAAAAATATTCGATATAACAAGGTTTTGAGAAGAAACTCTTCGACATAGGAATTCAAATTAACGTTAAGTGGATATATAATGCCAAGGAGGAGAGCATTTTGTTGATATAACAAGGTTTGCGAGATACAGAAGTTCGAGATATCGAGAGAATGCTGTGTATGTAATAAATGTGAGGAAAATCATTTCAAAACTCCTCACGATGCAGAATTCCTTTGCATAAAATACCTATTCTAAAAACTTGCAAGTTAAGATTAGAAATACGTGATAATTAGACTATTTGTTTTGTTCGGAGAAAAATCTTCCTCACCTTTCAATCATTTTTAAAACAATAGAAATTGCGCCAAATATTAGGTGCATAAAAAAAAACTTGCGCTTTAACAAATGTGAGAAGCATAGAAGAAGAAAGGGAAAAGAAAAGAGGGGGGGTAGGGTAGCAGGATGAAATATTAGCGACTGAATTATCCAACTCGTTATCGTAGTCAAGCTAATTTCGAGTTTGTTTGCGAAAGTATATTTGGTAATTGCTCCTAGGCTTCCCCAAGGTACGTGCGAAAAAAGGGCTTGGCCGTCGAAAAGCAAGCACCCCCTGATTCTTCTCAGGTACGAAAAGTCATACCGCCAAAAGATTTATGACTACACACCTGGTTTTCTGTGTCGCTCCACACCTCCCCAAAGTCATTTAAAAAAAAAAAATCCCTTTTCTTCTATGGGTACCAGAATTGGCCCAGAAACGCCTCTTGGATAGATTTTTATGATCATCCCGAGTTAGTCACTTTTTTTTATTGAAAAAAAAAATCTGTTGAGATTATTTGCTACTACAACTTGCTTTCTTTTTCCACTGGAAATCATTAAAACCGTCATGTTGCTCGCTTAGAATGAATTATAGTGGAATTAACTTGCGCTTCTGTTGATGTAGATCGCCTGAAATTATTTGGTACAATCGAATAATTAAAATACGCAGTTAAAGTTCTTTATAACGAAAATTCATAATGGCAGATGGCGTTGTCGTTTTAGCGGGCAATATACATATGTAAGCAAATACATATATTTAATGTTTACATTTAAAGTACTGCATTCTTTAGTTAAACTTTAACCAGCATTAAAACTCTTAACATTATTAAGCTAACAGGGAGATTTCGCACTTTTACCATAACTTCCGTCCGATCCCGTATGTAAAAGTGAAGCAATTGCGCATGCCCGCGTTTATTTTAGATATTTACACATATCTTTACTTTATGTTGACGTGATTTACGCTGTAAAGACAGAGCTACAAGAACGCTGTTTATAGCTGTTAAGTGTTGTTTTCTGTTTAAGCCTGCCTTCGAACTAAAAACATGGACATGGAATGTGAATTTGAAGAAATACATTGATAAAATTTAGAAAAGGAATCGTGTGATCTTACTACAAACGGTTCATTCAATAAAAAAATAATTTCATTTGTTTAATATTATGGATCTAACTGAACTAGTTCCATAAGAAACTATATAGAAATTATAAATATTTATAATTTCTATATATCTTTATTTTAAAATTATAAACTATATACATATACAGTACAGAACCCGTTATCCGGAAACCAGAAAACCGGAAAACCAAAAATCCGGAACGATATTCAATAAATTTTCTTGCCATTTAAAAAAAAAAAAATTTTTTTTCCTCATAAGATTTTACGATTTTTTTTTCTTTTTTTAAAGATGTTCACCTTACCAACATTTTGGAAATAATCATTAGTGTATTACTTCATCGTTTTTTCTTACTTATAAGATTATTTCCAATTTTTTTTTTTTAGTTGTGTTTAACAATAAAAAAAACGGCTTTTTGTAGTGATTCAGAAAACCGGAAAAATCAGTTATCCGGAATAGCGTTGGTCCCGACCGTTCCGGATAATCGGTTCCCTACTGTACTAAATTTTTTTGCGATATCGGCACATTATAAAGAATAATTTTTATCTTAGGATAATTGTTCTTTATTCAGAAATATCGCATTAAATTATGCCAAAAGATATGTCCTGAGGAAGACTTTTGGTTTTTTCCCATTAATAGTTTTCTATTTTACATTATTTTATTATTATTTGTGTGTATATGTAAATAAACTATACAATTTAGTTAAAAGAAGTTAAATAATCAATAGAAGTTCAATGATATTTTATTAAATATTATTATTAGTAACAATAATTATAATAAACTGCATTCTGAATTCATCAAAAGCTATAATCCACAAAATTTTTCAACTCACAGATCCGCAGCTTTACGTAAAGCAAATCTTGAATCGTATGCCAGAGCTTTAAAGAAATAGTCTACATTCATTGTAAATGTTTGTTTCGATTTCGAGGTCGAAGTTAAAATGATATTCCACGAGGTTAGCGTTTTTAACTTGTTGAAAAATCTCTTATTTTCACTTAAGATAAGGCTACTATACTAGGCCTAATTCAGGGGCTCTAATTTAAGTAAGTTTGATATTTTTTCACGGGCGCATGCGCATTTGACTAGATCTGAAGCTTGCGCACTAAAAGTGAGCATGCGCAATTACTTGAAATCTGATGTACGGGAGGTAACTTAAATTTGCGAAATCTCCTTGCATTTATCAAGTTCCCAAAACGTAACAAGTTTCTGAAGAAAAGAATGCAAGGAAAAAAAATAATATTATTAAGTCCACTGGTGTTTTATGCCATTTATAACATTGATGTAAATGCAAGTTGGGAAATATTCGTCATAATAAATACGTCGTCAACAAAAGGGGCATCCTTTTCAAGTGTGCCACCGAATTTCCAAAAACAGCTGAATACTTTTTCTTTTAAGAAGACTTAGACTTAACAGCTGAATACTTTTTCTTTTAAGATAACTTAGCTGGTGGTGGCCGCCACACGTTTCATTTATAAACTTAAGGATTTAAGACCGTAAGAAGAAAATAAAGTCAAATGATGTTCGTTTTTAACTTTTGAAAGATTGATACAAGAAAAAAATATTCACTCATTTTCCTACAATATCGCTCATTTAAATTGTCTCATTTAAATTTAAAATGTCTTTCCCGAAAACTGAAATCGCAATAACGGTAGGCTAGTAATTTTTACCTCGATATAAACACACAACTTTCGTATCTTCAGCGTTTTGACGGTGATTTGAAAACTTGTTGTAATTGCTGACTTCTCGCTATATAAAATTCGTTATATCGATTTTTTACTGAAATTTTAAAATATCAAAACCAAAGTTTAAAGATAATATAATAAAAAAAAGAAACATACATCGGGACTTAAGAACAGGCAAATATGAATTTTGATTTTTCATTTAGCGATATTTTTTTCTTGTAGGTAATCAGTTTTATTGCATCATTTTTTTATAGACCCATCTTCATTATGATACTTTTCTTTCTTTTTAAAATTCTTGCACCTTCTGCAAGTCTAGGCGCTGTTAACTAGAGATGAACAAAACTAATACTAATTCTGAATAACTGTTAGAAAAATCGCAACAGTTGTGAAAGTAGCACATTAGTTATTAAAAGGTGTTTTTTTTAATGATGTTGTATATATACAGCCTTCATTTTAAAAAGTATAGTTTAATTTTATTTATGTTCGTTGTTTTTGCCTTTATAGATGCCTTTTTTCATGGTAAACAAAAAGTAGACTCCTCACGCATTCCTTTTTGCCAGAGTTGGCCGTTGATTACAGTAATCGATTACAACTGTAATTGATTACAGATAATTACAGCTATGTAATCAATTACTTGTAATCACGATTACAAGTAATCAATTACTTGTAATCGTGATTACAACTTTCAAAAAATTTTGATTACAGCTGTAATCATGATTACAATTTTGATTACAGTAATCAATTACTTGTAATCANGCTTGTTTTGAACAATTTATTTGAAATACTTATGAGGATATAACGAGTTTGTGATTTAAATATGTTTGGGGTAGAAGATTTAATCCAGCATGTACCATAACAAAGATGGATCGTTGAGTAAAATAGAGTTTTACTCGAAATACATATTATATATTTGGTTTATGTCTAATATTTATAACTTCAAATTTGTATTTTTATTAAGAAATGAAGTAAACAAAGATGAATAGTTCAGCGAAATAGACTACTACTCGTAACAAAAATTTAGAGTATTTTTAATGCATATAAATTTAAATTTAAATTTGTATTTTTATTTAGAAACGAAGTAAACAAAGAAAGATATTTTAACAAAATAGACTATTGATCATAATATATATATATATATATATAGATATAGATATAGATATATATATATATATATAAGTTCAATAATATTTTTTTAAATATTATTATTAGTAAGTAATAATAATAATAATAAGCTGCATTCTGAATTCATCAAAATCTATAATCCACAAAATTTTTCTGCTCACAGATCCACAGTTTTATGCAAAGCAAAGCATCTTGAATCGTATACCACAGCTTTAAACAGATAGTCTACACGCCCACTGTAAATGTTTGTTTTGATTTTGTAGTCGAAGTTAAAATGATATTCCACTACGTTAGCGTTTTTAACTTACTTATTTTTGCAAAATTTCTCATTTTCACTTTGATATTTTACGCGTTTAACCAGATCTGAAGCATGCGCACTAAGAGTGAGCATGCACAATTACTTGAAATCTTATGTAGGGGAGCGTACGGGAGCTAACTTAAATTTGCGAAATCTCCTTGTTTTTATCAAGTTCCCAAAACGTAAAAAGTTTCTGAAGAAAAAAAATGCAAGGAAAAAAAATAACAATAAGTCCACTAGTGTTTTATGCCATTTATAACATTGATGTAAATGCAAGTTGGGAAATATTCGGCATAATAAATACGTCGTCAACAAAAGGGGTATCCTTTTCAAGTGTGCCACCTGATTTTCAAAAACAGCTGAATACTTTTTCTTTTAAGAAGGAAGATAACTTAGCTGGTGGTGGCCGACACACGTTTCATTTATAAACATACGGATTTAAGACCGTAGGAAGAAAATAAAATCAAATGATGTTTGTTTTTAACTTTTAAAAGATTGATACAAGAAAAAAATCGTCCATGCCACACATTTTCCTGCAATATCGCTCATTTAAATTGTCTCATTTAAATTTAAAATGCCTTTCCCGAAAACTGAAATCGCAATAACGGTAGGCTAGTAATTTTTAACTCGATATAAACATGCAACTTTCGTATCTTGGGTTTTCACGGAATTCGTTATATCGGTTTTTCACTGAAATTTTAAAATATCAAAACCGAAGTTCAAAGATAATATTAAATAAAAAAAAAAAGTTAGAGTATCGGGACTTAAGAACAGGCAAATATGTATTTTGATTTTAAAGTAAAAATTATTATTTTTCCTTTAGCGATATTTTTTTCTTGTATGTCGAACTCATAGTCAGTTTTATTGCATCATTTTTTTATAAACCCATCTTCATTATGATGCTTTTCTTTCTTTTTAAAATTCTTGCACCTTCTGCAAGTCTAGGCGCTGTTAACTAGAGATGAACAAAACTAATATTTCTGAATAACTGTTAGAAAAATCACAACAGTTGTGAAAATAGCATATTAGTTATTAAAAGGTGTTTTTTTTTATGATGTTCTATAAATACAGCCTTCATTTTAAAAAGTATAATTTAATTGTATTTATTTTCATTGTTTTTGCCTTTATCGATGCCTTTTTTACATGGTAAACAAAAAGTAGACTCCTCACGCATTCCTTTTTGTCCACATAGTACAAAGATTACACAGCAACCAAATTAAGTAAAAATTTCTAAGAAGTGAAGCATTCTCCCGAAAAGTATTAAACTGGAGTTATTTAAATCCAGTTTATGGCCGAAAATAAGAGGAATTAAGCTTGAATTTGAGTGCCTTAACCTTAACGTATAAACTAGAGTTTTAAATTTAAATTTTTATATATTTTATTTTATAACCGTCGTTGAAGAGCCGACCCAATATTGGGTTTAAGACTACCAATGTTCAACACCGTAGCCTTGTCATTTTGAACACAATTCAGAAGACAAAGGAACTCCTGGATCAAGTATTGGAAAAAATTTGTCTTCGTGGACGCCTTTTTGATGGAGCTAACCCGCATTTGCGCTACATGAAGTGAAAAACCACGAAAACCTCCCATGGTTAGCCAGATGGCAAAGGGACTCTAACCCATGATCCTCCTACCACTGAGGATATTTTACGTCAACACTGTGATCGGTGCACGCCGGATGCGGAATTCGTATCGACCAGCCTTCGCTGGTATACGAACTCGACTCACCTCATTGGAAGGCGAAAATTTATACCGGGCAGTGGCACTTGACCTTAAACAAAACATTGATGTGCTGCATACTGGGCAAACGTATACTGGGCAGTGGTACTTAACTAGATCTAGTATATATTTCGGATATTTACCAAAGCGACTATGTGATTGTCGACATTTACTGGTGAAAAATCAACAATCATTAATTTCGATCATTCATAGTAGCAATTAGCCCAGCAAAATGTTCCAAATATTTAAAAATATATATTTTTGAAAATCATTCTTTCTTTAATGATGAAATGGCCTTATTTATCAAAACGAATTACCTGCAGGAAAAAAAAAACAGCTTTTAATAATTATTCGAAAAAAATATATCTTCTTGTTATTACTTCAGCCAGTGTGTTCTTCTCAAATAAAATTAAAATAAAATTCTGCAAAACACGAAATGCTCTACCCAAAAAAGTGGAGGGGAAAAAAAAGAGAATAAAACAAATCCATATAAAACTCTGTTGGACAAAGAAATGGCGCCAATAAATCAAAGACATAATCCTATTGAACACCTATAATGAACGAGCAAACCAGAAACACAGGTGCGAAATGATTTGGCGAGAATTGGTGATTATGTTTTCTCCCTTTTCAATGATTTCATGATACATCTTTAAAAGTCGTAAAAGTAAAAAATGGAACATGTACTAACACCCCATACATATTCTGGTAGCTTTGATCTTACGCGGCGGCAGAAACTTAACGGTATAAAAAAAAAGTAGTAGAAAGTACTACAACTTCTATAATGAAATTTCCCCCCACCCCACATTTCACCTGTCACGAGTTCAAGCCCTCTCCCATCCCCCCTGTATTTTCAACCCCGCTGAGTCAGAAAAATAAAGTAAGAGAAACCAATTTTTACCACCTTTGTCCGGATGATAAACAAGGGATTTTGTGGTAGAGTAGAAAAGAAATATTTTTTTTTAAAAATAAACGAAGTCGATTTTGCGTTTACGACAGACAGCTTGGTGCCGAGACTGGTATGGGAGGGAGGGGTGTGTGGAATGCTGATTTTATTTTTATTGCATAAAATGTCATTTCTAGCACTCACCTTACTGACCTTCCCTTGCTTTAGGGGACTGTGCTTTGATTGCGATGGGCTATGATTAATCGTCATCAGGCCTGCATCAGCCCCTCAAGATTTGGAGTCAGGTTGGAATGTTTACTCAAATTGGTAATAATTTTATGAAAACTACATTATAAATTTATTTAAAATTTATAACGTAGTTTTCTGTTGATTCTCCTTTCTTTGCTTTAGAAGCTGTGCCTTGATTACAAGTTCTAATTGGGCACTTGCATTTCAAGAAGAAGAAGATAACGTTTTATCTACACGCACACGCGCGCACGCATGCACACACACACACACACACACACATACATACATACATACANCTTCAAGGCTGAAGACATACCATTGAATAATAATTAGATTTATATTTCAAAGGAGGAGTTATTTTTGGAATGTTGTCCCTCTTTCACTTCCATATTAGGAAGCATTAAATGATTTTCCATAGTGCGCAGAGTTAGAAAGGTATGTACGACTGGAACCTAATTACACCAATCTTTGTCGTATTTAATGCGGGACCGAAGGTTTTCGCATGTCTCTTGCTGAAAAACGTGTTCCAATAAACATCTGCCGGAACCATCCGGAGTCTTGTCCACAACCCCTACCTGGTGGAGTGGAGATGTGAACTGTTATAACCACCAGCATAACTTTAAATAAACCTTTTTATAACTTATTATGGCTTTTGACTGCATTTTTAAAGATGAATACACCAATGATAACAGGGATGTAGCCCTATTATATATATAGCGCTACATCCGAGAGAGTTTATATATATATATATATATATATATAACCGTCGTTGAACAGCCAATCCAATTTTCAGGTTTACGACTACTAATGTTTAACTCCGAAGTTTTGTAATTTTGAGCCCATTCCAGAAAACAAGGGAACTCCTGGATCAAGCATTGATAGAAACTTGCCTTAGCAGAGGACTTTTTGATGGAACTTATCCGCATTTGGAAAGGAAGGCCACGAGAGCCTCCCACGGTTAACCTGACGGCAAGGGAACTCTAACCCATGATCCGTCTACAACTGAGGATATTTCACGTCAGCAATGTGGTCGGTGCAAGCCTGATGCGGATTTGTATCGATCAGTCACCGCTGGGATTCGAACCCGGTTCACTTCATTGGAAGGCGAACGCTCTATCCCTTGAGCCACCACGACTCGATAGAAGATAACGTATACCGACATATACGACTTATGACGTACAACTAAGTTTCTACACATAAGTTAAAATGTTAATTAACGTAAAAGTTCATGAAATGCATCACACATCGAAATTGTTGAAATATAATTCTTTCTCGTCCGCGTCTTATCTTAGATTTATTATTTGTATATATATTTTATTGTAACAGTGATAGATATTTTTTTGTTTCGTGTACCTGGCAACTTCGATGCATAATTAATTATTTTATGTTCTAAACGACTTCTTGCCTTTTTATGTGTTAAGTAAGAAATAGATAGCGAAAGAATTGAAATATTTGGAGTAAGAATCATTGTGAAAGAATACAGAAAATCTGTCACTTATGAGAATTGATACTTGACGGGTTTGGCTAACTCGAAATAGAATGAAAAGAACAGTCTCTAACGTTAAAAAATGTCACTTTTCAACAACCAATGAGGATCGAGATACTCTCACTGGTCTCTTGTAGGTATCCCATTGTCATTAGGCTTAATGATAGAGGGACTATGCATAGTGCATAGGCCTAATAACAGTAGTCCTATATACAGTGCATAGTCCCTCAAGGTGTGCGACCGATTTTTGAAAGTTTCCTCTTACTGGTAATAATTTTATAACCGAAAAGGAATTATTTAAACAATATAAGTAAATTTTAAATAAATGATTTTTTGATTTGATGACTTCCGATTGTCCATAATGTTTTGGAAATGAAATGTCTCGGAGACCTTTCAAATAATACGTAAGCACATAATAGGAGATGGGATTGTGATTCGCTTATTTTTGCTGAGAAAGGGAGGAGGAGTATGAACGATGCATACGTAAGACATTAAAATCTATTTCTTTATACTTTTTTTTAAACGTAAAAAAAAAAAAAAAATTAACCCAAAAATTAAACGAAGAAAAATTTGAAATAGAAATTAAAATAAGAGAGAGAAAATGTTGGAAAAAATTTCTTCAAGGAGTTTAAGCGGCCACAGAAGGAAAACTCAAAAGATTGTTAAGAAATATTCTGCTAAAAATTTTATGAAATGAATAAAAACTGAAATTTCGTATTTATACATAGCTACATCATTTTAAAAATTACATTACACAATAAAAGTCAAAGTTAAAGCAAGAGCCGGGGCAGGGAAATATTACGACATTTTTACTTATTATTTTCTCATATTTGCTATCAGGGTGAAGAGAGAGTAAGGAGTTGCTGGAAAAAAAAAACAATTGCATAATATTTGAACGGCCCCTTGATTCGGAAAAGCGAATACTTCAAATAATTCAACAGCAACAACAACAACAAAAACAGTGATAATGCAAAATACCTCAGTGGTAGACGGGTCATGGGTTAGAGTCCCCTTACCGCTTAAGGTTTTCGTGGTTTTCCCCACCATGTAACGCACATGCGTGCTAGTTCCATCAAAAAGTCCTCCACGAAGGCAAATTTCCCCCAATACTTGGTACAGGCTTCCCCTTGTTTTCCGGAGTGGGTTCAAAATTACAAGGCTACGGAGTTGAAAAATAGTAGTCGCAAACCCAAGATTGGGTCGGCTGTTTAACGATGGTTTTAAAATAAAATAAAATAATTAAGAAATAATAATAATTTTTTTTAAAATTTTGATATTTATATCAATTACACTACAAAAAAATAGTCAATTGTAATATTTTGTTGATAATTATCAAAAAAATGATTTTACATTATTTAAATACGCTGAAGAAAAATTGTGAAAGCTTTTGAGAGAAATATAATCTTTTGAAAACAAGTAAAATTTTAATTAATTTAAGATTAACAGAAATAATTGTTTTCCTTACAATTGTTTTTACTGAAATATATGTTTAAATCAAATAATTTAATTAATAAAATATTATATATACTTAACATTTTTCTTCTTAGCATTCAACATCTGGATTAAAGACGTTTTTTGCTACTTTATTACAACCTTCATTATTACGATTCTTCCAATATAACGAACGATATATGAAGTTCCGTTTGCTTTTCCATAGATGCAATGTTACTCAAACAAAAATTACAACTCCCAAACTGAACCGTTCATTCCAATATAGCGACAGAGCCGTGATGGCTCAGGGGATAAAGCGTTCGCCTAACAGTGAGGTGAACCGAGTTCGAGTCCCAGCCATGGCTGGTCGATTTGAATTCCGCATTCGGCTTGCACTGACCACTGTGCTGACGTAAAGTATCCTCAGTGGTAGACGTATCATGGGTTACAGTCCCCTTGCCATCAGGCTAACCGTGGGAGGTTTTCCTTTCCATGTAACGCAAATGTTGGTTAGTTCCATCAAAAAGTTCTACACGAAGACAAATTTCTCCCAATGCTTGATCCAATAGTTCACCTGTCTTCTGAATTGGATGCAAAATTACAAGGCTACAGAATTGAACTGTAGTAGTCGTAAACCCAAAATATTAGGTCGGCTGTTCAACGACGGTTATGAAATAAAATAAAATATAGTGGTAATTTTTTTAAAGTAGGCAATTTTTTTTTAAATAAGAAGGAAAAAAAGAAAAAGGGAGAAACGAAATTAAATTATTCCAAATACCGGTGCACTCTCGAGTACTGGTGCAAGCACTTTTGCACTCGCGAAACAAATATTTTCCCAGTGAATAGTATTGTAAAAGAATCCAGGAAATGATATCAAACCTCTATTTCTTATGATGTAACCATTCGATAAACATGAAAAATCTTGAATTCTCGAGGAATTTAAGAAAGGGTGCTAGGACCACCTATTTGCACTCTTTGGCATTTGTTCTCCAACACACTTGAAACCTTCTTTAATTCCAGAAGTATCACTTGGTGCTTTCAGCTACTGAGATCTGCTTTCTCCAATTATCGCAGTTTTTTCAAAAATGTCACTCTTTTTCCACAGAGCTCTTCAAATTTGTTTTAATATTTACTATTAAGTTCAAAAGAAAGTAGAAATAAAGAAAGAAAGGGAAAAAATATTTTTTTCATGCAACATTATGTATAGCAAAAAACTTGTCTAAGCACCTCAATCAATCTCAGAATACTTTTAGCCAACTTGATTGAAAAGCCCGCCGACAGCGTTCCCCCCGATTCTAATCAATGAGTTCCTTCAGCAAGAGATTCCGACGGAAATTCCACCGATTCCTAAAAAAGCATAAACAAAAAATATCAGTCGCTAAAAACAACCCGATTTCCTTCTTTGTTTACCAGAAAATTCTACCCAGACAGCGTGGCTGTGTTTGAGAGATGGAAAGTCCCTCCTTAGCAATCCTCTACATAGTTGCAGTTAATCATGATAACCGTAAAAGCAGTTTTTACTTTTTTTTTTTTTTATTCCAACCTGTGTCGGCGTTTCTTTTAAGTTTGGTTATGAGTTCAATCGATCAAAGACTTAACACCCACAAACCGAAAACTACCTGTGGTTTTTCATCTCACCTTCGATTCCTGCAAAGCTTTTTTTTTCTTCCCCTTTTCACATTCCTTCTAAATGACACATCGAATAAAAAAATAGTTATGATAATCCAACTCGACATTTCATTCTCGTATAACAACAACAGCAAGAATCGTTTGGCTGTTAGAAATAAAATAAAAAAAGGCAACAACAGCAATGATCGTTTGGCATTTAAAAAAAAATGGCGAAGTAATGAGATGGTTCATTGAAAAAGTTTACGATTTTGTTTATTCCACGCTGTATCAGAGTTATATGATTCTTGATCCGAGTTATCATAAAACGGTTGATCCAAAGCCATTTTTGTTGTGAGAGGATGGCTTAACAAGCTCAAGTATTTTACGCTGGTTTCGTTTCGTGTGATTCAATGGGCCTCGCGATAATTTACAACCAAATGGCAACACTTCAAGAACCCAAAATGTATTTGTTTTCTTTTATGACCATTTTTATGTTAACTACCTGAATACTTCAAAAGGGTTTTGTATTTATTCTTTTCATTTTTTATATTCGTTTATTTTATAGCTATTTGATGTTTTTTTATAATGCCGACAGTTTGGGGCTCAAAACATGACCTGGAATAAAATACAAATCGTATTTGTTCTACCAAAACTTGTTTTATTATTTTGTAATTGTAACAGTAAGAAATTTTAAATTTGACAACTGCAATTTTCAAGAAATCTATTCTTTGTAGACTAAAATTAATGTAATTTGCCATTATTTGAAAACATTTTTACAAACATGGAAGTTTGGAAAAAAAAGTAATAGGGAAAAGTAAATATTTAATATCTTCTTTTTATCGCTATTATATTGAAAATAAATGAAAAGTAGGGGGAAAGTACATAATTTTTATAACTGTTTCTTATATTGCGTCGTTTTCCCCATTAATGCTTAGTATTTGTGAAAAATAATAGGGAAAAGTTAGCAGGCATTATCCTCTTACTCTTTTTTTTAAACAGCTAATATTTAAAATTGAAAGAAAAAAAATGTAATAAGGAAAAGTAAATAATCTTTTTTTCACTAATATTTAAAATAAATGAAAAGTAATGGAGAAAAGTAAATAGTTAATTTAACTGAAACGTTAAAGTTCCATATGTTGTAACTAAAAAAGCTTAATTTCGCAGAAGAAGAAAAATTACTTTTTTACTCTAGTTTTTTTTCCGCTACTTATACTGTCTTCTTTTGTTTTATTGTCGTTTAGCACTACATCCTTTGCCCTGTATATATCTCTATTTTTTTCCCCATGTCCACTCTACGTTTCCCCCTGTTTTCTTCTTCTTTTTTTCTTTTTTTTATCAAACTACCTCCTTTTTCACCTTGTGGACTGATAAATTGCTCAATACTGTTTGCACATAGCGTAAAAGACAAAGGTAAAACCCCCTTTTTTTTCAACAAGCTTTTTCTTTTCAATATCGCCAAAAGAGATTTATGCATCGAATTAGGGATGTCGCCAAACGACACTTTTTAAGCGAGAGAGCCTGTTAAATTACAAATAGAAATTCTATGGGGGTTGTTTTTCTCGCAGTATCGCGTTTGCAGACGTAATTTAAAAATTCCGGACGTGTTTTCAACCACGTTCTCTGACAGATCGTTCTCGAATGCCTCCCCCATCGTTCCGGCTGGACTTAAAAACATTTTTCGGAGCACCTAACTGCGTCGTTTCAGAAGCTTTTATTTTAAAACCTTGCAATTGCCTCGGATCCGAGTGTCGTTATTGCTTCCTCTATTGCAGCCATTTATATGGTGTATTTATGTACAGTTTTGGGATATATACATAGATACATATATTGTTTTAAAATTAAAAAAAAGAGAAGAAAGAAAAGGCTTTAGCAATATTTAAGTTTGCAACAGGCAAACTAGTTCTATTAAAGCTACTGTTTTACTCGGCTACTATCCACTTTCTATTCGAAATGTCGAAATATTTGGAAACTTGCCGCTGAAGATCGCCATTTCTTTCTTATTATATTGTTACCGCAATACTTATAAAAGAAAAGGGAACGGGAAGAATTGAATATCTTTCTGACTTCGCGTTTAAACCTGTTGACTTCGTATATAAAAAAATAAAAAAAAACGGCATCGGTTCTTTTCTAATATATTTAATGTATCTATAATACGTTTAAAAAATTTTAAATTCTTGATAATATATAAACTGATAGAGTAAGTTAATTTGTTACTCAAGAAATGTTTTGAAATATGCAGAACAACTGAACATGTTGTTCTGCTAGCAGTCCTTCGTTTCAAATAACAACGTTCTCTATTGGTCATTGCGTTCGTGAATAACAAAAGTTTAGAATTTTAATTTTGAAAACGATTTTTTTAACAAAAAGATATCCCATTTTTATAAAATTGTTTGCTCAAAATGATGTTCTTTATCTGACTTTAAAGCTTTATTTCAGAATAACATGAGACATATCAAGACACTTCACTTTTTAAACTGCAAATTGTTGTGCTGTTTTTATTTTATTTTCTTTAAATTAATTTTTTTAAAGACTTTCAAATTTTACAAAGTTTATAAACTGTAGTAAAAGAGTTTGTTACGCAAGAAATTTCTTGAAACATTTGACAGCAAAAGTTTAGAATTTTAAATTTGAAAGCGGTTTTTTTAATATATATATATATATCTTTTGTTTATAAAATCGTTTGCCCAAAATGATCACGCTCTTTTTCTGACATTAAAGCTTTATTTCAGAATAAGATAAAACGCATCAACACACTTTTTAAACTACAAGCTATTCTGCTATAATAGAAGTTAGTAAATTGTCTGCTATTTATATATTCATTTGCCTGAAATAATGACGTTTTAATTCTGTCTTTAAAACTTTAATTTGGAATAAGATAAGAATATGAAGACACTTTTTAAATTCCAAATTATACTGCAGTAATTGTAGTCTGCAAATTTAGCAATGAGTTTAAACTTAAAGAATTTAAATAGTATTACTTAATGTTATTGCCTCTTGTATGGTAGGCAAATGGGTATACTTGCACTTCAAGAAGGTAATGATATCCACACATGTGACCTATGACGTCAGCTCCAGCTGATCGCTTATAAGCAAAATGGCGTATTAGAGTTGAGCTAAGTTTCTCCACATAAGTTAGAATGTTAATTAACGAGAAGTTAATTAAATACACAGCCGTATCGCATATCAGAATTGCTTTCTCGTCTGCGTATGAAAAGAGAGAGAGAGATAGAATTGTATGCAGCCAGATGCAAATGTTATATTTTTAGCGAAAGTTTTATAAATATGGAAGACTAAAGAAAGATGAAATCGTTTGCATTTTGAACTGTTATATAATAGAGGTTATCGTTATATACATTTAACAAGTAAAATTATTTCTCGTGTTCTTATTATGTCACGCATTCTGTAATCGTAGGTTTAAGTCCATCCCCCCCCCCTAGTTTATTATTTTTTGCAACCAAGTAATCATTCATTTTGTTGCGATTAACATATTGACAAAGTGTTCTTTCAAAAATTTATATTATTATCCATTTTATAAAAGATGATGTTTTTTAAAAATAGACTTCAAAAATGATAAAATAAAAAAAACTTAGATGAATAAGCCGCAGGCAGTTACGGGACTTGGTGAGTGGAGAAAGTAAGGGAGTAAATAAAAATGTTACTGAAATTGCAAATTAAAATCCTAGTAAATTAAAATAATACAGAAAACGTAAATTGAAGTCCTGGTAAATTAAAACGATACTGAAAATGTAAATTAAAGTCCTAGTAAATTAAAATGGTACTGAAAATGTAAATTAAAGTCCCAGTAAATTAAAATGATCTTGAATATGTAAATTAAAGTCCTAGTAAATTAAAATGATTCTAAAAACTTTTGACTGCGAGGTAAAATGTTGATAAATAATCATTTTAAATTTAAAAAAATATTGTTCATAAACTTAATTAAATAACTACTAACTACAATAAGAATCTTAAAAGGTAATACTTTTATTTTGTTTCATTGAAATAATTAAGTTCGAATTGTTGCAAGTTAGAAAATAAAAGTCATTACATGGTTTAAGATACCGCTTATATAAAATTGATATTCATAAAATCGTGTGTCTCCCCCCCCCGACACATTGCCTATGGCAAATAAACTAAGTTTTCAATTAAGACAGCATAAAACACTGAAGTTTACAATTAGTACACAGCAAAAAGCACCAAAATTTGCACTTAAAGCACAGCGTAAAACGTCGAACTCATTCATAGTAACAGTTGTCACGCTATTAAACACAATTTTCAAATTCCATGTTTCGTAATCTATTTATACTGAATTAATTAACTTAAAAAATGTTGAATAATTATTTGTTTCGAAACTGAAGAAAAGACACGAAGAGAAAAAAAGAGAGAGAGAGAGAGGTTAAAAGAAGGGGAAAAAAAGGGAAGAACTGAGTAGCCAACATCTTTCTTTTCCTGTCTGTTTCAAGCCAACATTCGCTTTAACCTATCACATCGTAAATTCAACATTATTTTTCTTTTAACACACACATTCTTCCTTCATTTTTTTAGTCTCTTTTTTTTTCATTATTTTTCGTCCGAAACTTGAGGTTCACAAATTACCCATTGCGTTCCACTGTGTCAGGGTTAACGGGCATTTTTACTCTGTTATTGCATTCCAGTTGGAGTTTCGCCGCGACAAATCGCCCATGTCAGGGGCGGGTATAATGTCCCTTTTTAGGTGCGGCCGCCCCTTCAAGATTTTTATTTTTTTACTTCACTTCCTCACACTTTTTTCTTTTCCTTTTTTTCCATTTGAAACCAAACCTGAATTTATGATCAGCTAATAAAAAAAAACGAAAGGATTTAGTATTCACCGTAATCTAAAACCATCTTTGATTGGAAGGGGAAAAAAAAGCTTGATTGAAAATTTTCTCCCCTCATAAGAAAAAAAAAATTGTTTCGGTAGCTTTCGCTTAAATAATAGCACCCTAGAAATATTTGTTTTCTTTTTTTGTCTTTTAGGAAGATAGATAAAAAATAACAGTATAGTTGCGAGAAATGCATCAAACTGAAGTTTAATTAAATCGCTAATTTGAAGCATTTATTTATCTAATTTTAATGTTTCTTTTTAATTGTTAAAGAATAATTAAGTTTATTATGAATATGAAGGTTTAACTAAAGGAATGTGTATTTAAATTAAGACCTGAATTTTTACTTAGAACCCTTTGACTTAGAAAATTTATTTTATAAAAATTCCAAGTCAAAGGGTTCAAAGGGTTAAATATATTTTTCATACTTACTTCATTATTTTACATTATTTCAGGTTTAAATAATTGAAAAAATATTGGCATTGTCGTATGGTTTTCTTTCTTTACTTTCCCATTTCGGAAAGTGATTTCTTGCTTTCACATAATTGTGATTTCTTCTAGAAAAATCTATGGTTAAAAAACAATTACACTTTAGACGTATGCATTCCTGATTTTTTTTTTTTTTTTAAAAGAAAAAAACAGATATATTCATGATTCTTAACCTTTGTGCCTTGAAGCTTTAATTCTAAACTTTGAGAAACCATAGTTTAAACTTGCGAAAATAGTTCGCAATTCTTTAAATTCTTAATTCTTATTCATATATTTAACTCTTGTTCGTAATTATTTCCATTTGTAGTTTTCAGTAAGGGTAATACGCGACTAATGCAGCTGACATTACAAATTTCAGACATTTCATGTTTTTTAACCACTGTTGCCTTGAAGTTTTAATTATAAACTTTGAGAAAATATAATTTTTAGTTGGAAAAGTAATTTGTAATTTTTATTCGTATTCTTAACTCTTTCTCGTAATTTTTTTAGTTTATAGTTTTAGTAATCGTAATACTCGACTAATGCAGCTGACTATACAAATTTCAGATATATTCATAATTTTTAACCATTGATTGTGCCTTGAAGCTTAGAAACTATAGTTTATATATATCAAAAAAAATTCGTAATTCTTTATANTTCTTAACTCTTTCTCGTAATTTTTTTAGTTTATAGTTTTAGTAATCGTAATACTCGACTAATGCAGCTGACTATACAAATTTCAGATATATTCATAATTTTTAACCATTGTGCCTTGAAGCTTAGAAACTATAGTTCATATATATCAAAAAAAATTCGTAATTCTTTATATTCTTAATTCTTTTTCGTATTCTCAACTCTTGTTCATAATTTTATTTAATGTGTAGTTTTCAGTAATCATAATACTCAACTAATGCAGCTGACATTACAATTTTCAGACATATTCATAGTTTTTAACCATTGTGCTTTGAAGTTTTAATTATAAACTTTGAGAAACTATAGTTAATAGAAATGAAAGTAGTTCGTAATTTTTTATATTCTTATTCGTATTCTTAACTCTTGCTCGTAATTTTTTTTTAATTTGTAGTTTTTAATAATTGTAATACTTGACTAATGCAGCTAACATTATACAATTTTTTTTAAATGTATTCAAAACTGACAACAACATAATTGAGTAACTTCAAAATTCTAAGAGATAGGGGAAACTTTGGTCTGTTTTATTTAAAAAAAAAAAATCAATAATTTTATTTAATGATTACATAACTATAAATGTCCTAATTTTAATATTGGACTAAAGATTGAAAACGCCTTTATTTAGAGTATTTTTCTCAGGTGCTTGAAACTTCAGAAAATCACTTAAACCTTTATTTTAATACTGTTGTAAAACTTCTACTTAAATTATAGTTAAAAATGACTTTTTAAGTTTTATATTAAAGTTAAATAAACTCGTACCCTTCATGTAAAAATAAAACATTTACCCTACAAATTTTATTCGTCCCGCAGTGGACTGATCGTAAAGACAAGGTTCACAGTAGAACACCGTAGTCAAGCATCACTGTTGCGGACAGTGTGCGGGTGGGTGACCACTTTGATCAGCCTAAGTAGGGATCGAGGGTGCGCGGTATCGGTCGGTTCTCGTTAAACTGTTCTACCTGTCTCTCGGCTACCAAAGCGGAGGAGTCATCCCCTCTGCAGAGGATCAAAATTGCGATGTCATCTCTTCCGTTCTTCCTCAGGGATGTTTCCCACACCGTCGCCAATAACCCATTGCACAGCTTTAGTGCGACGTAAATAAAATACCTACCTACCTAAAAATTTTATTCTCGTAAATATTCAAAATATTCATGAATTTGGAAAATTTCTTAACGAATGTTGCAACATAATTTATTCATATCAAAGATTCGCGATATTACAGTTCTCAAAAATCAGTTTTAAGTCAATTTTCTTAGAACTTCAATGAATAATACAAAATATTAATAATAAATAGTTACGAAATATTTTTGATCCCTCTGACTTTTTAGATTATATATTTATATCCGTCATTGAACAGCCGATCCAATTTTTTGGGTTTACGACTACTAATGTTCAACTCCGTAACCTTGTAATTTTGAACCCAATCCATCAGACAAGGGAACTCCTGGATTAAGTATCGGGAGAACTTTGGCTTCGTGGAATACGTTTTGATAGAACTGATGAAATTCTGAAGAATGGAAATCCATGGAGAGGAAAACCACAGGAGGGGTTACATAGAGAGAAAAACTAATAAACTGTTCGGATAACCGATTATTTATCGCTTGTTTATCATCGTTCGAATTAAAAATTTTAGACTTATTAGTGCAAAATTTAACTTAAAATTAAGAAATAATACTTAAATACTTAAAGAGAGAAATGATCATTTCTTTAAGCATTTTATTTTCAGAAATTTTATTCAGCAACGGATATATTGACCAACGTAAAATATCACTCATCTTTTCTTTGCAATACATCGCGATATTAATATTAAAATTTTATCAGTAATCGGAACTGATGTTGGCGAAAAATCGGAAAAGCAATCACCAATAACCCATAACCGAATAATTATGGCTTGCTTACCATTGTTCTAATTCAAAATTTTAATCGTATTAGTGCAAAATTTATTTTAAAATTTAAAAACAATACTAAAAGATGAGAAATGATCATTCCTTCAAACATTTTAACTAGCTCTGTTCTACGTTTCAGAAACTGAACGAAAAAAAAAATCGTTTGATTAGTTTCACTCCCGCATAAGGGGGGTGATAAGTGTCAAAATGAAATCAGGGTTCGTAGATAGGCGGGAACGTCAGGAGATGATTGGCCGAGAACACTTCCCTGGCTCTTCACCGCCAATCCCTTTCGTCATGCCTTTCATTCGATGTTTCCATTCCTTTTGATGAGCAAGTCCCTCTTGCTTCACAACTGTTATGATGGACTCAACACAATTGTGGGGTCAAAGTTGGAATAACTATCCAATGTGCTGATAGGGGTTGGTCAAAAGTAGAGAGGAAATGTGTATTCAGTTATTTGCCTCGCATTTGAAGCTGAGAGGCAAAAATAGAATCATCTGCACTCTACACCCCACACTGGAAAAGGACAGGATGTTTTGAGACAGTACTCAATTCGCGTACTTTGAAAGGTAGAAAACAGTAAAGAATAATAACATAAAAAATAGCAATAAAAAGTAGGAAATTTTTTTTTTGTGAAAACATAAAACATTAATAAGACCATTAAATTTCGTCAAAAAATTAAGCAAAGTATATTTTCATAATCAAAGAACGATAATAAAACGCTATGAAAGTATGAAGTACAAATCTGTTACAGATAATCAAGATAAACTAATTTGAATAGCCAAAAAAAAAAAAAAATTGTTTCCTTTCTCTAACTACCTAAATAATCTGCATACTGTATAGTTAATCTGCACTTTACCCACTAGGCACTCGCATAGTACATAGTACATAGATTTTTGTACATAGATAAAGTACGTAGATCTTTGCTGGAATAATGTTTCTGTACGTTTAAATCAACAATATTATTGATTTTTCTATCTAAAAAAAATTGCAGTCAATCAACACATAAGTTAAAATAGTCAATCATTTTAAAAACAGTAAGGCAAAGAAACAAATGGTTTAAAATGTACAACCGTTGTTGACCGGTTACGAATTAACTAGTCTTTGCATGCACAAACGTTTTTTACCCATGTCGTCATCAGTTTGGACGTAAAATCAATATTTAATGTTTTACTTTACTTCCATATTTAATTACAAAATAATAGCTGGGATCATGATCTGTGCAAAATTGCCGGTCAAGAAGCCAAGAATGCGTTGACTTACATTTTTTTTTCTTTCTTCAGAATTCGAACGGTCTTATTTAATTCCTACTACTATTAGTTCACACTCTCCCTATATCTAAAGCCCCTGAATTAGACCATTCCTTGCATAGTAGCCCTACCCACATCTTGTTCAAATTTTCAATCCTTAATAAAATACTTTTTATTCACCCACTCAAGTTCAAATACATTTTTTTAATAAAATATTAGTGGATGACACTTGATGTTAATATAGTTTGTTCAACTTTTTCAAATATTAATTCATTCATTAAATAGGGATGAGCGAAAAACGAAATGGAATTCTCTGATTGGCCAAGCGTTAGTCATTGTTTTAAATTTTACTACACGCGATTCAGTTTATCGCATATTTTAAAAATAACATCAGTGATAATTTCTAACTTACAGCTCTATTTGAACGAAAAAATAGTTTGCACGCATTTAAATATTTAATTATTTTATATTCGCTATGTCAGATAGCTCCAATAAAGAACATTACGTGGTAGCACGTGGAAACATCAGTGTTCGGAGTACGGGTTAAATGCATACTGGGCAGTTGGCACTTGACGTTAAAAAAAAACATTGATGCAGAGTATACCGGACAGTGGCACTGAACTTTAAAAAAAACTTTGATGTAGGGCAGACCGGGTAGTGGCACTTAACTTTAAAAAAACATCAGTGTAGGGTATACCGCGCAAATGTATAGCGGGCACTGGCACTTAGCAAGACCTAATATATAGTTCGGACTAGGACTGGGCTATAAATCGATGTATCGAGACATATCGATTTAACGCATATATCGGCAAGACGACACAGCGACTTTCATTCAAGGCGATGCATCAGAAATCTGATTTAAGCCGTCGAGTAAAGACAACGNTTGTAATCATGATTACAGCTGTAATCAAAATTTTTTGAAAATTGTAATCATGATTACAAGTAATTGATTACTGTAATCGACTATGTAATCATGATTACTGCTGTAATCAAAATTGTAACCATGATTACAAGTAATTGATTACTGTAATCGACTATGTAATCATGATTACAGCTGTAATCAAACTTTGTAATCACGGTTACAAGTAATTGATTACTGCAATCAATATTGTAAACATGATTACAGCTGTAATCAAAATTTTTGAACATTTTAATCATGACTACAAGTAATTGATTACTGTAATCAAAAAATGTAATCGATTACATTTTTGGCCAACTCTGGTGGAAACGTTAGTGTTCGGAGTACGGGTTAAATGCATACTGGGCAGTGGCACTTGAGCTTAAAAAAAAAACATTGATGTAGAGTATACCGGGCAGTGGCACTGAACTTTAAAAAAAACTTTGATGTAGGGCGGACCGGGCAGTGGCACTTAACCTTAAAAAAACATCAGTGTAGGGTATACCGTGCAAATGTTCAGCGGGCACTGGCACTTAACAAGACCTAATATATAACTCGGGCATTTACCAAAGCGACTATGTGATTGTCTACCTTCGCCAGTGGAAGTCAACAACGACCCATTTTGGTCATTCCAAGTAACATATATAATTCTAATTCGATGTTCTTACCTGTTTTCAAAAAATACTATGAGTATTCTATAAAAGATTTATAACTTACAATTTCATCATTCCAGAAACAGGAAATATTAAAAAATCATACGCATCTTTGATTTTTTTTTAGGTGAAACTTTTTTTTTAAAATCGAAGCTTTTTGGCTTTAAAACGGCACATTTCAAAGGTGGCTCAAAATCGAATATCAGGACCTAGGGCCCAATTTACCCTAGTCGGATCCTGGTTTTACGTAAGTTTGATGTTTAGACATCGAAGTTCATATTTTTAGATTGAAGAATCTGTTTTTTTTTTTTTTTTTTTTTTTTTTTTTTTNTTTTTTTTTTTTTTTTTTTTTTTTTTTTTTTTTTTTTTTTAATAAAATGAAAATGAATCAAATACATGAATAAAATGAATTCTCATGGTCTTCCTCTTTATGTAACGCAATAATAAAATAAAATGCTAACATCCTCCCAACGATGGTAGATCCCTCTGTTCTATGTTTACGTCAACCACAGTGCTCTTGTAAAATATATTCAGTGGCAGACGAATTCTAGGTTAGAATCTTGTTTTCGGGCTACCCGTGAGTGTTCTTCGTGGTTTCTCTCTCTATCTCTCCATGTAGTGCCAATTAGGAACGTAACATTTCAACACTAAAGTCCTCCATGAAGGCTAGTTTGTCCCAATGCCAAATCTGGGACTTTTCTCGTCTTCTGGGTTTGGTTCAGCATTACAAAAAAACGGAGATGAATATTGATAGTCGCAATCCCAGAATCGGGTCAACCGCTGTTTATAAAATTTGTGAAATAAAATTATATGCTATCACTACACAACAGGTAGAAATCAATATTTTTATCACCAATGTTTAGTTATTTTAGTTTATTTTACTTTTTCCGAACCAGTATGATTAAAAATTATTTTGATTTTACCCTTTTCATTTGATGTTAACGGTGGGGGAATACAGGATTATAAAAATGATTTGGTACTTGATTGGATAAATGATTAAGGTTATGGGGACCATGAGTCACTTTATCAATTGGGTCACACTTTCACAGGCAAATGCCCACTCGCAAAACAGTGATGTTATTTCAAAGGAAGGAAACATATTTTCGATATACTTAATTTCTCAGAGGAAATAAAGAGCTTTAAACACCTAACAAAATTGCAACGATTTGAAAATTTCCTAGCATCTCTTAAATGAAATATTCGCTGTCAGTAAGAGCAAGTTAAAGAAAACGTTGTAGCTGGTGGTTTCCGTTAACACAATTTTTCTGCCGACCCCTCGGCAGCGCGTAACTAACTTGTTCTTAGTGGTTTGGTCACCGTAGGTGGCCAGCCGACCAGCAAAGCGGGTTTACAGCTTTTCGCGGCCACTACGTAAAGCAACATCCCCAGCACATCCGGAGGTCGTCAGCACCCAGGCCCGTCGGACGCGGAAACCACACAGCCGTCACCCAGAAGACGCATATGCAGTCCTGCGCGCCTAATACCCAATCCTACAACCTTACAGACCTACTAAGCCCGTCTGTCGGGGCTTCTGAAAGGGAAAGGTTAAAGCATACGTTATAAAATTTTAAAAAAAAAATTACATTTACAAATAAAATTACAGATTTACGATTACCGATTTTGTTTTTGATGGAATTTACTGATTAGGTTTTACGAAAAACTGGATTGTTAAATCTATTATCTCGTTTAGCAGCTGACTTTTATTTAATACATTTTTGCATGTTGGTTGTTGCAATTACTACATTATATAGCTTTACTGGTACATTAATTACATTATTATATTAACATTACATTATTACTACTAATAACTTATCAAATACATTTCTTACTTGAATTAGTCGATTGATTACTTTAATTAAGCTAATTGACAAATTACTTTAATTTTATCAATAAATATCAATAATTAACCTATTGTTAGTATCATTTGGAAGAGTACATTTAAAGACTAGCGGCATTAATTTACAGATGCAAATTACAATAAACACATTACAGTATCAAATATCTAGTCACGACATATTTTTTTTAAAAATACATTTAACATCTATGGCCATCACGGACAGCTGACCCCCAGAGACTAGGAGCAGGACCGGTGGTGAGGTATCAGTCGGATGAAAGTCGAGACAGTCAATTGATGTTGTTATAAACAATTTAGTTATTTGCTTAGAATTATTATTACTACAGGTTATTTATTACAGTTGTCCTTTAATATTTATTTACAATTACTGTTTGTTGTGATTGCAACAGATTATTTGCTTACTTCTTTACTTTTAAGATTGCTGTTAGCAGCGCCTTGCATTCGTCCTCCCGCATACCGACGACATAGAATTGGTCCTATCACCTCTGGGGTGGCACCCTACTCTTACTTGGAGATTTGGTGATCACAACACGTTTTGTGTGCCACCTTTTGTTGTGATACTAAAAATTATAATAAATGAAAAGTTAAGTTGTTCTGAGGAGTGTGTTGATGCGTTAATAGCACTTTGCAGGGGTGTCCTATGTGACCTGGGGTAACTGACTGTCCTCCGTTGTGCTACAGTTTGTCCAACGCACCCTCTTCACTCCCTATTAGAAAACTGGCCCACCTCCTTCAGGAAGGTTAATCGGAGATTTGGAGGTGTTCACTAAATAAGATAAAACAATCATTAGTCCCTATTAGTTATTAGCTTCCTTGTGGTTTGGGTCGATAAAACAGATCAAGTGGTAGCAGGATGCATATTATTATCCAACTATTTTCGCAGAATGTATATATATATTTGTAATC
>NC_092210.1:5985070-5993379 GCF_043381705.1 Parasteatoda tepidariorum
TAATGAAAAAAATAACAAACAACAGATTTAAAAAAAAAAAGGATGAAATTTTTAAAAAATAAAGGAAAATAAAAGATATAATCTTTTCATCAGCCCACACGATTATATCAGCAAAAAAGAGTGCTTACTGATATTGTATCAATGTAGCCAAAGCAAAATATATTAATACAATAGTGTGAGGAGCACTCAAAAAATTTTTTTACAAAAATTACAACAAATAAAATAGAACACAATAAGTAAAATACGGTTAATAATTTTACCAAAATTATTTACTAAAAAATTCCTTTACTAAAACATTTCCTTTGTTAATTTATATAATTTTTCCATGTGCAAATCCATTTCGGGCCAATCCGTGGCTAAAATTATCTACTAAGAAATTTTTTCTTTGTTAATTTTTATGATTTTTCCATGTTCAAATCCATTTCGGGCAAATCCGTGAGTAAAATTATTTACTAAAAATTTATTTATTAATTTATACAATTTTTCCATGTGCAAATCCATTTCGGGCAAATCCGTGGCTAAAATTTTCTACTAAAATAATTTTTCTTTGTTAATTTTTGTAATTTTTCCATGTGCAAATATATTCGGCATAGAGATCCATGCTCGTTTTGTTCGTTCGAAGTAACCGCCAAAGCTCGGCTGCCAATAAACATGCCAGTTTTGCTCCCTATAACAAAAAATTAAAATTCGACATGTATTGAATTAATTAATTAAAATTCGGCATAGAGATCAATGCTCGTTTTGTTCGCTCGATGTAACTGCCAATGCTCGGTTGGCAGTGAACGTGTTAATTTTGCTCAATATAGCAGATAATCAAAATTCGATTCTTATGGAATTAATTAGTTAAAATTCGTCATTAATTAAAATTTGTCGTAGAGATCGATGCCTGTTTTGGCGACAGCTTAGAACCATAGTCACCAACACATGATCCCGATTACCGATAAGCACCGAAGATCGTGATCCTGATGCCATTTTTTACGAACCTCAAAAGATTATTCAGTTCCATTAACTTACTCAAATAACCGCAAAAGATGATCGGCCACATCACGTGCAGAGATCAGTCTCCCATTTTCAAATCGACAAACCAGTCTCGAGTCGGCGAAGGAAACTAGAAAAGGATTATTATCAGATAGCAGATCGGTACAACCCTTTTTTCGCAGCTTTTTCTTTTCAAGCAGGGGAAAATCCTCTCAACTCTTTAGAACTCTTTTGTTGGTAAAGAGCTTGACTGTTGACTTTGTGCATTTCATTCCAGTGCTTTTTGGGAAACATAATCAGTCCTCCAATTGATTGTCCCGTTTGCCAGATTTGTTATTAAAAGAGAAATGTAGACCCCACGTCGAGTGTCGTTGAATAAGGGAAGTGTTGAATTGAAACGGGGCTCGAAAAGTTTGTATTCGATTCAGGTGAATGGGGGGTGTGGGATGAATTCCAGGCTTTTGAAAAATATAAAACCTTCAACTATTTTTTCTTTTCTTTGCTTCCAACCTTGGGGAAAAAACTCTAAAGCTGATTTTATTTGAGTAAATAATACAGAATAACATGTTATAATGTCAATAATTTTTATAAATCCTTCGAATTCTAGATTAAATTATTCTTGTTGTTTCTTATTTGTTTTTGTTTTTTCCCAACAAATTTATAATGGATGAAGATTATTTATTCAGCAAAATATTTTGAAAAAAAAGGGAGAGAAAAATAAGACGATATAAAACTTCACTTTCAGGGTGCGTAGCCAGATTTTCAACAAAAAATAAGTAACTTTTAAGTACTTTTTAAGCTCTCAAAAAATATTTTTAATCACTTTCACAAAAAAAAAAAATCATAAATAGGATCTGTGCAGTAATAAAAATTATTTTTTTCTATCGTTTAAAGTTCTTGATTTATGAACATAAAATCAACATAATTCACAAACTTCACATAATAAAAATAAAATAATATAATAATAAAAATTTTGATAAATATTGCAGAGAAAATTGCGAAAATCACGCATTTTTTGTAATTTAGAAAGACAATCGACAAGGTAAGGAAAAAATTTCTTTTTAAAAGGTAGAAAATTAAGCACTTTTTACAAACCTCGAATAAAAAGAGCACCTTTAAGGGTTTCGAGAAAATGTAAATCAAAAATAAGCACCGTTAAGCATTTTTTAAAAATACTACTCACCCTGACTTTTATTTATTTAAGTGTTAAAAATAGCGCACGATATTTTAATACTTTTTCAGGTTTCTGCACAGAATTAGAGCAAAATATTTTTTCAAAAAAGGCTTCACTTTATTTAAATTGGGAAAAATAGGCACAATAATTCGAAGCTTTTTTAGATTTATTCGCAAAACTTCTGCGAAACATCTTTGGAGGGGATTATTAAAGGCTTTATTATAATAGCAGAAATGACGCAGAATGTTTTGAACAGTAAAAACTAAACAGTAACAGAACGAACAGTAAAAACTAAATAGTTTCAGAATGTCAACTTTTTAGATTTTTGCGTTAACATTTTTAGTTTTGTTTAATTTGTCGTAAATGCGTGTTTAATTTTTAATAAACTTATTTTTACATTAATAACGAACTGCAACTAACTTTAACTTAACTAACATTAGCGAAGACAAAGATATTTTAAAGATATATAAAAGTTAAAGATTGCCTGTAAGTATTAGGTTAGTAGAAAAGCTTTTCTTCCAACTATACCGGCCTTAATTTGTATCCTGAATAATTTCCAATTCAGTTTCTTTGAAAAAATGCAAAGAATTAATTTTTCTTAAAAATTCTTTTTTTCGTCAAACAACTTATTCTCTTTAAGTAAATTTGATTTCGTAAAAATCCATTTCTTTGTTCTTTTTTATTTATTTATTTCGAATTCGGTGCTGTATTTACTTAAAATAAATTAACTGCACAAAAAAAGATAAGTGTTTAATAATGCCTAAATTAATTTTTTTAAAAATACAATTAATTTTTATAGAAAATACTTAAAATAAAATAAACGTTATTTTTTAAATATAGTTTCTTCTTAGAAAAAATTACTTTTTTGAAAAATAAATTAATACATTATTAAACAAATATCTTTTTTTGTACAATTTGTTTATTTTACGTAAATGGAACCTGCTGTATTTGACATGTTTCGAAAGATGCTGCCAAGTTATTTAACATTATTTTGTTCGTAAAATTTATAAAAAAAGTTGATTTTAAATATATTTAGAATCCCTTGCCGTTTATTACCCTTTGACAGTTGAGATCGATTGCGTAAAAAGAAACTTCTAGTTTGCTGAAGGGTTTGAAATAAAACTTTTTTTACAATTAATGTTCATAATTGCTGTGAATTTACAATTCATGATTGTTAGGTTAAATTTAGCCAACCTTTAACCATCTATGCTGATTATAAAAATGACACAAAACATCAATATGAATAAGAAGTCACATTTTTGTGAAAATGAAATGTTTTTGTGATCTAATTTTTAAATATTTAAAAATATACTATGACTCTACATTATTTGGGCTCATGAAAACTTGCAAAAAATGAGAATTATTTGATGATTTTCATAATGCTCCTCTAGGTCAATGTTTCCCAAACTTATGACTTTTGTGTACCCTTTATAAATTTTTCGTAACGCTGTGTACTACTAATAAAAAGATGAATGTATTTTTTACTATAAAAAAATTACACAGAAGTTAAAAATCACAACTGACTGTTGACACCACTAATTATTAACTGTCAACTCTGCAAAAAGTAGCTAAAAAAAATTTAATCGTAAATTTTTATGTCTGGCTTTGTTTTCAACTAAAAATTTTTGAAATTTTCGTTTGTTGCAAGATATTTTGCATAAGAACGCTTACCCCCGCTAAATTATTCCGAACCCCTGGGGGAACGCGTACCACACTTTGGGAAACACTGCTCTAGGTGGAAAAATCTTGCCAAATTGACGGTTTTTAGAAAAGTACACCTACTTTTAAAATGTTGAAGTTATTTGTCTGTTTTAAAGCTCAAAAAAATTTTTTTCCTTCTTGGTAAAAGAGATTCGAAAGAAACTGATTAGATTGTTTGTTAGTACATAAAAACCGATCATTTGAACAAAAATTATGAAGATTTTTATATTTTGCGCTTCGTACTTTATAGCAGTACCTTGCGAAATTATTAGTTTCGCGACTAAATACGAAACCTTTAGTTACTGTTGTACCTTTAGTTCAATTGTACTTACAGTTTTATATTTATTTCAAAAATAACGGAATTACTATTTAGTAGACTTTTATTCAGTCCCTTGAAAGTTTTTTTGCAGCTCAAAAAAAAACTTACGGATTAAGCAAATCTTAGTCTGATATTTTTTATGTTTGCATTTAGTACAAAAGACGTCGTTCGCAAATATGAGTCACAAGATAAAGTTAACACAATCTTCACGAAGCGTCATTTATTAACGGGAAAAAAAAACGACAGTTAAAACGTCAGAATTATTCAATATTTTACAACTTTCGTATACGAACCTACTTTAATAAGAGTGACAATCTTTTAAAACGACCCTCCTTTTTCGAACAAAAAAATCTCAGGCATTCGAAACACGTGTATATGGAACCGCAAATAAAGAACGATGAATCAACAGAGTGTCAAGACACTCCCGGACGATACAGAACACGACGATAAAGAGTTTTTTTTCTATTTTTTTAGTTTTTTTTATTCTATCCCCTTCCACTTTTCATTGTATACTACTAGAGTACTTGAGCGATGATGCAGTTTTATTGGGTAACTGTTAATCCTGTACTTAATACTAGACGATCCTCCCCCCCTCCAAAGAATGGGATAATTGAACGATACTTCTTCCTGAGCTCGACATTCGAAGGGGGGAGGGGAAACGTCCCCCCCTAACTTTACACTTTTTTGTCAAATATTTTCCAAAGCTTGTTGCCTCACTTTTTCGAATATTTACGTCGCATCAATAGATAGCGTTTTGGTAGACTTTATGAAAAAAAAGAGATTTTACTCTTAATAAAAAGATTTTCTTTGTGATACTTTTTTAATGAATATATAGTTTTTCTTAATTATTATTTCACCAAAANAAAAAAAAAAAAAAAAAAAAAAAAAAAAAAAAAAAAAAAAAAAAAAAAAAAAAAAAAAAACATGAAATAATATGCTTAAGAAGATGTCAGATAACATAATTTGACATCGACTATTTAATAAATCATTTATACTTATTTTTCTTTTACAAGCATTGAATAAGGGAAGAAGAGAACTTTTCGCAATACATACATATTTCTATTGTTATACTACTCAATTTTTTACTTATTACCTTTTTACGCCTCTGCTATTGCTATACAGTTCAATTTTAAATATGCCAAATTATAAAATTGCAATTACATATTTGTGCGTATTTACAAGTGTAATCTTACTGAGTAGTACAATTTTATACTTTTAGTATATTATAAAAGCACAATTTCGTGCTTATATCAATTTACACGCGTGACATTGCTAAATAGCATAATTTTGTGCTCTTAAAAAACTATAAAAATATAATTTCGTATTTATATATCAATTTACACAATATTGCTTTATATAGAAAATCGAATAATTGCACCTTATACATTGTTTAACGCTTTCTCGAATAAATAAATCGTTAAGACTAGTAGAATAGAAGTTATTTGAGGTGTTTTATGTATGATAATAATTATTTCTATCTTGAACGTTTTCTACTCACTAGGTTTAACTTCGATTTTATGAAATTTGACTTGAATAAGTACATTAGAAACAATACCTAACTTATGTAAAAACAATGTGAAACAATGCCTAACTTTTAACTTATGTCATCTGCGTAAATAAGTGTAAATCAAAAATTGTACTTTTTATATTTTAATTTTTCTTTCGTCTCTTATAAATTCAAAATATGCACTGGGAATTTGTTCTCAGTCATTTCTGCAGAAGAACATACACAAAATATAGCATTTCTATTGACTTGATATCAATGGGGGGCCCGTTCAAATATCATGTAAGTATATTACTGGCAATCTTGAACTCCCTCATTGTCAATAAAAATTATTCAATCACAAACCATCTCTCACGCGTACACAAGAAAGTCACAAGAAAGAAAGTCACAAACTTGATTTTTCACCAATTTTCTAACTATAAATCACGTTTCGTTAACTTCGACCAGCATTCCTCATCCTTTATTTCTGATCCGATTTTCTTCTTTGGAGCGTTTTACCCACGGTTGTCAAGTATAAAATAACTGATTTTGCGAACTGATGAAAAATAATCAATTTTCGAATGCTGACAGGGCCTGATTATCACCCAGGCCCAATAGACATGGGCCCACAATTTCTGAGGGGTCTCAAAAATTAGTAAAAAATTAGTCGAATGCTGACAGAGCCTGATTATCACCCAGGCCCAATAGACATGGGCCCACAATTTCTGAGTTGTCTCAAAAATTAATAAAAAGTCTAATGAAAGGTGCGCTAGCTATGTGTTGGTTTAAGTACTAAATAAAAAATAATTAGAGCTCACAATAAAAAATAATTAATCTAATCAGTGACTTTTAGCAAAAATCGCTGATTTCAATTGTTTGTGGTCACCAAACTATTTTTTATTTCGACATAACATTGTTCTGCTGTTTAATATTTTGCTTTAATTTATAGATGCGTAAACTTAATCTTAGAAAAATAATTTTCAACTGTCTGCTTTCAAAATTTCTTAGAATGTTTCTCTTGAATCATGCCATTCATTTCAATAGATTCCTTCTCATTATTAGGACTTCTCTTCAGTAATTTAACTTCAAAATATATCGTAAGAGACCCGGAAAATTTCGTGGGCCTTGGGCCTGAATTGTCTTGATTGTTCCCTAAATGCTGATAGTTGTTTCTATACGACTATGAGAAAAAAAAAAAAAAAAAAAAAAAAAAAAAAAATTAAAGCTAAACGCCCCACAATATAAAAATAAGTATACTTTATTTACGTTACACTAGAGCTGGAACAATAGGTCTGGGAAACAAACCTGAGCAATTTCGATCCTCTGCAGAGGGAATGGCTTTGGTGGCCCGATGACCTGTGCGCGAAGTCGAGCACCTTACGATAGAACAGTTTAACGAGGACCGATACCACACACCCTCGGTCCCTATCAGGCTGATCAAAGTGGTCACCCACCCGCCTACTCACCTCAGCCAGCGAGGCTTGACTTAAGTGTTTTACCTGGAAATGTGTCTTTACGATCAGTCCACTGCTGGAATCAAGATTCAAAACAGTAATTATAATAATAAATCGAACTAAACATTAAAGCGCTTGATGAAAAATTTAATTTTTTACTGAGATGAAAACAATTCAGAGAATGATGACATTTGTGACAAGTTCTTTCGCGGACTCTTTCCATTTTAAAACAAATCAATCAATAGTTTTAAAAAAAGCTCAGTTTTATTTAGAATCACATAGAGAAGATATGAAAAAGTATTGGTTTCGTTTTTTGCCTTTGTTTTCTACCACAAATATTTAAAGTGCGCAAAAAAACTTATAAGAGCAACTATACATAATTAGATAACATAACATAATTAGATAGAACATAATTTTAAGTTTACTTTTCATTGCCGTAATTTATAAGTTTATTCACCCTCAAGCAACAATGATATCTAATATACTTATATTATCTCATAATATCTTATATATATCAATATTGTACCATCTACAGGAAATAATTGAATAGAAATAAAAATTTCAACAATCATTACTTTATTAACATTAAAATATTGTGGGTAGACTTAGAATACATCAGCAAGAAGATGACACCCTGATTCTATAAGTAATTATAAATAATTGCTTTTCTTTCGTACTTATTATCTATTAAATTATTACCTATGATTATGCATGATTAATTATCTATGATAACGTGACCTATTAAATTTTTAAATACTTAGTTAAATAAGTTTTAAACAGTGCAGTTGTACCGGCAGACCAAACGTTTGTAAAATTAAATTACTTTTCTTGAACAGTAGCGGCTCAGGGGATAAAGCGCGTGCCTTCCAATGAGGTGACCCAGTTCCAAATTCCAGCTCTGACTGGTCGATTCGAATTCCGCACCCGGCTAGTACTGACTACTATGCTGACGTAAAATATAGCCCCTAGCCGTTTGGCTAACAGTGAGAGGTTTTCATGGTTTTCCTATCCATGTAACGCAAATGTGAGTTAGTTTCAGCAAAATGACCTCCATGAAGGTAAATTACACCCAATACTTTATCAAAGAGTTCCCTTGCCTTCTGGATTGGGTTCAAAATTACAAGGCTACGGAGTTGAATATTAGTACACGTAAGCACAAAATTGGGTTGGCTGTTCAATAACCAAGGTAAAGTTAACACA
>NC_092210.1:5994091-6016012 GCF_043381705.1 Parasteatoda tepidariorum
TATATATATATATATAATTTACTTTGCTCTCTCCCGAAATGACTGATATTTTCGATGCTGCCATACTCGCACAAATTATGATACTAATTAGTTTTTTCGCAATTGATTTCTCTTGTTGAGTGCTGGATCTCGCTGATCTGATCAAAAAATCGTCTGCGATTGAAAAGTCGGGAGCACAGCAGCTAAAAGAAAGCGAGAACCTCAACTTTAGAACGATTACGGAGAAAAGGAAGGGAAAAGAAAAGATGAGATTGTTACAATCACTATAATTATATCACATTTTTAGACTTAAGGGACGGTATATCGATTGATTTTGCTTATCTCATCGATATCAGCTCCGATGCAATTGAAATATCCATAAAGAATATTGAATACATTTGAGTGACAATGGAATAATTACAGGAATTTGCTTTAAAAATTCATTAAATGTCGTCAAAATTAAATAATTATGGTATTATGTTTTAAACCTCCAGCTTGTACGCTTTTAGATTGTCATTTTCTTTTATTGCAAATGGATACCTGCAAGAGATCTCACGCGCGTGTAAATCGTAGCTTTTGCTTATGCCACGATTAACCAGCCAATCAGACTCGAAACACACTCGTTACGTCACTTGCAGATATCCAATTAAATATAATTCTAAAATTGATTCAGTCTTATAATAAGCCAAGTCTTAAATCACCTTGCACAACAATGTGTTTTCAGAGGTCTTGAGTTTGAGTAGCAGTTATGCTGTGATTTACTCGAAATACTATTCTAATTTGAAAATATTGTTAAATATGTATGAAAAACTCAGTTTAGACCCGAATGCTATTTAAAAATTAAACAATACAAACATGTATAAGATGTTTAATTTTTTTTTTTAGAAGATACATAGATAGTATTCGGTGATAGTACATAGATAGTATACAGAGATATTCCATGATAGTATTTAGATAGTATTCGGAGATACATCTATAGTATTCGGTGATAGTACTTAGATAGCATACAGAGATATTCGATGATAGTATTTAGATAGTATTCGGAGATACATAGATAGTATGCGGTGATAATACGTAGATAGTATTCGGTGATTGTACCTAGATAGTATTCGGAGCAAAGAAATAGTATTCGCTGTAAAGAGATATTCGGTGATAGTACGCACAGTATTCGGAGATACATAGATAGCATTCGGTGTACAGAGATATTCCGTGATAGTATACACAGTATTCGGAGATACATAGATAGTATTCGGTGTATAGAGATATTCGGTGATAGAACATAGATAGCATTCATTGTAAAGTGATATTCGGTGATAGTATATAGATAATATTCAGAGATACATAGATAGTATTCGTAGATACTTAGATAGTATTCGGTGATTGTACACAGATAGTATTCGGAGATACATAGATATTATTCGGTGATATATTTTATTCGGAGATACATAGATAGAATTCGATGATGGTACATAGATAGTATTCGGAGTAAAGGGGTAGTATTCGGTGTAAAGAGATATTCGGTGATAGTACACAGATAGTATTCGGAGTAAGGAGGAAGTATTCGGTGATAGTACATAGATAGTTTTCGGAGTAAAGAGATAATATTCGAAAATACACTTCAAGATGTCGTTATCGCTCAATAAAAAAAATTAATGAATAAATTTAATGTAAAACAGACCGATGAGAGCTCTCAGTTCTACTGAAATCTTGTTTTAACTCAAAAAAAAAATCCTCCTTTTATTAAACTTCCAATTCTTCTAATTTCATTTGATCAAAACATTTATTTTAAACCGAAATATCATTGGAATTCAATATCGAATTGTTCATAGAATTTATCAGTGATAGCGGTATATGAAGCGGATCTCTCTGATATAAAGGGAAAAAAATGAAGGGAGAAAGGGGGTGGGTTGATTGCTGTCTTTCAGTAATAGGTCGGCCGCTGAGATAATGACAGCCAATGTCGGCAGTGAAAAGCCTACTTACCACAAAACGTGCGAAGTAGATCTCACCTCTCGCGGTTGCAGTCAAAGTAAAAATAACCCCCCTCTACATGAATTCTCCCCCTCTCCAAACGTCAATCTTGCTGCTGCGAGAAGGGACCGTCTTCAAATAGAGAGTCATATGATGGTGAAAATCCTGAAAATAATGCATATTGCGTGTTATGTCCGTACTGTACTAATGTAGAAATAATATATAAACGAAGTCTATTGTAACGATGTTCATAATGTCTAACGTAATAATGCGAATAATACCTCGTGTAATAATGAAAATTATGTCTGTAGCATGGCGCGTAGCATTTTTAAAAAGTGCTTAAAGGTGCTTAATTTCGATATTCGATTTTTAAAAGCCCTTTAAAGGTGCTTTTTTTTATTGGGTGTTTTTTAAAAAGTTCTTAATTTCCCCTTTTTGAAAATGATTTTTTCTTTTCCTTACCATGTCGGTTATCCCTGCGTTTAATGCAAAAGCGTGGTTTTCACGTTGTTCTATTCAACATTTGTACAATTCATTCAACCACAATCCGTTTCGGCGCACCGTTGGTCCGTAACGTATGATAGCGCCAATCATGTTACATATTTGATGTAATACATGGGAGTCTGCATGTGCGTGTACCGAGTTGGATTGGGTGGGATTATTGCACTCGTATGTGCAACTCTGCAGCATTTTGCAACATATTCTCTATTTCAGACTTCATTTTCCACCCTCTGAGATCAAATCGAAAAACCTCTTCATCTTTTTATAATGGGCTAATATAATCAAAGAAAAGAGTTCTTTGTCAGAAACTGGTTATTTTATCATGCTCATGTAAAGTCTTTGAAAATTATTTTACATTTTGTTAATGTATATAGTATGTACTTAAAAATATTTTTTTAATGTTTAAAAAGTACTTAAAAGGTGCTTATTTTTTGCTGAAAAATTTGGCTACGCACTCTTTGTAGTAATAATTTAAATAGTTACCAAAATAATAATATATATAATATCTAATGTAATGATAAAACTAATGTGTTAGTGCTATATTGTATACTATTACTATTAAAAATTCCAAAAACGCATTTTAAAAGAAAAGCTATGCTGATCTGTTAAAGTACGGAGTCAAGAGTTTTCCACAATTTACCTTCACATTAGCGGTACTTTTTAAGTTCGAAGTTTGCTTCTGTCTTCCTATCAACTAATATGGTGATACTTTAGACAGCGAAAAATTAAGGATATTATGTTGATTTCCTTAACTGCAATAATGTTTTAAGCCGTCTGATTCCAGTCCTTGGCCATATTAGTATTATAAGTATCAGGTGACACTATACAGCTGCATTGTTTTTACTCGGATGAAACCGGTTTGCATTTGCTCACGCTCCTCTATCAAATGGTTAACATTGTAATGCAGTACGTTCAAAATAAATGCAAATAGAAAATATATAAAAAATCTCCTGAATCAAAACCCATTACATGTGTGTTTAAATATCAAAGTATTGCCTATAAACTCGTGCGAAACATGCAATTTCTAAAACACTACAGTGCGTCTTATAATTTGGTCTAATTATTATAATATACTAATATTAATACCTGATATAATAAATATTCTATATTTATATAATATTCTGTCTAATTTATCCAATCGTCGAATTTAGTCAATTTTTACCCGAACATAAACTAGTGCAAACCGGTTTCAGTCACGTAAAAACAATAGAGTTGTACAGTATCACCTCATAATTAAGATTTTACATAGAATCTTATAGTGCGTCTAATAATTTGGCCAGGGACTGTGTTTGTATAATATTTTTTAAAGTGATTGATTCCATCAACTAATGCGTTGATTGTTTTGTCACTTTGAAACTTATAGACAAGCGTAAAATAGATAAATGATATTATGTTAATTGAAACGCGTTGCAATTTGCTTCAACACAGATGTTACTTACATTCTAACGAGTGAATAGTAGGTAATGAACGAATTATTTAAGCAGTTAGAGATATTAAATAAATTTTTGGTACTTCATATGTTGGATATAGTTAATCTGCACTTTAATCTCATTGGATATAGTTAATCTGCACTTTAAATACATAAACTGCTTCAGTGACAACATATTTACTCTTCCAAACATTGTAGCCTTCACGATTTTATCTACACTGAGATTTCATGAAGCTTTGTTTATATACACATGCTTCATAAAATTTCATACCCACGATATTTTGTACATTCAAGATTAAGTCGGTGACAAGTACAATTTTGTAGCGAGATTATTGTATGAACTGGAAATTTTGCCTGTTCTACCTATAATTTTGTATCCATGATATTCAATGATTCCATGATATTCACGGACGAATACACGCAATTCGTCCGTTCTATAAACATTTTTCTTTTGTCTATGTGATATTTTATACAAGATTTTGAGTTGTGTACAATTTTATCCACGTGATATTTTATGGACCACATACAAAAAAAAAGAGCTGCAGTTTAAAAGGATTTTACATCAAAGATAATATCGTTGATAACATTTTCGTAGATAGGTAGTATATGGAGATACATAGATTGTATTCGATGTAAGGAGTACATAGATAATAATATTTGGAGATACATAGATAGTTTTCGTGTGAAACAGATATTCGGTGATAGTACATAGATAATATTCGGTTTTAAGAGATATTAGGAAATAGTCAGGGACTGATCAACAAACTCAGGCCCCACGAAATTTTCCGGGCCTCTTACAAAATATTTCGAAGTTAAATTACTGAAAAGTAGTCCTAATATTGAAAAATAATCTATTGAACTGCATGGGTCAAGAGAAACATTCTAAGAAATTTTGAAAGCAGACAATTGAAATTTTGTTTTTCTAAGATTAAGTTTACGTATCTATAAATTAAAACAAAATATTAAACAACAGAACAATCTTATGTCGAAATAAAAATTGTTTGTCTACCACAAACAATTGAAATCAGTGATTTTTGCTAAAAGTCACTGATTAGCTGTAATTATTTTTTATTTAGTACTTAAACTTAGACCAACACAAAGATAGCCCACCTTTCATTAGACTTTTTACTAATTTTTGAGACCTCTCAGAAATTGTGGGCCCCATGCCCATGCCTATTGGGCCCAGGTGATAATCAGGCCCTGGAGATAGTACAGAAATAATACACAGGTGATATTCGGAGATACATAGATAGTATTCGGTGCAAAGAGATATTCGGTGATAGTACATAGATAGTATTCGGTGTAAAGCGATATTCAGTGAGTGTACATGGATAGTATTCGGAGATACATAAATAGTATTCGGAGATACATATATAGTATTCGGTGATACATAGATAGTATTCGGTGTAAAGAGCATTCGTCCAAGCTTTGTACAATATTACAAAGCGATGACTCCAGATTTCGCCCTTGCTACATGCAATTTTTACCACGAGATACAAAATATTTCGTCCAGCAAAAATTTCGATACAGCAGTATATAATTTCTTCCCTACGATATTTTATACAATCTAGATTTCATCCATACTATTATACTATGCTGTCCACGCAATAATTTATTCTCCGAGATTGAATTATTGCATATTTAAATTTTATTATTGTATTAGTAACTAAATTATTGTATTCTCCATGCACAGTTTTGGCCCATGTGCTACTTTAAGGACTTTAACTTTCGTCCATGCTATATACAATTTTCTTTACGCAATAAATCAAAACACACGAGATTTATTTTCAAATTGTAAAATTTTTTCCTCAATATTTCACGTACTTTAGAATCTCTTTTAAAATTAAACTTCTCAACTGCTTTAAAAAGATGTTATATTTTTTTTAATTCGACATTTTTTTAAAAAAGAAGGGGAAAAAACCGATTGTTGAATATTTGATTAAATTGTAGATTATATTTAATAAACTTTGCGCAATCTCTTTTGAAATTAAGAATTAATTGAGAATCTGTATTAAAATTAAACTTCTCAACTTTTTTCAAAAGATACTATATTTTTCATCTGAGATTTGAAGAGAAAAGAAAAAACCGGCTGTTGAATAATTGATTGATTGCAGATTATATTTAATAGCCTTTGTGAGTAATCTCTTTTGAAATCAAAAATTAGTTGAGAATCTCTTTGAAAATTAACTTCTCAACTGTTTTGAAAAGATGCGATATTTTTTTACCTATGATTAAAGAAAAAAAAAACTGTCGAATAATTGATTGATTGTAGATTATATTTAATAACCTTTGAGTAATAAGTTGACCCCAACGTGGTAAATACATGACATTTAAGCTCCAGTTATAATTTTGAAAGTAATTCTTAATACAAAATAACCTTATAATCAAATATTTAAATAAACGTCTTTGAAATAATACTAGAAGCATTTTCGCCATTATGAAAAGAAAACCGCGAAATAGACAGCATGATGCATTATGCAATGAAACTATAAAGTGAGCTTCTAAATTAATTTTCAGTCACTAAAAATAATTATTATCAATGAAAATAATACATAATCAAAATATTTTACTATTAGAATAACTTGTTTTATTTGTTTAATTCATTTGATGCATTAAATGAAGTGTACATTTTTGAAGGTTGTTTGTATGTGATTTTTTTTATTATTATTATTAAATAGTTTTTTTTTTCTTTCTTTTTTGAGGCTTAAAAGCGCTTTTAAACATCAAAAGAACATGTTCATTAATTTGCAAAAAAAAAAAAAAAATGTTTAAAAATTGAAAAAACAACAATTTCTGTTTTTTAAAAAGACATAAAAATTATTTATCTTTTTTTAAATTTTGGAAAAAGGTTGCGCAAAATCACTTATACGAAAATCTATCAATATGACTTAACTTCATTTTTATGTTAAAGCGCCATCTTGCGCGCACTATCAAAAATAATAACGTGCCCTATTTTTTCTTTCATGCCTTCCTATGTTGCTTTGTATCTTGAACTTTTATTTATTAATTCATGAATATTCACTTTCCTGAAAAAACATTAATGACAAAAAAAAAAACAGCTTCATCTTGCGTGCACTTACCGTAATAACTTACTGTACTCTTCCTTCGGTAGTTTTCCTTAGTGTTTTTGCATTTTGAATTTTAATTATTACTTTTTAATTGTATTTTATTTAACTTTAAAAAATGAAAGATGGGAAATGATAAAAAGAACATACATTTGATTAAACATTTATTTTTATGAGGAAAAAAATATGAATTTATTCAAAAATTTATGAATTTTTTTGATAGTAAATAAATTATCATTTTTTTCCCCCTACACAATTCAGTTCTTTAAAGGTTAGTTAATTATTTTCACTTGCTTGTCAGAGATAGAAATTTTTTTTCTTTCTGTTTTTGGTGTCATCGCAGACCTTGTTCTCCATTTGCCACAGAATGTTCAATACTAAGATTTAGCGTAAACTGTACTGATACCAAACTCTAACAGATAAACTAAACATAATTATTTATAATTATGCCTAGGTATTATTTTTTTAAATTTATGTTTAGTTATTATTTTTAAAAGAAACTTCTGAGGAATAAAAAATTCTGAAAACTTCTTTAGAAATTTGTGATTCTTCATTTGAATAAATAAAAAACCGTCAATTTCAAAAGAAGTTTGAACTATAAATATTTACTAATGACTAGGAAAATATTTCAACTAGGACTTTTCTTGCGAATTTTTAAAATAATAACATAGTGACTTAATTACATTAATAATACGATAAAAAAAAATTTCTTCTTAACAATCTGCCAATTTCTTGCTTCTTAACAATCTGCCAATTCAATTCAAAAAATTTCTTCTTAACAATTGAAAATAACAATCTGCCAATTACCTACCATTTACCAACTTACTTTTTTCTAGGAAATAACTACAAGAAATTAAAAAACTTTATCTGCATATAGGAAATACTGAATTTATACACAGAAACGTTTTTTTTAATTATTTCATTATAATTTTTAAATTATTCTGCTCCTAATTAAATTTACTTAAATTTGTGCAAACTAAAAATAAGAATAATGTATCAAATAAACGTTAGATGGCAGCACCACATTTACACTTCAGTGAAATGCTGCTGCATAAGGCAGATGATTTCACGGATTAATCATTAATTTCTTAACGTTAACGAGTCTTTTCCCTATGAAATACAAAAACAATTATTCTATTTATTTAATAATATGTATAATTGATATTAAATCGCTTATATATTACATTTGTTTTGTACCTCAGAAGTATTTTATACGGATATAACACCACTTCTGAACTTTTAAAAAATTAAGAATTAACGAAAAGCTCATTTAAAATCTAAGTGATTTTTACAAGCAAAGTTTTTGTATTGTTATGTATCAAAGTTTACTTAGAAATGCCGTTCCTAGATCAATAAATTAGAACTTATTTTACGGCTGCCCTCATTTCTGAAACTAGCATTAATAGGCAGAGCCGGACTTAACCTAATTGGGGCCCGGAGCAAAAACTTCTTTTGGGGCCCCTTCTGCTTCACTATTTCAGTAATGAAGAACCAAACTTTGTGGAGGTATTTAAATTTTTCACCTCATTATAGATATATAACGCGAAAATTTACTGGAACCTAAAATGGCTATACAGCCCCCCTCCCCCACCACCTCCTGTTGTTAGACGAAATATCGTTCTGTCCATTTCATTGATTTTCTGACAATTTTATGTCCATCATGCGAAGACAGTTTCCGAACTGCAGTTTTCTGATTGCTAACTTTGCGATCCAGCTGCGAAAAATTCATATCCTCTCTGACATTTGGGCGGAATTCAGCTAAATTTTCGATACGATGGCTCAATTAAGCCAATCAGAAGCCCGTATTTTTTTAAACATATCACATTTAGCGTACCGGCTTTTAATTAGCTAAATTTGTCCATCGTAATTGCGAAAATTAGCCATTAACAAATTTATAAAAAGCCATGGGTTTATAAAATATATATATACATTTTTTTATTTTCTACAGGAGTAGGAGTGAAATATATCTGCTTCATATCAAAAACTATTTAATCTTTGCAGAAATAATTTGATTATTATCACTTACTTGAACAATATAATCATCTTATCATTTTATTTTAAATATCTGATTAAAAAAAAGCAGACAAATGGATGTTGAAATATAAGGTCAACATCACTAATATCTATGCTTATCCCAAAACAGATAATTAAAGTCAAATTTTTCGAAGCAAAGAAAAACTTTTTTGTATTGAACAGTGTTTTTTAATTACTACTTGAGTATTTTTGAAAACATATTTTTGGAACCGGACATACTGTGCTATGAACGTTATTATGCAACTCAATGTAACCGAAAAAATAACGATATTTTGGGATTTTATTTTTAACGAAAAATAAAAGATTGATTTTCCATTCCGAACATAATCTAAATCCTTTATTACACTTCTAGTGTAGGGTAAAAAGAAATTTTTCGAAAGAGACGCAGATAAAAATGGCGACCTTACCAGAATCTCTGATATAACCTTTGTTTTGAAGAGCTTCATCATTTTCTGAATTTGTTTAGTAACTTCTGCGATTTTGAAGTTAGGATGAAAAACTAAATTTATCTCCGTCACTTTGCGATTTTTTTTCCAACATGTAAATTTCGTATTTGAAGTATATTTTATTTTATTTTATTTTTTTATTTTGCATGTAAAACAACATTGGAAAAGATGTTTTCAAAACTTCGTAAGATAATTATCATTAATATCTACATATTTAATATTATTATGCATATATTTATTTTTATTATTATTATTATTATTAATAGTAGTATTAATATTTGATTTCCTCACTGTCAGTGAGTCATTAAGTCAGTGAGTATAGTTTTGTCTACCGTCCCAGAAATATTAGGGCAAACTTTAGGTAGGCGACATCACAAGGATTTAGATTTGCGTAGCAACCCATATTCGGAAAAGTCCTCGTTCGCTGCTGGGTGTTGTTGTTCACAAGAGCTTTTAATTTAATTTTATAACAGTCGTTGAGCAACCGACCCAATTTTTGGGTTTACGACTACTAATGTTGTCCTCCGTAGCCTTGTAATTTTGAACCCAATCCAAAAGACAAGGGAACTCCTGGATCGAGTATTGGGAGAAATTTGCCTTCGGGGAGGCCTTTTTGTTGGAACTAACCCGCATTTGCGTTACACGGAGAGGAAAACGACAAGAACCCCACCCCCCATGGTTAGCCAGACGGCAAAGGGACTCTAACCCATGATCCGTCTACCACTGAGGATAGTTCTCGTCTGCACTGTGGTTAATGCAAGCCGGATACTGGTCAGTATCAACCAGCAATTGCCGGGATTCGATCCCGGTTCACCCCATTGGAAGGCGAATGCTCCATCCCCCTGATCCATAGCGGGGATCTCACGAGAGCATTGAAGGAGACAGGCCAGCATTGCCGCAGCCGTTTGAGCTGCCATTTGCTGCAGAGGAGCATCTAGCATTTTACGAGCTGGCAGATATTCCACGTGATGAACGGATTGATAGAAGGAAATGCACGATCTGGAAGAAGGATTGTATCACGAAAGGTATCCACTGGCCACTACGCTCTCCTCATGTAAACCAAATGGATTTCTTTCCTTTGGGCTCTCTGAAAAGTGTTGTCTACGCAACACCCGTGGATTCCGAAATCGATCTGGATGCAAGTAATCAGCCCTGTTGCTGCGGATATTCAACAAAATCTCCAAGTGTATTGGAGCTGCCTGGTTTGCCAATGCGAGACCCCACTGAGTAACGCATACCTCGCTGGCAGGGGTGGACATTTTGAACTTTTTTTATGACATTTTCGCTTATTATCTACCACAGCACTCGTATATAATTCAGATGATCTCTAAATGATCAATAAATATTTCAGATGATCTCAGTCTTGCGTTTCTTGAACCAGTCACACTACTTTACCATGATTGTTTCCGACCATGGACTTCCAACCAATTCTAAATCCCTGCGATGTCCCCTACCTCGCTTGAAGTTTATCCCAAAAATTCTGGGACACGGTGTGTATAACTTGCGTGGTCTACAAAGAGACATGTAATGTAATATATTCATACACGCAATTTTCTTTAGAGGTATTAATTCATATACAATATTGTAAGGTATTCGAAACATCGGAGCAACGTTCGATCAAAATTTTAATTTTTAGATAATCACATGACCCGTATTTCCCTTGATGATTCGTGTAATATTCGAATGAATAATGATAATGAGTTCTTTTGAATTTTAAGTAACGAAGTATTTTTGATGTGTTTTATATTATTAGTTTTATTCTATAATTTAATTCAATATAAAATATAAGTAAAATATGATATCTAAAAGGATAAATAAAAAATACTATTTTTGTTCCATCAAAACTTGTTGTGCTCGATCAAAACTTTTAATTGTCAGATAATCACATGGCCCTCATTTCCTTGATGATTCGTGTATTATTCGAATAATGATGATGAGTTCTTTAGAATTTTAAATAGAGAAGTATTTTTGATGTTTTATATTATTAATTTTATTCTATAATTAAATTCAATATAAAATATAAGAAAAATATGATATTTAAGAGGGGAAATAAAAAATATTATTTTTGCTGTCAGAAACTAAAACAAATAATTCTTGGAAAATTAAGAAAATAACAAATAATAACTTATTAGTATTTATTTAAACTTTCATTATCGTTTGTTCTTAAACATTTGGAACATTTTTTTTTCTCTACCTCTTAGAAAATAACACTCTTCGTGGACGTTTGATTGGCATTTTGACTTTTGAAACTTCAATAACAGGAACAAAGAAATAAGATTTTTAGGGATCGTTTTAATATTTAAATTGATACAAACTTTATTTTCTTCCAAGAACTGGAATATATATTTAAAAAAGCATCTCTTTGATTTTAAATCGAACTTGATATAATTATTTCCGAAGTTAGTTGGTCAAAAAGTTTCGTGTTTATTTATGAGACACATGACGGAGTTCTGATTTTTAAAAAAAAATAATAAAAAAAATTTTTTTTTTTTCCTTNAAAAAAAAAAAAAAAAAAAAAAAAAAAAAAAAAAAAAAAAATTACATTTTCAAAATATTGTTGTTATTATTTTTGCTTTTCAAAGGTATTAAAAAAACTTTATTTACCAGAAAAGAAAGCCATAGAAATATGTATATTTTTAATCATATTCATTTTACTTATCTATTTGTTTTTTATTATTTTTTTGAGAAATACTTCTTCACCACAAAATATATCTGAACTTTAATCTTAAGCGAGAACATTATTTTTTTTCCATTTCTTTAAAACCTTTAGACTTATGATTTGTTTGTTGAAAAAATATAATTGCCGTGATTTGTGATCTAGATTAAGTTGTAATAACTTTTTTTTTTCAGTTTACATAAAACAAAACAGGTTTTATGAATATTTCAATAAAAAATCTTCTTGAATATTTTGAAAACAAAATATTTTCAGAAAATAAGTGCCTGTTTAAAATATGTTTTATCAGGAAGCAAGGCTTTTAGATGTTTTCCATTTCCTTTAACCTAGGTGAAACTAGATCAGATAAATGTTTTCATTAACTAAAAAACTATGCGAATTGCTTGTGCTTAAATAGTTGGGGACTAATTTAAAATATCGGAATATCGTGTATTTTCCGCAGTTCAAATATGTTACTAAATGATAGAAAACTAACTAAATAAATAAATAAAATAAAATAAATAAATCAAATAAATAATAGAAAAAATTATTTTTAATCGATAAATCATTAATTTTTAATAATTTCTTTTTTTCTCTTGAGTTAACACAAAATTGCTATATTGCTCAAAGCTTCATTGTATAGTCTTCGCAATTTGTGGCCGTTCCCCAATATCTAAAACCAAAGCTTTAAACTAGGAAAAGCTGCTGAAAGTTAAGCAACTTTAGTTCCCCTTTAACTTTCTCGACTAAAAGTGTCTCAATATTTGACGTTGAAACACCCTCCGAAACGCGTCTCAATTTGACGTCTAACAGGACTCTACACTTAAAACAGACGTGCGTCTGTCAAGAATTTAAATTCCTACTTTCTCAAAGATTGTGGAAAAGTTTTGAAGTAATATTTGAGATTGAATTCGAAAGAATTCACAAAAGACGTCAAACTTATATGACGTAGGAATATCTGAATTCATTGCAGACGATATTCAAAGAAAAATTCTCTGCTTTGAATAAAAGGAAATAAATTATTAGTTTATTTGAGGTTTATTTTTAAACGATTTTTTTAAAAATTGTACGAGTGATTAAAAAAAAGCATTTTTTTATTTTATTTTCATGAAATATGTCGTATTCATTTGAGTTAATGAAGATAAAAATGTGCGAGTATATATACAAGTTTAGAGTACAAGTTCATAGAACGAGTTTGATAAACAATTACTTTTGTTTATTAATTAAGTTTAGGTAGGTATAAAAAGAATTTAGAAAAGAAAGTTTAGGTATAAAAGGAATTTTAAAAAAATTTTGTGATTTAGTAAATCTTAGTTATTTGAGGTGCAATGTGGCTTGTCTGAACAATTTCATTATTTTGTTATAAAAAAAATTACTAATTACCATTTTAAGCATGTTTTATTTTTAAAAATAGAAGTTTTTTTTTCATTTGAAATAATATATATGTCAATTTGAATGCCTACATTTTTCATTCATTTTTCCTAAATTGTTTTTGTTTACGTTAGTCTGATGACACGGGGTTAGTTTGGACAAAAAAAAGAAATATAAAACAGGAATAAAAATGAAACAGATCTAATCTGAAAATACAGTAAATAATCTGAACAATTTTTATATAATTAATGTTATACCCTAATATACTCAGCAATAAATGAGCTATCTTTAATTCAGTGGTCTGAAAAACAACACTATTTTCGTAGTTTACTACAACTACAATTACTTTGTTACAAATGTAGTAAACTACGATTACTTTTTTTAATGTAATGAGTACAAACTATACTTAGGAATTTAATAACTACTTCACTACTTTAAGGAGACGAACTTTGCCGGAGAACTTAGTTCACAACTACATTGAAACTGGTTTACAAAACATTTTTTTTTGAATTAGTTGATTTGATCTTCAACTTTTTATACCTTTTCTGCCAGTGAATATTGAGAGAATATCAAGTACTTGCAATTTTTTAATTATTCAAAGTTCTTCGTGTACATCGAAAATACGTTTCCGTCCTTTGAAATAACATCCATGTTTCACGATCGTGCATTCGCATGCGAAAGTGTGATCAAAGTAATTAATTATCTATTTTTCGTTTCATAATTCCTCCCACGTAGTTTAAATATTAGTTATATGTGAGTTTAAACTCGTAATTTCTGTAACCTTCAGCTACAGCTACAGAGTCATTTTCATTCCTAACCCGCGAAGATTTGTACCCATCAAATTCGAAAAATTAGTGGAAGTAACGACTACAGTAGTTTCACTACTTGTAGTCAGGACCTGATTTAGCCAAATTGGGGCCCGGGGCTAAGTCGGGTTCGTTTTGAACATAAAGCTTCTTTGGGGGCCCCCTCTGCTTCAATGTTTCAGTAATGAAAAACCGAACTTTAGGGAGGTATTTAAATTTTTCATCTCATTATAGATATGTAGAACAAGAAAATTGATTCGAACCTAAAATGGCTATAAATGTCCACCCCCCCCCCCTCCAATGGTCAGACGAAATATCATTCCGTCCATTTTATTGATTTTCTGACATTTCTATGTCTATCGTGCCGAATACAGTTTTCTGATTTTTAACTTTGTCATATAGTTGCGAAAAATTCATATCTTTGCTGACATAAGGGCGAAATTCAGCTAAGTGTTCGAAATTACGATGGCTCAATTAAGCCAATCAGAAGCTTGTATTTTTGTAAACATATCACATTTTGCGATATGTACAAAAAAAAAATTTAAAAAAAAGCCTTTGACTGGTTAAATTTTTTTTAATCGTAATTGCGAAACTTTAGCCGAATTCCGCACTAGAAAGCCATGGATTTACGAAAAGGATTTTTTGTGTTCATACGATAGATTAATGAAGCTAACATAAAACCGACAAATTTTACACTATACTGATATTTTGTTTAAAAAAAAGTTCACTTAGAAACAAACCTTCTATTCGATCTGGGGTCCCGGGTCAACTGCCCCGTATGTCCCTGCCTTAGTCAGGCTTTGCTTGTAGTGCGCTGCTTCCGATCACTGATTTAATTACGTAAGAGAGTGAAAACTATTCGAAAAGCAAGTTATTGCAATAGAAATATATTTTTAAAACAGTGGAAAAATACATTACTTTATCAATTAGTTTTTATTTTTAAAATCAATAGTAAATGTCTGCAAAGAGGCATTGAAAAAATATATAGATTTTATAACTGATATGAAAAAATATATAATAAAATTTCTTCTGTAATCAATACTGTGAATTATAAACTTAACTTAAAACGTGCTAAAGCATTGGTTTTTCTAAAATTTTAAATCGTATAATAATTAACCAAATTTAATACAAGAAATAGAAAAAATTGTAAATAAATTAAATTTGAAAAATATTCTAATTTAGTAAACAAATACCCTAATAAATGATTTTTCTCGCAGAAAGCTATGACATGGCCACAAATAAGTAATCCCACAACTGCTCTGTTTTCCTCTTGGTGTTATAAGAAAAATAAGAAAAAATAATATTAGAATATAAGAATATATAAGTATATATATATATTATTTTTAGACATCTTTCCTATTTTATCCACTTCGCAGTTTATGTTCGTTACGTTGGACTACTAAATTGTTCCGTGCTGAGGTCTATCTTCTTGGAGGTGTTGATATAACTAAGGATATAACTAAGCATTTTAAGAACATAATGTGACCTATTATTGAGAATAATCTAAAGTGGCAACTAAAAAGCAATTTAAGAATTTTCTTTTCCACCATAAAATATATATAGCCCAATCCAGAAGACAAGCGAAGTCTTGGATCAAATTTTTGGAGAAATTTTCCTTTGTGGTGGATTAACCGGTATTTGCTTCACATGGAGAGGACTCCAACCCATGATCCGTCTACTATACTGAGGATATTTTACGTCAGCAGTGTAGTCGGTGCGGGCCGCATGAGGAATTCGTATCTACCAGCCATTGCTGGAATTCGAACCCGGTTCATCTAACTGAAAGGCGACCGCTTTATCTCAACCTTTAAAAACGTATATAAAATTTAAATCAATCTCACCTTTTCTTAACGATACTGCTATCTAGTAACAATGATTTTTCATTATTCCTTTAAAGAATAAAATGTATAAAACTATCTTTTTATACTTTTCACGAGTTATTAAAATAGTTTTAACTTTTTTTCATAGATGAAGGGCGGAAGGGGTGCCCAATACATAAAGTAAAATATAAAAATTTTTAGAAAAATATATTTATAGTATAGTAGTTGATATCTTTGATTTCAATGAGTTAAAAACTTTATGTAACTGTTAACTGTAGTAACAGGGTGCCGCCATCTAGTGATGCTAATAGAAAGTAAATGTTCATCATTTGCTTTCATTACAAAAAACGGAACTTATTATGGTATTTTTAGGAAATAGATATACTTTTGAAAATATACATCTAATATTATTCAGCCAAAAAATTATTTACTTATATTTCAAATGACGAAATTAACCCGAGTTGAGTTAATTTTGCAAAAACTATCGTGGTGCTAGTAATATGAAAAGGTGAAAAGGCCCAGATGTGTAGCAATGGCGTATCACTTTTTTTTCCCCAGCTATTTTGGTTGGAGTGGTTTATTTTATATAATAATTATCTTGTTGTATCCTTAACTAATAGATCATTGATGATAAAATTTCTACGATAGATTTACATTAAGTACAATTTTTCAGTTCCATATAGTTCCGAAGCTTTAGAAAATTAATCAGTATGAAAATCAAGATTGAGATTGAAGCACTTTCTACTCCAATGATTATTCACAAGCTATTGGTGAAAACATGGCAAGTGTATCCATTGGTAAAGACTTCTTCTATGGCCATAGATGTATCTGTGGTGTCGATGCGGTAGCGATCACTATTTGTGAAGCAAACCGAAGTGGTGCAGATCTTCAGAGTATAAATGTTACGACCCGAATTCGATAATTGCTTTTCTATGCATTTTTCTTCAACAGATAGCTGTATTGAACGAGAGCACGAATGTTTTGTTTAACTTAAATAAATGTTTCTATAGTTGTTTATTAGTCTCAAGTCTTATTTCCTGAACACAGGATAGTTTCAAAGAGTTCACCAGATGAATCTACAAGTTCTGACCCGGACGTGATAATGTTGGATCATGTTAGATGAAGCTACAGTATCTATGGAAAGAAACGCCTATGGCGAATCTCGTACTGGCGCTCTTCCAAAAATAATTATATTCTTTCTCTTTTGTTATGCAATACGAAATAAAAGCATTGGTGGAAGTATTTAACCCTTTTGACAATATTGCATTGTATTTAAATAAAGATAGATTAATAAATAAATAAAAATTAACTATAATAAAATTATCTCTTTTTAATTGTAATGCATTCAATGTATTCAAAATCATCATTTGTTTGTAATAAAACTTTGCTTTATCATATTTATCGAAGATTCTATTGTGTTTTTTAACTGTCAATAAAAATTCTGACAGTTTTACAAATATAATTTGGTAACAAAAATACGCAAACACGACAAATGTAGCTCTGGGTTAAAATAAAAAAAGAACTTATAACATAACCGGATGATTACCCAATATTTTTAAAATTAAAACTGAAGGAAATTGATTTTATTTTAAAACTAATCATGCTTTGCTAACATCAAAACAATAAAATCATCGCGAAATAATAAATTCATTAAAGGTCACAGTGTAAATAATTGCGATTTGTTATGGCAATTACAAATAAAATAGCTATAGTTAAATGATATATTTTTGTCAGTTTTTTATTTACTTTTCAATTAAAAAAACGGATGCTCTTAACATAATTAAGTTTTACAAACATTATATAAAAGCAAGTAATAAGAAAAAATATATACATAAATACATACAATACTCTCGACTACATATAGTGATAATAATACATTCTTTAATGAGAAATAAATTAGAGGAAGTTGATGTTTGATGTTAAGAATGTCTAGAAATAATTAATTTGCTAACAGTGAAAAAAAAAGGCATAAAGTAAAAAATAGATCAGAATACATTCTGGTCTATTTAATAAAATAAAATTGTGAAAAATCCTCTTCGTATCACAATGGAACAAATTAGAGATGAAGCAAAAATATTAAACAGATTTGAATTATAAATTTTTAGACGTTCAGGGAGCAAAAAATAAATTAGTAGACCACTCTGATGACTTATGATCTAATGATTAGATCTTCACGTTCTAGGACTCATTCTTAATGGTTCAAGTGGTGGGGGTGACTATAAATATGGTAAGTGCAGGGGTGATATTTTTAGTAACGAAATCAGACACGAAAACGTAGTTTCTTTGAATAAACATGCCAATTTTTCGACATATTCGGATTTCTGTTCCCCAAAATATATTGAGTAGCCACAATCTGGAAAATACGGTCCCCATAAATTGATCAAGAGAGTGATTCAAAGTTTGAACCCCTTAATGTTGTTGCCGTGTGCCTGTTAAGGCAGAGGGGTGCGATTGCTCTGGTTTTCCAGTGGCACCATCTACGGCCAAGAATTCGACTTCTACCACACCCGTTTATAGGACGGACCCATTCATACGTCCATTCATTCATACACTGATCGAAATTTCGATCCGAATCAGAGAGCGATCAATCTCCGATCCAATACCCCCAGAGATATTGATTCGTTATGGGAACATAGAGGACTTTGCGACACGACTTATTTAACGTGCATCAGTCACCATTTACTACATAGGGAGTTTTGGACTGGCGAGTTTCGAACACACGAACTCTCGAATATGGGCCCAGCGCCCTACCGACCAGGCTAACCCGGTCCTCCTCTTAATGTTAATTTTACTTTTTGCGTGTGTCGCCAACTCCAAAATATAGGGGGTAATCGTAATCTGAGAAATAAATCGAGAGCTTTTCAAGGGAATCGAAAAAATTTTGCCCACAATTATAAAGATCGTTTAGAATTGTGTAAATTGTCTAAAAATAACTTTTGGTAAATATTTATTATTTATTTAATAACAGTTGGGAAAAAAATTGAATTGCAAGGTATACCACTTTTTACATCGTTTCAAAAGTAGGTAATTTAACATAGAAAAATACAAAATTTGAGCGAAATTGATCGAATAGTTCCTGAGAAATCAAATTTTAAATATACGGCTCTTTTAAAACTCGGTTTTGAATGTATTCGAACTATATGAATTTAAACCAAACTGCATAACAAGTTTTTATTATTTATTTACTCTTAAAGAAAAAAAAAACTTTTTAAAACTAATTAGATTTCGTTAGTTTTAAAATTTGTTTTGAAGGAAGGAGAGAAATGTAAATCATGGGAATATTTGGGAAAAAGAGGGCTTTTTGTATCTTTATGAAAATACATTATAAGAATGCATATGCTTCTTAATTAAATAAGCTCTAATTTTTTATACTTAATATGCTTATTGTTTTTTTTAATATTCTTAAAATAAAGATAATTATTTAATGAAAAAAATTACTGTTATTGTCACTTTTTAATGATACTACTTTTTTATGAAATTAAACTGTTATAATGGTTAATTATAAACTACATATTACAGTCTTAATATTATTTTGTTACCAATTTACTTTGATTATATTGTTGTTTCTAATGCCACTTGCCACGCTAACAAGCCTGCTTGGTGAAACCGAGCAAATTTAAGGCAGAGGGTGTGTTTCTTGTTTTTCAGTGGCGACATCTATGGCCAGGAATTCAACATACATCCATTCATTCATCCACAGAATGTAATTTTGACCTGAAGCAGGGAACGATCGATCTCCAATCCATTACCCCCAGAGGTATTGATTTCTTATGGGAACATGGAGGACATTTGCGACTCGACAGATTTAACGTGCATCAGTCACTTTACTACACTGGGAATCCTCGGCCGGCGGGGTTCAAGCCCACGAGCTCTCGGACATGGACCCAGCGCCCTACCGACCAGGCTATCCCGATCAACTTTGATTATAACAAACGAATATAATATATAAATAAAGGACACTTTATGAACCCTTTAAAAAACAGAATAACAATTTTTTCAAGTAATATGATATGTAGTGATATAAATGTAAGTGATATATATTGTAAAAGACATTTTTTAATTTAAAAAATAGTACTTATTTAATCTGATTTTTTTTTAAAAAAAAAGGGAAGAAAATGGCAATCTGAAATAAAAGAAAAGATATAGGAGAAAGATTACAAAATTTTGTGCTCGAGGTGCTTCGAAAACGTATTCCATAACTCGTAGAAAGTTTGAGAAATATTAAATAAATGTACTAATTTAAAAACACAAAACAAACATGTCTTTATAAATTAAAAAAATTCTTTTTTTTTCCAAACTGTAAGTAGAAGGATTATTGAAACTTATAGTAGGAGAAGGAAGTGCGTCAGTTTCCGTCTTGATTTTCAAATATATTAATAACTTTTAAGTTAGGAAACTACGTTCAACTTAAAACTACATTGAACAAAGTTCTAAAAAAGAAAGTCATGGAAATTTTAAAAAAAATATTTCCGACAAAAATACGAAAATTATTAAAAGAGGAGAAAATATAGCAAATTTCTATACAACTGAGAAGAGGGTTCAGACATGGAACCAGTTTTCTACCCAGATGGCGTATTAGAGAGTTGCGATCGCGAATCGTGCAGATCACAAGTATGAGACTTACAGCACTTCTGGTGTGAAATATTTCAAAATTTAAAATAAATTAGTTGATAATTTCTATTTTAACTGCATAACATAAATAAAGCTGCAGCGGATAAAGTGAATAATAATTCGATAAATAAGTAACTGATAAGATACGATTAAAACTGAATTTGATACGATACGGAAGATCAGATACGATTGTTATCATTGAACCGAACCAAGAAGTAGTTCCAGTTTTCAAAATAATTTTTGTTTTCTGCTGACTGCTTTTTCAAACAAGTGAGCCACGTGACATGAAAGTTACCTGTCATTAAGTAAAATATTTTTTAACACAAATCGCAGCAGTGTGTATCAGGATTTCCTCCAAAGAATATCCTCATACCTTTAGAGAATTTTCATTTTGAGATGGGACCTTTGAAGTTCGCTGGAAAAGTTGCTATCGTTACTGGAGCGGGGGGAGGTAAAGTATTTATTAAAATATAATGATAATGAAATTAATGTTAGAATACCTATTTAAATATTGGATAATTTTAGTGTGAGAGGAAAATGTTTCTCAGAATGACATTGCGAAATTATTTACAAACATTCTATATGAAATCAATAGAAAGACTGGGGAATAATAATCGAAATGTTGACGTACTTTTTTACACATTAGATAAATTTAGCGTGAAAGGAAAATACTTCTCATAATGAGAATGGGAAATTTTATGCTCATGTACTTCATAAAACATTCTATATATAATCAATGTTGGAATATGGAATAATAATCAAATTTATAATTTATGTCAAAATAACTACTTAAACATTCAATGAATTTAGGGTGAGTGGAAAATTTTTTTTACTTTGCCATTGCAAAATTACACATATTTTATAAAAAAAAACATATGTATGTTTACTCATAAAATGTGGAGTTCTGCCTGTTCTGTGGCAGATTAATCGCCAAGTTTTGGCAACTTTCAGGCAGTAAGAAACTAAAAAAAGGGGAGATTTCCATATCCTGATATGTGGCAGAATAATCCCCAAGTCTTGGCAACTTCCGGGCAGCGGCCCACGAGAAACTAGAAAAAAAAATCACAGAAAAGGAGCACCCCCGGGCAAACATCTATATATTTTCTATTGGCAAATTGGAAAATCTATTTGGCACCTTGGTGATTGTAGTTGGTGCAACAGATCACAATACAGAATTATCCCTTAAAAAAATATCACAGAAAGGGACCGACTCGAAAAATGTAACTCGTAGCAAC
>NC_092210.1:6016018-6079067 GCF_043381705.1 Parasteatoda tepidariorum
GGGCAAACATATACTTTTTTTATTTTAAAAAATTGCAAGTTTAAAATCAATTTAGCATCTTGGCAATTGTAGTTGGCAGGACACAGCACAATACGGAAATATCCCCCCTGGACAAACAGCTATACAAATTTTTCTGTTACAAAATTTAAACATTTTCATAAAAATAAAATTCATTTAAATTTTTTTGTTTTCACATTTTTTTAAATGTTTTAAATTTTAATTAATAAATCACAATTTTTATCTATAGATTAATAATTTTTTTCACTATGCAAAATATGCTCTTATTTTGTAATTTTTATAAATATTCTTACAACAAAAACTATCTTTTTATACTATCTAACTATCCTTTACTAACCTTAAAACTATTTTTTTATACATCTTTTCATAGCCTCTGTATTCATAATTTATCTCTTGAATTTAAATGTTAGTATAAAAAATTAGCAATCAGTTTAATTATTGACAGAAGAAAAAAAATTAGACGATGTTTAAAATCAAATTGATAAGATATATAGTGCTTACATTTTTTGTTATTTGTATTGTACATAAAAGAACTTTTGCATAAAAGGAACATAGAACTTTTACATTTTGAAACTTGTATAAAAGAACTATTTTTTTATTTATTGATTTAACAATTTAATTTTAATTTATTTTATATTTTAACTGGTTATAGATAAAAAAATAAATTTAGAAATTATCACACTGCAATAAATGGAAGACAAGAATTTTGGCCTTGTTAATTTTTCAGTTAAAGGAATTAAAAAAAAGTTTATTCTAGGAAACATATGTTTAGTTTTGGTTCATATCTGTTTTACAAATGAAATAATGGTAATGAATTCAGTTTTTAGATTTATTTTTTATTTAAATTTTTGACAAACTTTAATTAAATCTTGGAGGCAAAATACTGCTCTAATGCATAGGTGTGTTGTAATTTCTTTACAGAATAAATAAATAATCTACTAAAAGAATTATTTAGATCTATATCAACATGTTTTATGCTTTTCATTTTTATTTTATTGTTTTGCAACTTCAGTATCAAGGTCAATCTGACTATTGTCTGCATTTAATGCCACAATCTAAATAGAGATAAAAATCTGAAAGAAATAGACTAGATAAGTGAGACAGAACTTATTTTTCCTCTCACTGAGTCATGATAGATAGGAAGAGACAGCAGTTAATTTATAAATTTTATATAAAATAATGTAACAATATCTTAGCATTAACGAGCAAATTTTTAAAAGATTGTTCATATAATCTTAAAAATAATTTACAATATGGCAATAGCACATGGACAAGTCAGGAAATTTGTTCTAGCTGGAAAAATTAAGGAAATTCATTAAAATACTTGAATTTAAGTTGTACAAATTATTCTACAAAAATAGATAATACTAGGAGTTGTCTCCTGTTGTTAAATTTAGGTTCCATAAAATCCAATTTAAAAGCAATTTTAAAATTACACTGAATTTTCAAACTATTGCTAATTTAAAATTGAAATTTAAAAAATGAATATAAAAATCAAGCATTTATTATATTTAAAGCAAAATGTGTGCTGTTATGCGCTATCTTTTTAGTTCCCTTTACTCATGAGATATTTTCTCATATTACTAAATGTTAATTTTAATATAAGTGGTAATTGTTTACAATGTTTCAATTTTCTTACAATGTTTCAATTTTCTAAATTCTATCTTTTCATCACAATTATGATTTTTATTATCTTAAATTTAAATAGAATAAATATGACAATGGAATAAACATGAAGAATAAATATGAACAAAATGATTATAAAAATGTAACATTTATTATATTAAACCAAAATGTATGCTGTTATACTCTTTTTAGTTCCCTTTATAAATAATAACCCCTAACTAAACTTTGAATATAATTATTGTAACTTAGTGAGTTTTTTCTCACATTACTAAAATTAATTTCATTTCAAGTGGTAATTGTTTACAAGGTTTCAATTCTTTTCTAAATTCTGCCTTCTCATCACAATTATGACTATCATGACTTTATGACATTATCTTAAATTTAAATAGAACAAATGATTTCAAATACCCATATGTCTCTTCTCCGTAATGTTTTCATATTACAATTTTGAATTTGTTGGGAGTCTAAGGTAGATCTATAAATCTTGCGGAGGGAGGCGTCATAGTCTGTGTATGCCACTGCTCCAACCCCCTTGTCACAAACTGTCCAAGCTGGACATTTATGGACTACCCCTTATTGTTTGTCATTTGTAAATTTCAGCTATTTAACAAACAAATTGAGGATGAGTTACCCCTCTCTGCCATATCTCTATAGAACAATATAGATGCTATTAGAAGGCATGGCTTGAAAGGGTTAAAAATTTGGAACAATTGCCCTTATCAAAAAAAAAAAAAATACTCTTGTTATTTCAGAATACAATATAAAATACTACATACTATTAATTATAATTTTATTTTGTATCTGTTGTACAGATGAAGTAAAAAAAGTAAAGTTTATGAGGATGCCATACAGCAGAAGAAATTCTCCTTTCTTTTTCCCTCATTACTAATTTAAAATTCAAAGTGTAGAAAAAGTGAGTTCAGACAAACTAAGAGTAAGCCATAAAGTTTCACATACTGAAAAAAGAAATTTAAAATATACAAATGAAAATAAATTATGAGAATATAACTTAGGATTATGTAACATGGAAGTTCTCTTCTAATAATTTATTTTCATTTTAATATTTTGAAGTATTTTTTNCACACAGCCCTAGAAATTTTTTGCCCAGAAATCAGACAAAAGGGTGTTTCTGTGGAGAAGGACAAAAGAGCCCACAGCAATTTAAAGAAGCTGAAAACATTTTCCACAGTGTAAATTGAGGCGGCTGTTTGACTACTCCATGGAGTCTAGAGTACTGCTTTTTAGGATCCATGGACTACTCTCATCACTGGTAGCTACGAAGGCTACAGGATATTTTCATCAGTCAACAGGCCTTTTTATTGCTCTTTTGGTTAGAAAAGTGAAGAGTAACAATTATTTTATATTTGCAAACACTTCTATTACATTTTGAAAAGCGTTCGCCAATGTAAAAAAGAAAAAAAAATGTATTTTAGGCTTCAGAGGGCTCCAGCTCCGAATAAAACTTTAAAAAATTAAGGAAAAAGTTGGATCTGGGGGCCCTTGCCATCTCGGGGCCCCAAGCTACAGCTTATTTAGCTTATACGTAAATCCGGCCCTGGCTACAGGTGGTGTAGAGCAGAACACTCTACGTAGGAGAAGGAACTGCGTCAGTTTCCGTCTTGATTTTTAAATATATTAATAACTTTTAAGTTAGGAAACTATGTTTAACTGAAAACTACATTGAGCATAGTTCTAAAAAAAATTCATGGAAATTTTTAAAAAAAATATTTCTGATAATGAAATACGAAAAATATTAAGATAGGGGAAAATATAGTAAATTTCTATACAACTGAGAAGAGGAGAGGAAGGTCAAAACATGGAACCAGTTTTCTACCCAGATGGCGTATAGGAGAGTTGCGATTCGTTCAGATCACATGTATGAGACTTACAGCACTTCTGGTGAAAAATATTTCGAAATTTTAAATAATTTAGTTGATAATTTCCATTTAAACTGTATAACAAAATAAAGCTGCAGCTGATAAAGTGTATAATAATTCGATAAATAAGTGACTGATAAGATACGATTAAAACTGAATTTGATACGATACGGAAGATCAGATACGATTGTTATCATTGAACCGAACCAAGAAGTAGTTCCAGTTTTCAAAATAATTTTTGTTTTCTACTGACTGCTCTTTGAAACAAGTGAGCCACGTGACATAAAAGTTACCTGTCATTAGTTAAAATATTTTTTTAACACAAATCGCAGCAGTGTGTATCAGGATTTCCTCCAAAGAATATCCTCATACCCTTAGAGAATATTCATTTTGAGATGGGGCCTTTGAAGTTCGCTGGAAAAGTTGCTATCGTTACTGGAGCGGGGGGAGGTAAAGTATTTATTAAAATATAATGATAATGAAATTAATGTTATAATATCTATTTAAATATTGGATAATTTTAGTGTGAGAGGAAAATGTTTCTCAGAATGACATTGCGAAATTATTTACAAACATTCTATATGAAATCAATAGAAAGACTGGAGAATAATAATCGAAATGTTGACGTATTTTTACATATTAGATAAATTTAGCGTGAAAGGAAAATGCTTCTCATAATGGGAATGGGAAATTTTATGCTCATGTACTTTATAAAACATTCTATATATAATCAATATTGGAATGTGGAATAATAATCTAATTTAAAATTCATGTCAAAATAACTACTTAAACATTCAGTGAATTTAGGGTGAGTGGGAATTTTTTTTTACTTTGGCATTGCAAAATTCACATATTTTATAAAAAAAACATCATGTATGTTTACTTGTAAAATGTAGAGGATATTTCTGTATTCCTGATCTGTGGCAGATTAATTGCCAAGTCTTCGCAACTTACGGGCAGCAAGAAACTGAAAAAAGGGGAGATTTCCATATCCTGATATGTGGTAAAATGATCCCCAAGTCTTGGCAACTTCCGGGCAGTGGCCCGCAAGAAACTTTAAAAAAAATCACAGAAAGGGAGTACCCCCGGGCAAATCTCTCCTTTTTTTTTTTTAAAAAATGTGCAAGTTTAAAATCTATTTGGCACCTTGGTGATTGTAGTTGGTGCAACAGATCATTATACGGAAATATCCCTTAAAAAACATAACAGATAGGGACCAACTCGAAAAATATAACTCGTAACAACCCCCGGGCAAACATATACTTCTTTTTTTTTAAATTGCAAATTTAAAATCAATTTAGCACCTTGGCGATTGTAGTTGGTGGGACGCATCACGATACAGAAATATCCCCCCTGGACAAACCTCTATACAGATTTTTCTGTTACAAAATTTAAACTTTTTCATAAAAATAAAATTTTTTTCAATTTTTTTTGTATTCACATTTTTTTTAAATGTTTTCAATTTTAATTAATTAATGAATCACAAATTTTTATCTATAAATTAATAATTTTTTTCTCTATGTATAATATGCTCTTATATTGTAGTTTTTATAAATATTTTTACAACAAAAACTATCTTAAGTGGTCCTATTATCTTAGTCTTCCTTTTAGTACATTTATTTATTTTAAATTTGCTTGAAACAAGCTTATTCATAAAATATCATTAAAAGAAAAATGCTATTTTCAAATTCTTTCTAGTTAAAAAGATCCTAGACATTGACGGGAAAGAATTGACGAGGTCCCAATTTGTTGTTCCAAGTCTAGCTTCATTATTGACTGTTATCAAATATATGCTTTTGATGATTTTGAAATTTTGTCTCATTGAAAAGTTGAAACAGTTAAACTTTGAATTTAATCTGTCAAAAATTCCAAGGAAATAAAAATGATCTTTGATTTGAATTATATTACTTTTTCTCATGAAAATAAATATGTCTTGATATTAATTTCTGGCTGTTCAGGGAACAATTTTTTAATACATCTTTTCATAGCCTCTATGTTCATAATTAATCTCTTGAAATTAAATAGTAAACTAAAAAATTAGCAATCAGTTTAATTATGACAGAAGGAAAAAATTAAAGGATGTTCAAAATCAATTTGATAAGATATATACAGTGCTGACATTTTTTGTTATTTGTATTGTACATAAAAGAACTTTTGCATAAGAAGAACATAGAACTTTTACATTTTAAAACTCATAATAGCGAACTTTTGTATGAAAGAACTATTTTTTATTTATTGATTTAACAATTTAATATTAATTTATTTTATATTTTAACTGGTTATAGATAAAAAAATTATTTTAAAAATTATCACACTGCAATAAATGCAGCACCAGAATTTTGACCTTGTTAATTTTTTAGTTAAAGGAATTAAAAAAAAGTTTATTCTGGGAAACTCATGTTTAGTTTTGGTTTATCTCTGTTTTACAAATGAAATCAGTTTTTAGATTTATTTTTTATTTAAATTTTTGACAAACTTTAATTTAATCTTGGAGGCAAAATACTACTCTAATGCATAGGTGTGTTGTAATTTCTTTAATGAATAAATAAATAATCTACTAAAAGAATTATTTAGATCTATATCAACATGTTTTGTGCTTTTCATTTTTATTTTATTGTTTTGCAATTTCAGTTTCAAGGTCAATCTGACTATTGTCTGCATTTAAAGCCACAATCTAAATAGAGAGATAAAAATCTGAAAGAAATAGACTAGATAAGACAGAACTTATTTTTCCTCTCACTGAGTCCTCATGGATAGGAAGAGACAGCAGTTAATTTATAAATTTTATATAAAATAATGCAACAATATCTTAGGATTAACGAGCTAATTTTTAAAAGATTGTCAGTTTGTTTTTAAAAGATAATGTGAACATGGTGGCAATAGCACATGGACAAGTCAGAAAATTTGTTCTAGCTGAAAAATTGAAGGAAATTCATTAAAATACCAGAATTTAAATGGTACAAATTATTCTACAGCAATAGATAATACTAGGAGTTGTCTCCTGTTGCTGAACTTAGGTGTCATAAAATCCAAGTTAAAATCAATTTTAAAATTATGCTGAATTTTCAAACTATTGCTAATTTAAAATTGAAATTTAAAAAATGAATATAAAAATCAAGCATTTATTATATTTAAATCAAAATATATGCTGATATTCACTATCTTTTTAGTTCCCTTTACTCATGAGATATTTTCTCATATTACTAAAATTAATTTCATTTCAAGTGGTAATTGTTTACAAGGTTTCAATTCTTTTCTAAATTTTGCCTTCTCATCACAATTATGACTCTCATTATCTTAAATTTAAATAGAATAATTGATTATAAATACGCATATGTTTCTTCTCCATAATGTTTTCATATTGCAATTTTAAATTTGTGAGGAGTTTAAGATAGATCTATAAATCTTGCAGAGGGACACAACAATGACACTGCTCAAATGCCCTTGTCACAAACTGTCCAAATTTCATCCCTTCTGTCCAAGCTGGACATTTATGGACCACCCCTTATTGTTTGTTATTTGTAAATTTCAGCTATTTAACTAACAAATTGAGGATGAGTTACCCCTCTCTTCCATATCTCTATAGAACAATATAGATGCAATTAGAAAGTCTATATGATGGCTTTAAGGTGTTAAAAATGTATACACAATTGCTCTTGTCAAAAAAAATACTCTTGTTATTTCAGAATAGAATATAAAATATTACCTACTATTAACTAATCATTTTATTTTGTATCTGCTGTACAGATGAAGTAGAAAAATTAAAGTTTATGAGGATGCCATACAGCAGAAGAAAATTTTCCTCACAAATTCTCCTTTTCTTTCATTACTAAATTAAAATTTAAAGTGTAGATAAAGTGAGTTCCGACAAACCTAGAGTGAGTCATAAAGTTTCGCATACTGAAAAAAGAAATTTAAAATATACAAATGGAAATAAATTATGAGAATATAACTTAGGATTATGCAACATGGAAGTTCTCTTCTAATAATTTATTTGCATTTTAATATTTTGAAGTATTTTTTTCAGCAATTGAAACTTCACGACTTACTCTAGGTTTGCCTGAACCTACTTTTTCTTTCTTTTAAATTAGTTACGAAAGAGAATTTGTGACGAAAATTTTCTTCCGCGGCTATTTGCTTTTAATTATGATAAATATAATCTTAAGCCTTGCGAGACATTTTGCTGTCTAGCCATTAAAAATACAATTTACTTATTTATCTTTTATTTTTAGGGTTAGGCAGAGAATATGCATTACTTCTTGCTGAGCGAGGAGCATCTGTTGTTGGTAGTATATTTTTCTTTTACAATTACTGTATAATCCATCTGGAGCAATGTATTGCAAATGTAAATTAGCTTTTTTCAAAGACACTACTTTGCTTAACTCTTTTTTAAAATTAGAAACATATAGCAATTCTATAATTATATAAAGAACTGTTAATCAGATTTAATTAATGCAACTGAATTAAAAAATCACAAACTAGACATATACTCGTATACTACTTATTAAATTCACTATTACTAATGACACACTGATTTTTATTATTGGATACTGCTTAGAAGGAATAATATATTATTTAGACAAATTGTATATTATATTACTTATGCATCATAATTATATTGTTAAAGCTTCAATGAAAAGAGTAGATAGTAAATTATTTGTCTTATTCAGAGAATTTTTTATCTTTTTAGCAATTTTATTTATAATTACTGTTTTTAAAATTTATATTGGCTCTGTAGGGAAGTAGATATTTTTTATGCTTTAAATTAATATTCATGAAAATTTATAAGTTACTTAAAAGTGAAATTTTTGTTTTTCAACACTCCATTTTTTTCCTATTTTTTTTTATTTTTAAATTCTCCTATTTTTTGACAATTTTGGCTGCTGTCCCTGGAATATTCAAACCAAATATATTAAGCTAAAGTAAATAATATAAAAATAGTAATTTTAAAAAAAAATGTAGGTTTGTGACACTTTCAACTCATTGGTACTATATTAGATTTTCCTTCCATAAATTTAAAATTTATACTATTTATTGCTCAAAAAATTAATTGTATTTGTCATTTTTATCTAGTTATTACTGTTTTTTTTTTTTTTTTTAGNAATTATGATTTTTTTTTTTTTTGTTTTTTTTTTCAGTCAGTATTCTGGAAAAAAAATAGATTCCTTCCAGATGAATTATCAACTTTGGGTTCATTTATGTTTTGTTATCATATAATTATTTTGATGACTTTTTTTTTAATAGTAGTAGCACTGTTACACATTTTACTGTGATATTTGTTCATTCATTTTACTTAATTTTGTATGATTTTTTTTCCTAGTTAATGATTTGGGTGGTACCCGTAGTGGAGAAGGAAAAAGTTCATCTGCTGCTGATGCAGTTGTGAAAGAAATAAAAGCCAAAGGAGGAAAAGCAGTCCCAAATTATGGTGTGTGTAAATTTTCTATTTTTTTCTTAATTCATAATTTTATTAATTAATCAATACAAATTATTATTAATTAGTAAAAAATTATTTACTTTGCAAGTTATTAGTTTATTCCAAAGGAACAAAATACGAAATAATTAATGTGATTTAAATTCATTTTAATTATAGCAATTTAATTTTAGATAAGTTTATAAAAAAATCTGAAATTTGCTGTGATTATCTTAACACACATATATATACATTACTTAATAAATACATAGATCAATTAAAAAAATTTAGTTACTGATTCATTACTGGTATGTACAAATTTTCAGTGCCCCTTCTGCATGTTTACTAGATTTTCTTTTAAAGAATAAGTTATAAATTTAAATAAAAGATTATAATATGTACAAAAAATGAGACATGTTTTATTTTGATGAAATATACAAAAACACACTAAAACATAATACCGAAACAAAACAGTATACCATCTCTTTACATTGATTGTTTGTCCAAGGGACCATTGATATACTTACCTACTTAATAATAATATTTGCAATGGAGTTATTAAGGCAGTCTGAGTCAAATATTAAGGGTTTTTAACCAAATGGCATGCCTATCTTTTTTAGGCATGTGAAACAACAAAATTTCAGCTCTTCCTATTTTGCACATGCCTCAGTGTTCTCCGTTGAAGGAAAATAAAATAGAATAGCAAGAAAGGTTTCATGGTGCCATCAGCAGTTGAACAACAAAAATTTTATTAATGCGTTCAGTGCGGCTTTTAGTAGAACTCCTTCAGACATCAGTCTCGCATCATGGTGGGTACTATGGTTTCGAAGAAAAGTCACTTTGAATAGGCATGTATGGTGATTAGTTTTGTCTTAATCTTGGCATAGATCATTAAGAGTAAACCAATCAACACCTTTATTCCTCCATTGCACCCCTATTAGAAATGGGTTATCGCTTGTTACCCAGGCAATAGACAGCCCCAGACTTTAAGTCTGAAGGGGCCCCCCTCAATGCCGCACTATAGTCTGAGTTTCAATTCATGTTCTTTACTCTTTTTCCTTCCAGTTGCTTATCTTTGTTTCATAAATTTAAGGAATTTTTTAAAAATCTAATGGCAATTTGTGAAGAGACCTATGAAATTAGGTAAAGATAAGTGAAATCTAATTTAGTTACTACACCTTTGAACCAGCAACTAAATTTTCTTGATTTCTTCCACTGAATATCTTATTGTCAGAGCTTAAATGTTGATAACCTTAAAATTCTTAAAAATTGAAAGATAATGTCAAAGCTGATAAAAAGCCGAAACACGTTTAAGTGTTTCAGCTTTTTTCTTTATAAAAAAAAATTACAAATCATAACTTGTATTTATAAATTTAGTTAAAAATAAGGTAATAATTAAAATAAATATATAATTTATGACTGAAGTAAAATGTAAATAAATAACTTAGAAAGATAAATAGAAATGTATTAATTGTTCATTTACAATCTTCTAAATTGCATTTGTTATCAGTTGCTTTTTGATATTCTCCAAACTAAAAGCTCACCTTTTGTCTGAAAGAAAATTCTTATTTTTAAGAATCTTTTCAACATCAACACTTGTTATATGAGGTTATTTTAAATAATAAAATTCATTGCAAAATTGAAACAAAATGTTCTGGAAATGAAAAATATGTTTCTAAATGCTTAAGGAAAATTATTAAAAGAAGAGTAAAAAATCTAAAATTACTTAACCATGAACCTAAAGGAAAAAAATAAATGCATAAAGCATTCATCAACAACTCTCTCCTATTTATCTCCATAAGGATTGTTTTTACACTTATTTTACTTTGAATTTTTTCATGTCTTTTAATGATTAATAAACTTCAAAAAATAAATTTTTTTTTGTATAATTCTTTGTCATCCTGTTATTAGATTTTCAAACATTTAATATAAATTTGTTCATTAATGTGGACACTCTCTTTAGATTCTGTTGAAGAGGGGGAAAAGATAGTTAAGACTGCCATAGACAAGTTTGGACGATTGGGTAAGATATTTGTTTTCGCTATTATTTTGATGAAATATTTTTAGGTGGTTACAATTTTTGAAAAACAAAAAATTTCTTTATTTCCATCATATTTAAATCTGATGCTAGTTTTGATGCAATGTATGTGAATTAAAAGTAGTAATTCAACTTTTTTAAATTGTAAATTTTTTTTCTTTTATTAGGAATAACTTGTGTTATTGTTTTTCTTTTAAAAGATAGTGTTGTCTTCTTTTTAAATCAAGATTTTTTGTAGATAAAAGAAATCTGCAATATACGATTTCATTTATAAACGACCTGAACTAACATTTTTAAATTTCAATTAATGCTAGTTTAAAATTATCATAATTATAATGAGTTTAAATTTCATAAATATTTTTATGGTTACTTGCTAGATTAAGGGATACTTACCATAAAAATAATGTAACATCACTTATGTACAGTGCGCAAAAAAGATAAACAAAAAAAAAGGTTTTAAAACTTGCTTTCTCAGGAGCTGTTCAGAGGATTTCACTCAACTTTTGTCAGATCAAATTACATTTTTTAAAATGATGTATACCTTGCAATTAAGAACTTTTTAACTATTATTAAATAAAAAATTATAAATATTTACTAAAGGTTATTTTTTGCATGGAATTATCTTTGGATAAATAAATGTTATAGTTGGGTGCAAAAATGTTTTAATTCATTTAAAAAGTTCTCGAGCTGTAGCAAAATACGCACAAAGTGAAATTATTAAGGGGTCAAGACTTTGGAGTGCTCTCCTAACCAAACTATTAAGACCATATCTCCTACTCCTTATATTTTGAGGGTCAAAAATCCGAATCTATCCACACAAAAAAAAAAGGTATGTTTATTCAGAGAAAGTACGTCTTTGTGTCTGATTTCGTAACTTAAAATATTGTTATTAACTAATAAATTTTAAATTATCTGTAATAAAATATAGCATTGCTTTTCTACCTGACTATTAAATTCAAAATAATTTTCTTTCATTTGAGTGTGATTTCTTTTATATTTAGCAATAATAAGGTTATTTTTTCATTTCTTGACAAATTTATTATCAATATTCATTCATTTCTGTGCCAAAAACGATAAAATAGCAGCTGTCATAAGACTATGTGCAAGCTCACGTAAAGTTGCTGAGCGTGCGTGCTAAAAGGTTAAATATGCTTTCAACTGTAATTTTTGAGTGAGAAACTTTTGTTTTTGTGTAAAAAAAAAAGTACATTTTTGTCAATGTTTTTTTTTTTTCAGTGCAAAAAATTAGCTATGCTATATTACATTTAAACTTTTTGTGTGTTGCATTAAATGTTTTACATTGAATGATTTTTCAAACACGTTACTTTGATAAAAAGTAAACGTGATAACTTTTCATCAATGATTTTTTTTTAATTTTGGCTATTAATAAAATTTTAGTTAATCCATTGAGACAACATTAATTATTCTGTCAATAAAATATTAGCTAATTCAGTGTAATTATATTTTATTTTTAGCTCGTGTCAAACGTAAGAGCTATTTCAATTTAAATTCTATATTTCACAGTTGTTTATTTGAATTGTGTTATAGAAAATGTGTTTAATCATTTGCAGATATTCTGATCAACAATGCTGGCATTTTGAGAGACAAGTCATTTCTTAATATAACCAATGAAGAATGGGGTAAGTACTTGGGGGCAAGTTTCAGTTCAAATATTTAAAATAAATTCTGCCTAATGTCTAATGTGTATTCTGCCTAATGTCAAAGATCCATACAAGCTCTAAACTTATATTGTAGAGCTTAAAAATCACTTAGTTACTTCCTTTTGTTTCACAATGCACTGAAATTTTCAGATCTCCATGGCTAACAAGCAAACCTCTCAATTCTTGCCAGGGTTGACAAAAAATATGATTTTAAAAAAATATATAGATTATTTTTTGATGATAGATGAATTTTTTTTTACTTGTATTTTAAACAAGCAAGTTTTTATTATCTTTTTTTAATAACTATGCTATGAATAAATTACATTTTAATTTTAGTTCCATTTAGTTTGATAAGTGCAGACTCAAACTTGTGAGCTACAGGAAATACTTGAAGTCATTTATGACTCAATTTAATGCTATGCCAAGAAAATTACTTTTAATCATTATTCTTTTTGTAGTTCTATCATTTTTTTTTCTTGCCAGAAGTTAAAAAAGTTTTTTAAAATTTTTTATGTTGTATATTTGATAATGCTACCATAATTTTCTTATTTTAATATTTTCTATAGTTCAGCATTGTAAAGTACTGTCCCAAAAATCCTATAAAATTTGAATTATAATTTTTTTTCCCCATTTGTGTTATAAAATGAAGCCAACAAAAGAAGAAGATGGCTAAATAGCTTTTCTTATTCAAAATTCCCTCTTGCATGATTTTTTTGACTTGCTGTTAACAGAAAAAATTATTAACTTATTATTGTTTAGCATTGTTTTGTACAGGGTGTCCCAAAAATCCTATAAAATTTGAATTTTTCCCCATTAGTGTTATAAAATGATGCCAACAAAAGAATAAGATAGCTAAATAGCTTTTTTTAATCTTAATTCCTTCTGCATGATTTTTGTGGCATGCTGTTTACAGAAAAAATTATTAACTTATTCGAAAAAATATTACAGAAAAAATTATTAACTTATTATTGTTTAACATTGTAAAGTACTGGGTGTCCTAAAATCCTGTAAAATTTGAATTTTTCAACATTTTTGTTATAAAATGATGCTAACAAAAGAATAGGATAGTTAAGTAGCTTTTTCTAATCAAAATTCCTTCTTGCATAATTTTTGTGACATGCTGTTTAAGGAAAATTATGAACTTATTGAAAATTAAAAATTATTAACTTAAAAAAATTATTAACTATTTTTTGCGTTGCATTTTATTTTTGATCAATTTTGATGTAATTTTTTTTCCTATCTAGACATTATACACAAAGTCCACTTGAGGGGATCATTTATGGTAACAAAGGCTGCTTGGCCTTACTTCAGAAAGCAAGGATATGGAAGGCAAGTTTAAGAAATTTTTATCTTTTTAAATCATTTTATTTTGCTTACTATAAAAAGTGGGAAGAAATTTCACACCAATCTTATGCAGTCGATTTACAGTTGCGTCCCAATCCTTTAATTTGACTATCTTAAACGGTTTTTAATAATGGCTCCTTAATTTTTTTTTTACAATGTAATTTCTGTTTTGTATGTTTCCTCCAGAATTTGTGATTTTTTTTTTAAAAAATAAAAAAAATCAGATTTTTTTTTATATTCAAATCTGATTTTTTATTTCATTTAAATCAGATTTTTTTTATTCAATTGCAGTGTATGAAGTTTGATTTATGACTAAAAAAACTTCATAAATGTTTATTAATTAATTTCTACAGCTATGCAAGTCTATATTAAGACAGCATTAAATGTTTACTTTAATCTGTACTTTCATTCTCAAGAATGAAAAGATTTTTAAAAATGTAATTTCAAATGTGTTGGAATTTAACACATACCTAGAAAGAAAGTAATTTCGTTAACTAAAATTAATTAAATTAATTAATGCAGCAATAATAAATTTTAAAACTTATGCAGCAATTTATTTAAAATAAATTTTAAAACTAAGAAAAAAATAATAAAAGTATCAATAATTTGAAACGCTGTTTTTTTACTTTTGATATCAATATAGAAATAATAAAATCAGTTTATTTAAATCAATGATTTAAAAAAAAAATCATTTGATTTAAATCAAGTTGATTAAAATCAACAAACCCTGGTTTCCTCATTTGAAAAAAAATATCACATTGGTAGCAAACTAAACTCATGTTTGTGAAAATTGCTACACCATGAAGGAATTGTCATAATTGAATGAAATTTACTACACAGTTGAGTGGTAGTGGTACAAATAAATGCTTAAACTTTCAAAGCAAACAATAAGAGATCGAAATCAGTATTTTGTGTAGCCACCATGCACCGCAATAAGCGCTGCTACACGACGTGGCATGGAGTCAAGCAAATTTTGAATGTCTATCTGAGGAAGAGTATTCCATATTGTTTGTATGCGTACCCAAAGTTCGTCTGTAGAAGTAACAGGACGAGGATTACGAGCGAGGCACCGACCAACAAAATGACACACATGTTCAATTGGTGACATATCTGGGGAATACGCAGACCAAGGAAAAAGCTGTACCTGCCACAATGCAAGGAAGGATTGAACAGTTCTAGCAATATAAGGGCAGGCATTGTCTTGTTGAAATACAGCACCTGGCAAGGCTTGAAGGAAGAGAACAGCTTGGGGCTGTAAAACTTTACTGATGTACTGATTGTTGTTCAGATTACCCAAAATTTGTAGCAATTGAGATCGTCCATGATATGCTATGGCACCCCAGACTATAACTCTGAGTGTTCGTCCACTGTGGCGTTCGATAATGCACTCTGGAAGGTGGCATTCACCGGCATAGCTTTTGACACGAATGGGGCCATCATGGTACCACAAATTAAAGTGGGATTCGTCAGAAAACATGACACGCTGCCAATCAGCACGCTAGTCCCTGTACTTAATAGCCCATTGTAGCCGCAGGCGGCTATCGTTTAGCGTGTTGGTGATCCTGTATAAAGGAGTCCTTGATTGCAGTCCACACTGCAGTTGACGTCTACAAATTGATGAAGCACACAATGAAACACCTGTAGCTATTGACCACTGCGCTGCCAGTTGTCTAGAGGGTGCCCTACGGTCTGTCAGCGCCATTCGGACCAGGTGTCTATCATCGCGAGCTGACGTGACATTTCGAGGTCCTCTGCCGAATTTCCGAGATGACTGACACTCGTCTGTCCACTGCTTCCAAACACACATCACTGTGCTGCATTTACGCTGCACATGAGCAGCTACTGCACAATAAGACCATCCACAGGGTTCCCACGGTCCTTAAAAGTCCTTAAAAACTGCTTAGTTTTTATTTTGAAAATTAAGGGCCCTTAAAAGTACTTAATTTTGATTCACGGTCCTTAAAAGTCCTTAATTTCTAGTATCACTAGTTGGTTGGAACAATTTTTTTATCTTAGGAAAATATCCACAATTAAAAAGTACGTCTTTCGCCTAGAATGAGACCCTGCATTGAGGGTAGAATATTTTGAATGCATGTGAGGGTAGGGGTTACAAGCAAGTGGAAGAAAACACGTCCATATTGTTTTTTTTCTTTTATTAATTTTTTCATTAAAATATTTCTTTCTGGATCACTCTGAAAGAAATAATTTAGTGTGGGGAAAGGGAGCGTGATACTGCAGGTGGGTAGAGGGCTTGACTTAATTTTAGGCAGTACTTAGAGGTACTTTATCAGCTGAGGACCTGCATTGACCTTCTACATCCATAGGGTTCGAGAAATTCAATTCTTCTGATAGCACACGTGGTAGCTTTAATACTTCATTCGAATGTGAAATTGTTAGAAATGCCAGGAAAGTGTGTTTTTAATAATTTATGGACACTTGATGAAAAATATAAGGAATGGATCAGCATCTAGTGATCGTCGCAAGGCAAAGTGGATTTTTTCATTGTATCAGATTTTCTTCTGAAATTAAATTTTATAAGTGACTCCATTTTTTAAATATTAGGGATATTAAGAATATTCGGCGAAGTATAATTTTAATCAGGAAAGTCATTTTCGTCATTTTCTCATGGACACTTTTTTTATAAAAAGAGTGAAATGTTTGCTTTCTGTTTTCACTTTTGCTGGGTTTTTTTATTTCATAGCACGGCAATTTAACAGCGTTTCTGATATATTTTATCTCCACTTTTTCTTTGAAAGTTATACAGATAAATAAATTACCGGTAAAATAGAAAATTGAATTTCTGAGTTGCAAGTTTTGTCTTAAGAATTTAGGAAAATTTTCTGTTTCTCCTTTGCTTTTTTGATTAATTGTGTTTTTTTTATTTATTTTGATAGCATATTTTAAAGAGCTTCTTTTTCGTCATTTTTTCTAAAAATCCGGCGATGGGAAACACTTAAAGTGTAATTTTCAACGTTAAATTTTTCTTATAAAAATTGAGAATGATTTTTTTGTTTTTATTTCGTTTGGCTTTCCCATTTTTTTTTTATTTTTAAAAAAAGCTCTTGTTTTTGTTATGATGCGCAATTTTAAAGAGCGCTACTCTTAGACATTTTTAAATCGATGTATCGCGATTTATCAACTTAATGTACAATTACTTTTATTTTAGACAGTGCATCAGGAATCTGATCTNTTCCCATTTTTTTTAAAAGCTCTTGTTTTTGTTATGATGCGGCAATTTTAAAGAGCGCTACTCTTAGACATTTTTAAATCGATGTATCGTGATTTATCGACTTAATGCACATATAGGCAGGCCGATATAATTACTTTTATTTTAGGCAGTGCATCAGGAATCTGATCTAAGACGCTCGCGGTTTTTCTTGCCTAATCGATGTATCGCCAATTATCGACGTAATGCACATATCGGCAGGCCGATATAATTACTTTTTTTATTTTAGGCGATGCATCAGGAATCTGAGCTAAGACGCTCGCGGTTTAACGTGCGAGGATTCTTGCCTATGCTAACGCTATCACCACTCTGACGAAGACTATTTTGATTTCGTCTAGCTGTGAAGATGTTAATTACATTTTTAGCTACGAAGATGATGTTCGTTTCGTGATATTGAATAACGAAGAGTGAGGATCAGCGTTGAAATATAGAACGCGATGCATAGTTTCCTTATGCGCCATCTTTGACCTTGGGATTTTACGTTTCTTGAAGATTATTTTCAGCGGGACTTATCTTGCGTTCACTGTGCGTTTTATTTCGACTTGATATAACGTTTCAAGTAAATTATTTTCAGTGAGACTTTTGCTACTTAGCGATCGTTGCGCATTATTTCGTCACTTTTTTTTCTGTTTGGATTTAACGTTGTCAATTATTTTCGGCAAACCCACTGTTACTTGGCGATCATTGCTCAATCGCTGTTATCTTAAATTTTCGTTCTGAACTTAATATATTACTGAAGCAAAATCATGAATTAAAAAAAAAAGATTCGTTATTGATTTTTTTAAAAAGTGATACAATTTAATATTTTATATATTTTGTATTTAAGTAATTTATATTTTGTCATAGAAAGTAAATTTTTTTTTAAATTTATTTAATTCACGTTGCACCTCAGAGCCCAAGGTTAAGAAAACTGAGATGGGCACAATAGGCCTAGGCCCTCTATGGGCTGTCGGGCCATTGAGTTTATTTTTTTAAATATAATAATTTGATTAGTTTTTAAACCAATAAATCTTCAGTCGCTTTTAGTTTAAAAAAATTAGAACAAAGCCTACATTTAATTAATTTGCTTTTATTTTTGAGGAAATTGAAACAGAGTTTGCCTTCTTTCTTTTTTTTAAGTTGGTTGTTAGTTAAAATGACTAAATTTTTTTAAATTAAGTAAAAAGTTAAGCAATGTTTTAACGTTTTTCATAATTTAGCAATAGTGCTCTTAAATATAGAATATATATCTATATTTTTTTAAAAATTCCTTCAATACATGTTCGTTAATAATTTGTCAGATAGTGAGTATTATTTTTAAGCATTTAAATCTTTAGTCTATTTCATTTTCAGAAAGGAAAATAATAATAAATAAATAAAAAAACTTGCATTTAAACCATTTGACCATTAGTCAATACAACTTTATTATTTTAAATAAGTAATTAACAAAAGCCTAGCAATGTTTCAAAAGCACATTTTTTTTCAACAAATAATTTAAAAAATGTTTTATTTAAGTGGACATTTTCTTTTTTTTAAAATTTGTAATGTATGTAAAATATTTTGTAACATTTTTATTATTATTTTTAAAAAATCTAAGTCGTTAGGTACTGAATATATTCTGATTTTAATCATTAAATTTTTTATATTTTGTGATTTTAATATATCTTTAGCTTATTATAATTAGGTTTTACTTGGTTTAAAATAATTGTCTTAACCTCAATAAACTTATATTTGTTAGTTTCTTTTTGTCTTGGTTTAGTATCAGTCACTCAAAATAATATTTTTATTAATTTAATGAATTTACCGTCATAATTTATATATTTCTATCTGTTTACACAATTTCTTGCTATTTTTAAAATAGAAAATTTTAATGTTTAATCTGAATTTTTTGAGTTTTTCTTTATATTCTTAAAAGCTTATGTGAGGCGATTAAATGCAATTTAATTTTAATTAAAGACGGATTATTTGTATTAAACATTTCTTTATTTAGTTTTTTTATTTAAATTTTTTAAAGGGTGACTGAGTTGAAGAAAAGTTATTTCATTTTTTTTTATCTATTATTATTAATCTATGATGTTTTATTTGATGATAAATAATCATTTTTAGGGTCCTTAATTTCTACAAAAAAGTCCTTAATTTTTTTGATAAAAGTCCTTAAAAGTGCTTAATTTTTGCTTTGATAAAAGAGTGGGAACCCTGATCCAGCTTCACGAAAGCCGATCTCCCCCTTTCAAACTGCGTAAGTTGTTGAAATCTCACTCTCTTTCGTCGAAGATTCATAACGCCTGAGTTAACGTTTACCACTAGCAGATAACCACCGATAACCATACACGCCTCGCTACAGCCGTCTATTTATTCGGATCCATCCGCAGTTCAGAGGGCGCTGTTCTGCATACGCATGCGCTACGGGTCTAAAATTCTAATCATCTGCATTTTATGCTCCACTTGACATTTCCTGAAAATTTCAGCTCACTCGCGTAAGTCTTTCATGGTGTTGCAATTTTCACAAACATAAGTTTTTGGTGTTGTAATATAATGCTGTAATACTCTTTTAATCCTTTTGTAACATAATACTGTGTCCATAATACATAATCGTCATATTTTTGTGCAAAAAATCTGTACTTTTTTAAGAAATAAATCATTGAACTTGTTAATTTGCTTGTGTTTTCAATTTTTTTAAAATTTACTTTCATCAATTTGAATTACTTTAAATAAAAAACTCTTTATTTATAAAAATTATTCAGTACTAAACCATTGTTAATTTTTTTAGTATATTATTCTTCATTATTATTAGTAACTTTTTTGTATTTTAGAATAATAATGACTGCCTCAGGTGCTGGCATCTATGGAAATTTTGGACAGTCTAATTATTCCTCTGGTAAGTGATATGTAAAATAACTTCTGCTCTTTCACCTTTCTTGATTAATAAAATGATATAAATTTGTTATTTTCTTGTAGCTTTTATTTTTTTTTATTGCTTAAAAAATAACATTCTGTATATGTGTCTTGTAAATTTTTTGCGTATTACAAATATTACCTGTTTATTTTGCATGTGTTTTAGATCTTATATTCATATTTTTAATATATTATGTGCAATTATTTCTAAATATTTGTTCATAATAGTAATTCTTGTTTTTTAATATAATTGTTTATATTTTTTAATATTTATTTGTTTTCAGCTAAGCTGGGATTAATAGGACTAAGTAATACATTAGCCATTGAAGGTAAAAAGTACAATATTCACTGTAATACTATTGTCCCAATTGCTGCATCAAGATTAACTCAAGACATTTTACCTCCAGGTAATTATTTATCCTAACTAATGTATTTAATTAAACTAAAATGTTTCCAATATCAATAACTCTCACTTTAAGGAAGAAAAAAAAACTTATTTTTTTGATAATTGCAAATATTCTATTAAAAATGATTTATTTTACTATTGATTACACTGTGGGCAAAATAAAATACTGAGTGCCTTATTAACTTTTGGTGTAATGACAAATTTTTAACTTTTTTTAAGATTCAATTTAAGATTCTTTAATATGCCCATTTATTAGTGCAGATACTACAAAATCAGCCACAAAAACAGACTTTGTCCAAATTATTATGCCTTTTTTTTTAATGAATTTGTAATTTTAATCTTCAAAGGAAAAGGGGTAGGCACAAACTGAGAATTATGAGTCGTGGTGGCTCAGGGGATAGAGTGTTCACCTTCCAATGAGGTAAACCGGTTTCTAATCCCAGCAATGGCGGGTCAATTCAAATTCCTCACTCGGCTCGCACCGATCACAATGCTGATGAAAAATATCTTCAGTGGTAGACAGATCATGGGTTAGATACAGGCTAACAGTGGGAGGTTTTCGTGGTTTTCCTCTCCATGTAATATAAATGGAGTTAGTTCCATCTAAAAAGTCCTCCACAAAAGCAAAATTTCTTCCAAATACTTGATCCAGGAGTTCCTTTGTCTTCTGGATTTAGTTCTAAATTACAAGGCTACGGAGTTGAACATTAGTAGTCGTAAACCGAAAATTGGGTTGACTGTTCAACGACTGTTGTAAAATAAAATCTGGGAATTATGGTTTCAGATATTCTTTCAGTGGAGCAATTGAAACTTTAGTCTCCTTACTGATAATTTTGCAGTTTGCGCATTCTGCCATTAAGTAATTTTCGATCAAATAATTTTTTATTACCATCAACTTATTAATATTGTTTTGCAAATTTTTTTTCTCTGAAACTTTATTAACCAGTTAAGTTTAAATTTTAGATTTTGAGATTTAAGAAAATAAAATTGCACACACATATTGAATCCATTATTTGCAATAATAATTTTATGCTAAAAATAGCTTTCAATAATTATTTATTTTTTATTATCTATTTTAATAATGTAAGATGTTTAAATTTTTAATGTTCTCAAATTTTTATATCATTTTTAATTTCTTCAAACAATTTCGCTAAATTAAATTTGACAAGTACAACTTTTTTATAGTTTTTTTGCTCAAAATCTATTTGGTAGATTTTGTGGAAATTAAAATTTCCTTGATTTTGACAATCAAAATTATAGTTAATTTTGGAAATTTTTTTCACTAAGTTACTATTAAGTAATTTTTCAACTGTTATTAAATTTTAAAAAACTGTTTTTTTTTCTTTCTTTTTTTTCCATTGAATTAAGGATACTTGTGTGTGCAATTTTTTCTAATTTATCTTAATTCCCATTTTGTAAATGAAATTTTCTCTCTTAATAGTTGAAATATTTTCGATTAGCACCTTGAACTATTCAGATTGCATATTAGTAGGTTAAAATATGTTCATTAGAGCAAAAGTTATTAAGGTGTTCTGTTTTTTCTTTGCAGTCTGTACGTATAAACTTCAGAAACAGTAATTTTTTGTTTGCTAATGATTTTCAAGTGTGTCTTTAATTGCAAAGAGGTTTCACAACATAGACATAGAAACTATGTATAGAAAAATTTCTGCTACATAATGTGTCCAAAAAGCAACCTGCAAGTGCAAAGTGGAGGTCTGATTGGTTGTTGAAACACAGCATTTGTTTACGTTAGCAACTGTTCTTTCCGTTTTATTTTGAGTAAGCCAATCCCACCAAGTATCAATTCTCTTAAGTGACACATTCTAAATTCTTTCTCAAAGATTTGAATTCTTTCACTATATATTTACGCAGAGACTTAACACAAAGGCAGACATGAAGCCACGTGGAACATAAACTAATTATGCATCAAAGTTGCCAGGTACGCAAAAGAAAAATGTATCACGGTTTCAATAAAATACATTAAGAAATAATAAATCTAAGTTAAGTAAAAGAAGTAAGGAATTATATTTCAACTAATTAGATGTGCAATCTGTATTTAATTTATCATTTATTGACATTCTAACTTCTGTAGAGAAACTTAGCTGAGCTTTAATATGTCAATTTGCTGATAAAAATTAGCTGGGACTGACATATGTGAGTATGGGAGGTATTCTTGAAGTCCAAGTATCCGATTGGTACAAATTTTACTATTTGCTACAACACTGGGTCATAGTAGTATACAAAAGTTTTCAGTGTTAGCCACACTTGATTTATTGATTTTATATAACTAATCGGCTAATAAATTTTCTTTGCTAGACATTTTTGACCAGCTGAAACCATCATGTGTCAGCCCAGTTGTGGCTTGGCTGTGTCACGAATCCTGTCCAGACACTGGTGCTGTAATTGAAGCAGCTGGTGGTTGGGTAGGAAAATGTAAGTATGATATTTTACAAAACACATTTCCTAAGCCGTTGTTGATTTGTTGCATTATCTTTTTCAAAACTGTAAACATATATATATATATATATATACAGGGATCTGTCCAGGGTAAATTTACTACCGTTTAGCGGTACCTTTGCTAATTCAACTTTAGGAAAAACGTTAGTTTCACAAATAAAAAAGCAAGTTTTCATTTAAACCCCGTTCTTGTTGCAATCTATGGAAAAGAGGAGCTTTTCTACCAGCTACCTTTTACGAAAAGGTAGCATGTGTTTGGTCAGACAATGAAACGTTGTAAATCTAACCGGCCACTTACGTCATATCAAAGCAAGCTTAATTTTTTGCTGAGTTTTTTAAAATGAAACAACGAGGCTCTCCCCGTATAAACTTTACAGGAAGTCAAAATTTGAACATTGTCTTAAACACTATTGTAAATTTATTCTAACAGACCTTTATTTTTTTTTATGAACCATTTTTTTTCTCTGTGAAACTGTTTTCTATATGACAGAGTTGAAAATGTCCTTGTAATTTAAATAACTTTTAGTACTAGTACTGTTAAATGCATGTTTTTATTAAATTCAAGTTGAAATTTAACTATGGACAATAATTTTTATGGATTTTGAAATTTGGATAAAATTTTTTGCTCAAAATTTTACAATAGCAAAATTTTTTTTGAATATATAGGGAAAAATGTATAGAAATTTACCAGTCAAAAATAATTTATATTTGTAGTGACAATTTTTTAAAATATTTCCTTACTTTACCATATTTTTGTGTTAATTTTGTTAATGTTAATTAATTTTCACAAAATGGGCACCTCTTAAAAAGACTTAGAGACCCCTGATGTGTATATATGTATAGGACAAAAAGTATAAAACGAAGATTAAGGAAATTAATAAGTTTTATTTACTGTACATAAGCTGCAAAAGTATATAGAACTCATGAAATAAGTTAAAAATATAGAGAAAGCATGGAAAATATTAAAGATAATGAAGAGAGAAGAAGAAATAAAATATTTTTTACTTAAGGTGTTCTATCTTGTTTAATTTTTCTTTTTTTTGAGTGCTCCTGTTGATATATTTTAAGTATTGATATATTTTGCTATATTGGCTATATTGATACAATATTAGAAATCACTCATTTTGCGGATATAATCGTGTGATTGCTGATGAAGAGATTATCTCTTTTCATTATATTGTTTTTTGGCTTTTTATTATATATATATTTTAAATATTTTATTTTAATAATCTTCGTATTTCATTATTCTTTAATATTTTTTATGTTTTTTCTAGATTTTCTCTATTATATATATATAAATTGCATTCATCTTTTTATCTAATTTCGAAAATCAAGAAAATAAAATACTTTTTTTAACCATTATTGTCTTTTTTTTAAAAAAAAAATAAAATCTATGCATACATCTGAAGAAACATAATTAGAAACATTGTTTAATTTTTATTTAGGCAAAACTTATGTGTTAAAAGTAGTCATTTTTACTTCTACTACTATTGTGTATGGGTTTTATTCAAATTATTGAATAAGTTTTATGGAATAAATTCTTCTATGTATGTTACCAAAAATTAATGAAAAAATTCAAATCGAAAAGAAAATTTTATCACTAAGTTAAATGTTTTATTTAGAAAGTATTTCAATACTATGATACACCAATTTTTTGTTTAAAAACATTAGTTTTTAACTATTTTTTGTATTTTTTTTTTAGAATTCATTTTAGTTATTCTACTTTAATCATAATGTGTAATCATAATGTAATTTTAGTTATTCTATTTTAATAATAATGTGTTCTATTTTAATCATAGTTATATGAATATTTTCAGACAATAAAAAATTATATAATACTGTGACATAAATTTTTTTAAAAAAAAAACCTTATGTCTGTGTGAATCCGTTATATGTCTGAATTGATTTTGTGGGGGTCATTAGTGTGTGGGATAGTAGGTATGTGTCATACTTAATAATTATACTTTTCAAAATATCTCCTCTAATGTTTCAGACTAATAATAAAAATAGTTGCAGGTGTTATTATCCGTTTACTTAATTTGTTTTTCCTGTATGAAATTTTAAAAATTATTGGAAGTGTTTATTTTAATTTTGTCCCCTTCAAAAATTGGATGTCTAAGATGCCCATACTTAATTTTTGATACAATGAATATCTTAATATAAAAAAAATTTAATACTTCTTTGGCTCTTAATCAAGGTTGCCACTACACAGGGAGAATATGGAATACCTGGAAAATACAGGGAATTTAAAAATCACCTAAAATAACAGGGAAAATTCACTGAATTTTGATTTTTTCTTTACAAACTGGGAATTTTGTTTCTTATTTTCATCTTTTAAAAAATGATGACCTCTCAAAATGTAATCTATGGGATATTTAAGGATGATATTTCTGCTATTCTAAACTATTTCATTTGCTATAGCATTATTTGTTTTAAGTAAGTTAAGCTGTTCCTTATTTCTTTAAGTTTTTCCAACTATTAAAACTAGTATAGTTAGCCTAATATATCTCACACAAGAGCACAGCGATTTCTTGTTCCCTCTTAATATATTATGTATAGTATGTACAGGGAAAACACATAAATTTTTTTTTCTACATTTGAGTGGCAATCTTGTTAGTAGATTTTTTTATTGTATAGATAAACTTTATTGATTGTATTCAGTTTTGCTTACGAAACGTTTATTTTATTTATTTATTTTATTTATGTGTAGACCAGTGGCAGCGATCCATTGGAAAAGCTTTCATTCCTCCAAGTACCTTAACTATTGAAGCTGGTAAAACTGTTATTTAAGTATTTTTATTATTTAAATTTAATTAATGCTTTCCAAAATTCTAATTCAATACTTAATGTTTTAGTGAGAGACAATTGGTCTTCCATTACCGACATGACTGACTTTAGCAACCCTAGTAACCTTCAAGGTTTGTTTGATTGTTTTTCTTTGCTTTAAGTTGTATGATTCATCATATGTAATTATAATGATCAGGGTGCATAGCGTATTTAAAGTGCTTCTTTTTTATTTACAGTTTTTAATTGTCCTTAACGACTTCCCTGATTATCCTGAGTTAACTGTGATATGTATATATTCCAAATATTTATTATCCCGAGAAAACTCCAACATAACAGAATTTGTCAGTGTGATTTGTTTTATCACATTTTTAATTAGCCAAAAGCAAAAAAATAATAATAATAATTTGATGTGATTGGAAGTTTGCCAAGTTTTGTTTTTGAGTTTTGCTGTTGGATTGTGCGTCTGCACTTGTGGTTTGGGTGATTGTATATACGATGGTTGCTGAATTTACATAGAAAAAACAGTTTAAAAAAAGGGAGTTCAAGTATGAAAGTGAAAGTAATGCAGAGGATCTTTCAGATTATGAAGATGTGATCATGTAAAAAGATTAATATTTAACTTTTTTAATTTGCCCAAGATAACTCAGAATAGTAAACTGATGGTAAATTTCATGCTTTTTACACATAAAAAAAATTTAAATTTCACCTTAAGACTTTTGTATTGCGTTTTGTTTTAGTTCCTTTTATTTATTAGAAATATGTTGATATAATATAAGAAATATGTTGATATTTTGCTTTTTTTTTCTTCAAAAAAATTGGTAAGGGAAGAAGTTAAAGGTGGTTTTTTTTTTCACAGGGTTTGTAAAAAGTGCTTAATTTTCTATATTTTAAAAAGAGATTTTTTGTCATTGATTATCATCATAAATTGCATTTTTTCACAGGGTTTGTAAAAAGTGCTTAATTTTCTATATTTTAAAAAGAGATTTTTTGTCATTGATTATCATCATAAATTGCAGAAAAAGCATGATTTTCATAATTTTCTCTGCAATATTCATCAGAAAGTAGTTATTTTATCATGATAATGTAAATTTTTTGGAAAATTTTTCTGCGTTTTACTGATTTTATGTTTGTAAATTAAGAATTTTAAACGATAGAATTTTTTTTTATTACTGCTCATATCTTATTTATGATTTTCTTTTTTTAAAGTGCTTAAAATTATTTTTTGAGTGCTTAAAATGAAATAGAGAAAAGTTTTCAGAATACTTTTCTTATAATCTTTATTAATGTAAAATTTTCTTGAAATTTTTGTTTATTGTCTTTAAAGTATATGGATCTTCTAACTTTTCAAAGTAAACTTAAAGATATCAAACAACATTTTTTAGGTATTTTTTTTATTTATATAACAATTAATGTTAATGGTGCTGCTTACAAAAATTAATATTTACAGGGCGTAACAAGTTTGATAAAGTTGTAGAGAAATCATATTTTAAATAAAGACCCGCTTTTAAACCAAGAAATTCAAATGTTTTTTTTTAATCTAACAGAATCACATGAGAGTGCAGAGCTCAAAGTTGTCCTTAAATTACTTCATTGAAATGTTAGTGATTTTCCAAAAAGTTAACAGCAAGAATAAATATCATTTATCGAAGAAAGAATTGAAGAAATTTCAAATTAAAAAATTATATGCCATGAAATAAAGTAAATGACAAAATGAGGGACAAAGTCTTCATAGCGTGTCAAGTACTATATTTATCTACTTCCAATGTTAGAGACAATTATCCTTGATTTGATGGCATAAAAGTATTCAATGTGGAAGAAATATATTAAAAGCTCTTATCTCTCTACTCCCTCCTCATCACTATATCATACTCTACTGATTTTCACAAGAGAATCCTCATATTTTAATGCTACTTAACGATTTAACATATTTAGACTCTCCTTTTTTTGTAAAATGAAAATTTGTAATGTAAAAAAAAAATTATAATAAATTTTAAATGTTTTTTCTTACACTTAAATGTGCAAGTGGAAAAACTATTACCAATTGTAGTATATCTGTGAACCCATGTTGATATTGTACAAATTGCTCGCATTAGAGATTCAGCATCCTTAAATTTGGAGGCAATATTGTATTTACATACAGAATATTATTAAAAAATTGCTGCTTGGGGAATAATAGATTAAATTTAAAAAAAATTTAATATATTTTCAATCCTCTCTTTATAATTATATAATTCTGAGTAAATAAATGAAATGATTAATATATAATACTGGTGTAGAAACTACATACGTTTAATTGCAGAGATTTGAAAAAAGAACAATAGTTAAGTATTCTTTACTGGAGCTTGTTCTAGAAACAACTCATATAACTTAAAATCTCTTTATTGTGTAATTAGAAGAATAGTTTCTAAAGGGACACAACAAAGATTCCTATCTGTGTCAAACCAGATTTATCTTTAGCTTTCATCAAATAAGCCATTGTTTCTTTTTTCTACATTGAATTAATTAGAATGTTTCTTAATTGTTCTTTTATGAATAGACACATGTAGCTGCTGACTAGCATTCTGATTTTCACTAAAATGCTGGAATAAGATTAACTTTCATTAATTTATGTAATTAAAAGGTTGTTGATGTTAAGATAGATTTCTTTTTTCCTGTACACTGCTACTGGAGTTGAAAATAGCTTCATAAACTGTAAGATTCATATCTACATCCTGAATAAACTAGATGGTTTATTCAATTTTAATGAAAAAATGTTCTCATATTTGCATTTTTCAAAATTAATAAATTTAAATACTTGTTTGCTTACAAATTCATTAAAGTTAAATAATGTTAATTTTTCTTTAATTGGATACCTGCAAGTAAGTTAGTGTGGGTATCCCTATCCTTATTGGTTGTTGAAGTTTGGCATTTGTTTACGTTAGCAACTGTTCTTTCCATTATATTTTGAGTAAGCCATGCCCGTCAAGTATCGATTCTCTTAAGTGACACATTCTAAATTCTTCCATAAAGATTCTTTCTCAAAGATTTCAATTCTTGCACTATATATTTACACAGACTCAACACAAAGCCATGTAGAACATAAACAAATAATTAGACATCGAAGTTGCCAGGTACACAAGACAAAAATATATCACCGTTACAATAAAATACATTAACAAATAATAAATGTAAGTTAAGTGAAAGAAGTAGACGAATAAAAATTATATTCCAACAAATGTGCATTTAATTAACTTATAGTTAATTAAACGTTCTGAGTTATGTAGAGATACTTAGCTAAACTTTAATATGTCATTTTGCTGATAAAGATTAGCTGGTGTTGACGTCATAGGTTGACTGTGGGTATGGGAGGTCTTTTTGAAGTGCAAGTACCCAATTGTATCATTTATTTATTTTAAGTATGCATTATATTTTTTTCTTTACTAAATAAAATTTGCATTTTATAAATTGAATGTAATCAAAATGTAAGATAGGGGTTAGATTTTTAATTTAACACAACTCTCATTATTTGGGACGAGTATTTTAAAATACTTAAATTCATAAAAACCATTTTTGACCAAAATTGTATTTTTTTTATTTACCTATGTAATTCAAACTATTATGACAAAGCTTGTATTTTGTTTTAAAGTGTATTTTTCAACTGTTTGTCATTTTAAATAAGTTATTCATTTCATTTACTAATAATAGTATTTAATACGGTACTTAATTATGTGCCATATGGATGGTGTTTTCTACACCAGGGATCGCTGCAAGCTCTTGACTGCCTATACTTCCGGGTAACCGTTTGTGGTGTGTTTTGAAGCTATTTGGCTCACAACGTGATCCTTGTGTTTTGAGACTCTCTTGAGTAGTATTTCTTGTATACAAATATTTGTTACTTGATTTATTATTTGTGTTTAAATGAAGAATCGTTATAAGAATCATCATTTAAAGGCCTGTCATTTCAAGACATAAGAATTGTCATTTGAAAAAAGAATTGTTATACAACACTTTTTACTTTGTTAACAATATTCCAACTTCGAAATTTAAACCTAAATAATTATTTTGTAAAATGGACCTAATATCGCAACTCGAACAATAAGCTAAGACTTGCATATGATGGTGCATGGCATGCACCAAGAACAAACAGTGATAAACAAGTAAAAATGGGCTAAATCAGAACTGCCAAAAAAGCGAGCTCTTTCTAAATCTAGCATTTTTTTAGCAATTTATTTATAAATAACTAAAACAAATTTTCTCTTCAAACTCTCCAGAATTACTTAATCTCAATAATATCTTATAAAATACTCAGATTTGAGCTAAGAAATTATAAAATTTATTTCTTTTATTAAAAATAAAATTATCAATATCACCTTGCAGCATAAGCTGTAGTAAGCAGCTGTATTCTTTCTAACCGGAAGTAGAGCAGATCAAGAGATCAAGATTGTTGTTTGCATTTATAATGAAAACACGATCCGTAAGGCACCCAATTTCGACAGTTTCTTATTCATTTGTTTATATTTTTTTAAAGCTATGAATTAATGTTGTCTTAATACTCCATTCTTTTCATAAATATATTTATTATTATTATTTTTAGAACAAACTGTGCAATTGATGGAGTCACTCACTGGTGGTGGTGCTCAACCTAAAGTTTCCAAAAGAGCACCTGTTGATCCAGACTCTTACTGCTATGATCAGGATAAGGCTATTCTATATGCTTTAGCGGGTACAGTTGCTATTTTCTTTTTCTTGTGAAACTTACTGTAGGGATGGTAGCTGACAATGTCAACCTTCATCTATGAAACGGTACCCCACCATAGAATCGAGTTAACATGTCTTATGTTACTCGATTACATAAGACATTAAATATTATTAAAAATAAATCAACAATACACATTTCAAACTATATTAGTTCACTAAAAATTGTTTCATACAAGCAGAAATATAATTAAAGTTTATTTAAAATGAAAAAGAAATGTATCCATTATTAACTACTGAAAAAAAGATTAAAAAAAATCCCAAAATTAATTCCACTGATCTTTTTTTTAAAAGTTAATTTAAGAAATCTATATTTATTAACAGCATTGAACTTTCACTTAATTCTCAGTTTCCATTCTGAAAAATTCACAATGAAATATACAATAATTTTGAATTCCAATAATTTTGAAAAATTTTCAAAAGTGCTCTATTTTATTTCATGCTAAGTACTTATGCAATTTTGATAATTGTAACTTATTAACACATTAATATATTTAAACTGAATTTTAAAATTATGAAAATCAATAAAAAATCTATTGAAATATTTTTTTAAAAAATTATTTGATTTATGTGATTAAGTAAAAACAGTTGGTTTAATTCTTGATTTTAATTGTGATTTCAATAAAACTGATTTAAATAAGTGAACATTCCAGACTGTTGTGGTTTTGTGTGGCAGAAAGGTAAGTTTGAAATAAAATGCAAATAATTGGAGAAATTTCAATTCTCCTAGGCTAAATGGGAGAAATCATCTGCAAATTCAAATTGTTCTTTAATAATTCTAATCTTCTTAGACTAACTTCTGTAATAAGTGAAAATGGTTGTCCCTTCATAAAATATTATCACAGAAACTTTATATTACATAAAATATACATTAATTTCAGAAACTTCTGTTTTTCAATTGGAAAATAGAATAATTAAATATTTCTAAATGTATGTATTAACCAATCTGGTGTATTTTAAAATATCAATTACTAAAATATTTTTTCTCAAAACTTATGTCTTTTGTTTTCTGAAATGAAACTTCGTTTGATCTGTAATAGTACACCATTCTATGACAAGTATATCTTATAAAATCAATGACACAAATTTATATAATTTTGTATTGCTGTCAGCATTTTCATTTTTTAAAGAGGATTTTTCCTAGTGGTAGTGAAGTTACCATTACCTTGATAAATGTGATAAACACTACATATGGTTTTATATCTATTTGAAATCAAATAAAGTGTTACATCTTCATATAACTGGACTATTTCATAAGATCAACTACTGAAATATATCTATCTATCAGCATTTTCATTTTTTAAAGAGCTTTTTCTCTAGTATTAGTGAAGTTACCTTTACCTTGATAAATGTGATACACAATTCATGGTCTTATATCTATTTTAAATAGAGTAAAGTGTTTCATCTTTAGGTGACTGGACTATTTTATAAGATCTACTAATATATATATATATATCTATTAGTAGATCTTATATATATATCTAAACACACACAGTTGAACCTGTTTATCTTAAACCTCTTTATCTAGAAAACCTCTTTATCTAATAAGTTTCATTTCAGAAAACAAAAGACATAAGTTTTGAGAAAAAATATTTTAGTAATTGATATTTTAAAATACACCAGCTTGGTTAATTCATGCCTATCTCGAATTTTTTTTTTTTAAAACTCTCTGTTTGTTGAATTTCTAATAATCAAGCACAAATGCCCAAACAACATAACAAGCAAAGAAGGTTAGACGCCATAATCTTAAAAAAGATTAATTTTAGTGTTAAAGGTATGTTAAAAAAATCTACTTAAATAGATATATGTTGTATAATTAATTTACAGAAATGCCTATATTTTTCTACTAAAAACAATGAAAGCACTTTTAATCGAATTTCTCAATTATGAGAAAATATGAAAAATAATGACAGGAGAGGAAAGTTATTAAAAATATTTTTTAATTATCTAAAAAAAAAATTATTAAAATTCCGGGAAGCAAAAGATATAATCTCTAATTTTCCTCTTGTCGTTATTTTTTATTATTTTCCATTTCTCAATATTTCAACTTATTTTATGAATTCTATATACTTGCAGCTTATGCGCAGTTAATAAAACTTATAAATTTTCTTCGTTTTTCTCTTTTCTTTTTGTTTTTATTGTGCCATGTATATCTTTGAAATGAAAACTGTTTTATGTTTTATGTTTGGTTCTCCTTTTTAAAAATTTAGTAATTAATGTTAGTGATTTAATGTTAGTATTTAATGTAGTAATGTTAATGTTACTGATTAANAGTTCTTGGCTACTTACAAATAAGCCAAGCAAAATTTGAAAGTAACCCCTATTAAACCCCTCCAGTTGACTATTACTCTTGTCAAGTCTTCTATTCACACTTACCCCTTCGTTATCCTCCCTCTAATTTCGCCTTGGGGGGTTTGGGGCAGATCGCTAGTGGAATCGACGAATCATGGATTAGAGTCCCCTTGCCGTCATCTAACTGTAGGAAGTTTTCGTGGTTTTTCTCTCCATGTAACGCAAATGCGGGTTAGTTTCTTCGGAAAAGTTCTCCACGAAGGCAAAACTCTCGATGTTTGATCCTGGAGTTCCTTTGTCTTCTAGATTGGGTTAAAAATTACAAGGCTATGGCGTTCGTAGCCGTAACTTCAAATTTGTGTCGGCTTTTCAACAACGGTTCTAAAATGAAATGAAGAAAAAGGTCGAGGTGGCTCAGGAATAGAGAGTTTGCCTCCCAATGAGGTGAACCGGGTTTGAATCCCAGCAATGACTGTTTGATACAAATTCCGCATCCGGCTTGCATCGACCACAGTGCTGACATGAAATATTCTCAGTGGTAGACGGATCGTGGGTTAGAATTCCCTTGCTGTCATGCTAACCATGGGAGCTCTTCGTGGTTTTCCTCTCCATGTAATGCAAATGCGGGTTATTTCCTTCAAAAAGTCCTTCATGGAGGCAAATTTCTCCCTATACTTGATCCAAGAGTTCCCTTGACTTCTGTATTCAGTTCAAAATTACAAGGCTACGGAGTTGAACATTAGTAGTCGTAAACCCAAAAAATTGGATCGGCTGTTCAACGACAGTTGAAAAATAAATTAAATGATAAAAATGTATAGAGAGTACTAGAAAATGAAAAGATGCAAAAAAAAGAGTGATTTTTAATGATAATATAGAGTTTTTTCTTTTTTACATAGTTCGTTTTCCTAATAAGTAAAGGACACTTTAAGTCATGCAGTCCGCAATTTTAAATCATGAACGCAATTTTATTCATAACAAAAATTCATTGGAAAAATGCTTTTTCAAATACTTTTTAAAAACTTGGGTTTTTTAAATATGATTTAAATAAATTATTTTAATCATTAAGTGTATTATTAAATTATTATTTTGGTTTTACTAATGAAATTTATTTTTTATCATATATAAAAAAAGTTTTTGCCGTGAGGGAAATGCCTTCTTTACATTTTTAAATATAAATCATGTTGTTTAACTTAATTTACATGTTCTAGTTCGGTTCTTTTGAAATATTATTGTTTAAGTGAATCCATTTCAATCAGCTAATCTAGATTATATCCATTTTTTCTTATCCCATAGTTTTTGTATTGATTTAAATTTTTTCGTGCTTATTGTCATGTTCTGTTATGTCTTGTTTGATATGCTAATAATTTTTTCTCAGTTGCTGCATGGTGAACAGTACTTAGAACTTTACAAACCATTACAACCAGAAGCTGTGCTTAAAACTAAGTGCCGATTACTTGACATATTAGATAAGGGCTCTGGAGCTGTTGCCATTGTTGAAGGTATTAAACTTGTTCATTATGATCTTAAATATGTTAAATTTAATGAAGTTAACAAGATTCCCACGGGTCAGGGAAAACCTGGAATTATAAGGGAATTTTATTTTAACTCTAAAAATCAGGGAAAGTTTCAATTTTTTTACAATAACCTGGAATATTTCTACATCATACCTGGAAAATGACCAGTCTTAAAATTGTCCGTAACAGTAATCAGTTACTGAGATTCAAGTTAAATAATCCTAACATCTATTACAATTATTTCATGTAAAAATTTCACATTTTAGTCAAACTGAAATGTTCTCTTCCTCATTTAATGATATTTTTTTACACAGAAAATTTAATATTTCCCATTACAAATAAAAGAATCAAAGTTTTCTGATGAAAATATGGTCTCGATTTTCATTGAAATTTATCTGATATACCTGGAAGAGTCGGGGAATTTTCTTTTGTGAATTTGAGTGGGAACCATGATTTAAAAATTTTAATGTTAAAGTTATTATTTCTAAATATTTATGCAGAAACCACTTTATACCATTATTTTAAATGCAGTATAACATCTAAAGTTGCGTCTTTTAAAATCCAGGAACATTCATGGCAATACTTTTACTTTCGTTACTTGTAATGGAATGTATTTGAAAAGTAAAGATTTTTCATTTCAAACAGTTATACTTTTTCCCAATAAAAGTAAAGCAAAAAACAATTAAAAGTGCACATTTAAAGAGTAATGAAGTACAAATAAAGGTATGTTACCTTTTACTTTCGTTACTTGTACCAGATGTAAATGATTTTGCTATGAATGATGGAGCTATTAAACGAAAATAATTTTAAAAATGCATTGTTTGACTGTAGTTTTGATAGTGTTGTAATCTTTTATTAATATTTTTGTTAATACTTTTGTTTTTAGCTGAGACTTTTAATGAATCAAATGAGCTAGTGATGCGTTCTGAGTGGACTATTTTTCTCGTTGGTGCCGGTAACTTTGGAGGTAAACGTTCAACTGATAAAGCCGTGAAAGTTGCATCTGCTCCCAACAGGAAACCTGATGCTGTTTTGGAAAACAAAACTTCAGTTGATCAGGTCAGTATCATTTTAGATAAATTCATTCCAGTGAATTCTCAATTTTCATTATTCACACTTAATCGAATTAAAATAGTCTGCATCATATAGTGTATGGTATGGTATAAATTTCTTTCTAATGCGAGTGGTTGTGAGGTACTGTCAATGAACCAAAAATAAAAAAATTAAATTTAACAATTTCCAAAACATTAAAGCTTTTGCAATTTTATAAATTTATGAGGTAGTAGCTTCTTTGAAAACTACTGCTGATAAAAATGATGATCTTGTTAATGTTTTGTTGAATATGTTTTTATAAATAACTTTTATTTAAATCTAAAAAATACAATCAATAACATTTTAAATAATAGTTAAATTAATTATAATTTCGAATGAAAAAATTTTTACATAATTAACTTTATTATTAAATTATTAAATAATTCTTAATTTAAAAAATAGAAAGAGCCACTCAATATTGAATATATTTGAAATTATGTATAATTTTTTTTTGGTAGCTTATATACTGAAGAAAAGAATTCTTCGTCAGAAACTGGTTATTTTATCATGATCATGTAAGGCAGGGGTGGCGAACCTTTATACACCAACGTGCCATTTTCTCTAAAAAATTGTTTAATGAAATCGCAGACGTGCCGTCAAATAATTTTGATTTCATGATTATTGGGAAAATAATAATACTAAATACTATTAGCTCAAAACTCTTTATTTACATTGAAAAAAAAATACATTTTGCAATGTCTCAGTTATACACGTAATTCAACTTAAGCTAACATCAGTGTGACTTCTGTTGTTGTAGATTAGATGACCAATAACTTATGGTTGTAAGATGTTAGTTTAAGCAGTACTGCTGATTTTTTTTTGCTAGTTATTTATTGTTAGCTTGTTTTTTTACAATTATTAATTGTTTGTTTAGTATTAATTTTTAATTTTTTTATTAATAATTGTTTATTATTTTGTTTGTTTTTGTGAATTTTAATTTAATTGTGACATATGCTTCATAGCGTACTAGCATTTGTGTAATAACAATTCATAGTGTAACAACAATTGTGATCGGTGATGTGCCCAAAGTATTGCGTACCGTGCCATTGGTTCGCCATCCCTGATGTAAGGTCTTTGAAAATAATTTTGTATTTTTTTAATATGTATGAAAACTTTCAACAATGGAAAGAAAATTTTTTTATTAGTGTGCATATCCTACATATGATAGTTTTTTTTAAAGTGCTTAAAATATTGTAAGTGCTTAAAAAGTGCTTATTTTTTTGTTGAAAAAGTTCATTATGCATCCTGAAATTAATTAAAGATGATTAACTGAAATTGTCTTTTCCTGCTTTATTCTGAAACCTCTTTGACAATTGAATGTGGTCTTGAGAAAAAAATCCTCTCTCTCGAGCTCGTAAAACTGTCACTTTCAACCCCTTTCGTCCCACGTAAAATTAATTTTTTTAAAGTTCTTGTGTTGATAATGTTTTAAGTACTTTAAGTGTGTTAAAAAAATTCTCTTATATTTTTCTTTATAACTAGGCTGCTCTCTACAGATTATGTGGAGATAAAAATCCCATTCATATTGATCCAGCTTTTGCTGCTATGGGAGGTAATATGTACTTAATATTAGTTATAAAGTTATTAAAATATTCTAAGTTATTGTTACATTTTCCATTATACTGTCAAAATAAAATTATTTGATTTTCAGGATTTCCTGAGCCTATTCTGCATGGTCTTTGTTCTCTAGGTTATTCTACTAGACATGTTTTAAAACAGTTTGCTAATTATGATGTCAACATGTTTAAATCTGTTATGGTAAGTTCAAAATATAGTTTTCGATATATCTTTTTCCACAAGAAAATTCAAAATTTATATATCTGACCAATTTGAATACATTTAATAGAATACAAATAATCTTTTGTTCTAGGCTAGGTTTGCCAATCCTATTATTCCTGGGCACACTTTACGAACAGAAATGTGGAAGGAAGGTAGTAGGATTCATTTTGAAAGTTCTGTAAGCATTCGTTTTATTTATAATTTCATTGTTTCTAGAACAGTGGTTACCAACTGGCGACCTCTGAAACCTTTTTCTGTGGCCCACGAACTAAAATATATTAGTTGTCGTTTTTTTGTGGACAATTTTCGTAAAAAAATCTATATGGGTTTAAAATACTTTTTCATTTGAAAAAACCTACTTTCTTCGTTTCTGTGAAATTTAACATACTAAGGGTGCAAAAAAAATTTATTTCTCAGGTTTTGCATCCAAGAATATATTCAAATACAAAAATAATCATGTATGTTGCCCTTTTTTTTTAGTTTTTTTGTATTTTGTGAATAAAATTAAGCGTGTACATATCACAAATTTTCTCGAAGAAATTCTCCCATTTGACTTTTTGAAACCGCTCGTTTTGGAAGAAATTATTTACATTTGTAAATTTTAAAATGCATAAAAAGGGGAATGAATATCATCTTTTATTTAAATTCCTTGAATTGAAAATCTCATGAGCAGAGAAGAAAAAAAAATTTAATTTCAGATGCTCGAGAATTTTTTGTTGTTGTTGTTGTTGCTATAATTCCTAAAAAGTCGAAAAATTGTTAATTTATCACAGAATTAATTTTAAAATAAAAAAATCTTGTCACTAAGTTTATTTGTAACAGGCATTATTTGTAATGCTTGTTATTTTGCTTTTTATATTAAAAAAACCTTTAATGAAAATCTAACAGTAATATTTTATGTTCATACAAACATAAAAGAGTCTTATATAAAGTTTTGATAAAGTTGCTCCCACCATTTGATTGGTGCTTTTAATTGTGGCCCCGGCCGCATGTAAGTTGGAAACCCCTGTTCTAGAACAATATATTATCCAGTGATATTTTTGTATTCATTTAAAAAATTTCCTACCAAGTTCTGTGTACTTGTATTTAAGAATATACAAATCAATGTGTTAGAAAATATTTATATCTTTTTCGAAGTGAAGTTTTTGAACAAATCAAAACGGCATGTGACGTAAATAAAGTACCTACCTACCTACTTATCAATTATAAATTTTCATTACTTATCTTAGCATTGCTTTTTAAAAATTTAGAATGTATATATATAAGCTTGTTTAACCCATGAATAACTAAACAGTCATCAGGTAGGATCCTGATTTTGCCAGTTCTATGAAATTGGAAAGTTGCCATAATATACTAATATTTTCTGAGATAGAAAATGCTCTATTATATCAATTCTATTTATATTAATAATCATTTAAGAACATTTTTTTCAAGTTACAATAATTTTTTGGATGAAGATGAAGGAAGTATTGAAATAATCTACTTTTTTATTTATTTTTGTACAAAGAAGTTACAAAGTAACACTGATTTAAGTTATCTAGGAAAGAATTAATTATTTTATTACTCTAAATAAAACTTCTATAGATTTATCAATTGCTCTCTACTTTAAATCTCTAAAGAAGGTTAAAAAAAATTTGATCTTAAACTAAATGTTTTAAATCTACGATCCTTTTTACAAAAATAAAATTATTAAAGTAACAGCTCTGTTAATTGATTTTGATAATTTGATTTATATTGTTCACACATTTATACACATTATTATAAAAAAAAATCTAGCTTTTCATTTTGTAAAGAATATTTTAAAAGAATATAATTTTTATTTCTTTAATAGCTTATTAATTATCAGTCCATTTGAGCTGAAGTCACAGCTTTTCATTAATATTTTGTGTGTTTTATATATATATATAGCACAATACAGTACAAAAAAGAAAAATGAAGAAAGTCAAGAAGTTATATATATAGATGGATAAGATGTTTTCAGAGTATGACTTGAAAATTAAGAATTCTACGTGATTAACCAAACCATTGCTGCATATTGTTTTTGATAAAACTTTTTGAAAAGTAAATATTCAAAAATTGTTAATCAAATATCAGTGTTTTCATCATAGAAAAAAAATGGGTGAGANAAAAGTATGTATATATTAGTGAAAACACTGAAATATGTAAAATATGTACTATAAGCTTATGATATATTTGTTAACTGTCCCAAAATAATATTGTGGGCGCTAAAGGATTTACTAATTGTCATTTTGTTATTTTAAGTTTAAATTTGAAAAAAAGAAACGTAACTTATTTTTAGATTTAAAAAAAAGTACTAATTTCATTTTGAAATTAATGAATTTTTTCCACATATTTATTTTTTAAGTCCTAAAAAATTCAACATGTGTTCTAATTGATAATATTTAATTTAACAAATTGATTACCTTTACATATGCTATTATTTTACATTAATAAAATGTATTATTTTTCCTATTTTTATTCTTAGTGTGTAGAAACTGGTAAAAAGATTATATCAGGTGGCTATATTGATTTATTGGGTGTCCCAAAAGTCGCCAGCTTTCAAGATGGCCCAGTTACTTCCAATGTAAGCTTCTTTTATTAAAATTAAATGGGCAATACCATGGTAAGGTCAACTAAATGAAGAAAAATTCAAAATAATTTTTTTATTATTAAACAAGGTGAAAAAATTATAGCACCAAGAAAATTATAGCATCTTAAATTTAAGGAAGCATTTAAATTAAATAAAATTCAAAATATTATCAGAATAAAAACTGGAATAAGTTTCAGTGTTTACAATTGTATTTATTGATTTACATTTAAAATGAACAATTTATGTCCGACATCGAAAAATTTACCTCTGACACCGAGATAAAATAATATAAAACTAGTTTTATATTTTATTACATTTTTAAAAACAGTCTAAATTGCTTTATTTAAATGTAAGCTTCAAAATTTATCTGTATTTAAAATTAAATTCCAAACCAAATCCCAGAATTTAAAGGATACGTAACCAAGTAATTATATATTTTGTGTGATTTATGTCCGACACCTGCAGTTAAATCCTTTTAATGTGAACTTTTTGTTATCAGATTTTATAAAATAAGTGATTTTTTGATAGAATATAGTGACCTAAGTATTTCAAGTGCAAATTTAAACATTTTAAATTTAATTTATAGTTCATAAATGAAATTATTCAAAGAAATTTTAGTTCATTTCACGTCCAACACCATGGAATTGCCCAAATGTTAGTTTTTGATGACATTACATATTAATATGCAAAACGTTGCATTTTTACTTGCAGCCTGCATCTGCCTTAAAAAGTAAATTAATTTTCAAGACTATGTCTGATCAGTTAGCGCAAATGCCAGAATTGGCACAAAAGATACAAGCTGTTTACGAGTGGAATATTCTTCAAAATGGAAAAACTGCCGCAATTTGGAGTAAGTGTAAATTTTGTTCTTAAATGTAATATTTCAATTTAAATTTTTGGTATTTTGTGCTTGAGCATATAGTGCCTGATAGTTTGCAAACCATCTTGGCCTGATTAGTGGTATATGGTTGTTTATTGTCATCAAGTTTCCAACAACAGATTCATTAAAATTTCTCTGGTTATCAGATATTTGAATTAAATCAACTTTGTCAGTCATAGAATTTTACTGCGATCATCACCACCATCAGTGGCTCAACAGTCCCGGGTGAGCCTTGGCCTTCTCAAGAAGTTTTTCCAGGACAATCTTTTTCCTGCTGACCAAAAGGTCTTTTTCTAGGCCATCTATTCATCTCAAATTCGGCCTGCCTCTTTTTCGTGTGCCAACTGGTCTGGCATTGAAAACTCTTTTTGTGGTATGATCTTCATTCATTCTGATAACGTAGCCTGCCCATTTTATTCTTTCTCGTTAAATAAAGTTAATAATGCAGGTTCATTATATGAGAGATAAAGCTCTTTGCCACACATCATTTTTTTTTAATTCCTCCAAAAATACTTCTCAAGACCTTTCTTTTAAAGATATCCAACATAACCTCATCCGTACATGATAGGGTCCAGGTTTCCCAAGCATTTGTTAAACTTGATCTTAAATAGATTTATATAATAAAGCTTTTGTCTTTTTATGAATGTTCGAGCAATAATGTCTGTGTCATCAGCAAGGGCCAACAGTTGTACAGATTTATTAAAAATATTTCCCCTGATGTTAATGTTGGAATCTCGTATTACTTTTTCTAATACTAAATTGAAGAGTAGGCATGACTAAGCTGTTGAATTGGAGGATAAAAGACAAACTCTCAGTTATTTACTGTAACGGGTGGATTCAGATGAACTGATTAAAGCTTCCTTATTGGTTCACGTGGAAATGAATACCCTTCATCCAATGTGAATCTCTGATAGTGTTTCCTGTTAATTAGAGATTAAAACAAATCGATTACATCTTTTCCTTCGATAACTAGATACCGTAATTCTGTTTGTTATTTTGAAACAGATATGGTTTTGTATTATTTTGCACTTGATTAGGGATATTTTACCTTTGTTCATTTGAATCAGAAAATATATCTATGTTACAGTGATTCTCAACCTTTTTTTTGGCGCGGCACCCTGTTAAAAATTTTTAAATTTTACGGCACGCAAAGAAAAAAATAAGTTTAAAAGCTGTTTACTTACCTATAATACACTGTGTAAAATAGTTTATGATGATAATTTTAAATGTAAAATAAAATGTGTACTACGAAAACAACTGTGTTTTAATAAGGGGTTAATTACAAGTTGATAATCAGAATACTTTTAATGAGAAATTTGAGCTTGATGTTTTTTGATAATTTCATTTATATTTGGTCATAAAAATGACAATGCTACTCTCATATCATCTTCTACACTTAACAGTCTCGATCTTTTTCTCGTTCTTTTGTTAGTTAATACTGAAAATCTGAATTCACACAAATTAGATGTAGAATATTGTAATTATAGTTTTAAAGCTTTTTTGGCTCTCGTGGGATAATTGCATCAAATGTCAATCCAAAATTATTTGATTTTTCTTAAAATTTTAAATTAAATCTCAATTATTAGAAAGCGAAATTAGTTCTTCCTCTTCAAAGTTAATTCAAATGCAGATGTATTAGTATCATAAATGGATTGCAGACCCAGTCAAATTATTTTTTATTGTTAATAATTGTTTTTTTTTTTACATTAATTATTTTTTGTGATTCCTTGTTAACTTGTTTTTTGCTAATTATTAATTGTACACTTGATTTTTATTTTGCTATTTATCCTTTGTTGAATTGTTCTTATAATTATTAATTGCATAGCTTATTTTAATTGTTAGCTTTTATTTCTATTTTTAAGTTAATATTTACCTTGCTTTCTTTTGTTTATAAATAATTTTAATAGTCATTAAATTTCCTATTTCTTTTAACATTCTACGATAATCAGAGACAGAACTATCGCCGACAAAGATGTTTACGTTGTTTAAGCATGGAAATATTATAAAAGTATGTATATATATATACTTTTCTTTAATTGAAACTTCACTCGCGAGCCGCGATGACTCATGGGGCAGAGCGTTCGATTTCCAATGAGGTGAACCGGGTTCGAATCCCGGCAGTGGGTGGTCAATACGAATTCCGCATATAGCTTGCACTGATCACAGTGCTGACGTGAGACATGAAATATCGTCAGTAGTAGACGGATCATGGGTTGGAGTCCCCTTGCCCTCAGGCTAACAGTGGAGGTTCTCGTGGTCTTCCTTTCCATGCAACGCAAATGTGGGTTAGTTCCGTCAAGAAGTCTACCACGAAAGCAAAATTTCTTCCAATACTTAATCCAGGAGTTCCCTTTTCTTCTGGGTTGGGTTCAAAATTACAAGGCTACGGAGTTGAACATCAGTAGTCGTAAACCCAAAAATTGGGTCGACTGTTCAACGACAGTTATAAAATATAAAACTCCACTCGTAATAATAAAAAAAAGCATTATAATTTTTACTATATCATTTCTAAACTTTCACGGCACACTTTGAGAATTTGGCAGCACACAAAAGTGCCGCGGCACAATTGTTGAGAATCACTGATCTATGACTACTGTTTCTTATATTAGTAGATACATTAATTCTGCGGTCAGTGATTTTAAAACCAATATGATTTTGTGTAGTTACAACTGTAGCATACAAATGTAATTGTTTCTTTTGCTAATTTGAGACCAGAAATGTATCTGGACGTTAACTGATAAAGGACAAGATTGATTCTTCAGCACTCAGAGGGTTAATTAGACATTTTAATATCATTAAATATTTATATTTCTTAATGATAGCTGTAATGTAATTTGATTACTTTATTACTTTCTATTAAATTTTCACATTTATTTAAGCTGTTGATTTGAAAACTGGATCAGGAAGAATTGTTGAAGGAACTATCAGTGGCCTTAAACCTGGTGTAACCCTTACTATTGATGATGAAGATATGTTTGGCTTAGTTACTGGAAAACTTGATCCACAAAAAGTAAGATTTAAACTTAAATTTCAGTGTTCAACATGCTCTTAAAATAGTACAGTTACCTAATTTAATATTTTTTTTTTAAATAAAAAAATCTTTTTTTTTATAGGCATTTATGGGTGGAAAGCTGAAATTAAAGGGTAATATTATGTTGACTCAAAAGTTGAAACCATTGTTAGAAGCAAGAAAAAACGTTCTTCCTCAACCAAAAGTAAGTAGCTTACATGTTATGTGACTTTAAAATCAAGTGAGGGATTTTTTGAAGTAATATCAGTTCCCAAATACAATTCAACATTTTCTAATTTCCTATCCTGAAACTTTTTAAGTTTTAAAGTATAAAAAAATTGATACACTACTTGCCAATTTGTTAACTCATCAGCAGGTCAAGGATCCAGAAACTCTTATAAATTATAAATACTTCTAAAAACCATTAAAAATTGCATTAAAAATTTCAAAAACATGTTTTATATAAGCTTTTTTACTATAAAAATATTTAAATTGTAACTTAATATATTTGGTAATAAAAAAAAGATTTAAATTAAATAAAAAAATTTATAAATTTTTTATAACAATCTTGGCTGACCAGATTATCTGGTGGTCAGGGAGCTGACCTCACATCAGAAAGGTCCAGAGTACGAATCCCGAACAAGGCATGGTTGTTCTTTCATTCTCTCTACTATCTGTCCTTAATGTGTGAGCAACTTTGACCCACCTAATATTGCACTGATGAAAGAGTTGCCAACAAATCTGCCCTACTGATACTTTACATTATAGAGAAAACTGAATTCAAGTAAACCATAAAGTTTGAAATATTGAAAAAATTGTTTCAAATTATCAATATACAAACAAATTATGACAGGGTTATGAAGTGGAAGTGAAACAGAATTTGCTATTGAAGGTTTCACTCACGGTATAGCTTTCTCTTAGGGTTGAAAGTCAGCACACTTACTTTTTTTATTACCAGATATTTCTATGTTTTGTAGGTGGATGCTGAGCCTGCCATGAAATGTGACAAGATTTTTATGAATCTTGGGGAGAAGCTGAAGAAAAATCCTGATTTGGCTGCCTCCATTAAAACTGTTTATCAGTGGAATATATTGAAAAGTGGGAAGCATGTTTCAACTTGGAGTAAGAAAAATCTGTTTATTTACTCTCATCATACAATTAAATTTTGATAATAAATTTTTAATTTAGAAATAATTAATCACATCAAAAAATTAGTTGGCATGTCAAGGAATTTTTACTTTGAAGGACAGTAAAACCATAATAGGTGAAAGCATCACCAGATGACATAAAAAAGTATATTAATAAAAACTGTCAAATCAAAATTTGAATGAAATACGTAAGGTTTTTTTGTGAGATATTAAAATATTCTTTAATATCATTGAAGCAAGAAATGCTCATTATGGAAAAGCCTCTTTCAAAAATATTATAATCCCTATGGCAGAATTTTTTTCAAGCTATCTGCGACAAAACTCTCTAGCACTAATATGTTTTTGCAAGATACTTTTAATAATAAGAGACATATATGTTACTAATTTAAAATAACAAAAGTGCTGTGTCTACGAAGAAAAAAGTATATAATTTGTTTTTAATTGAACATGTAATAATTTTTTATTTTAATATTATGCGTGATATTATCGAATTTTGTTGGGAGGGGGATGAACAAATTATTTTCTTCTTCGCATTTTGTAAATAATCATCACAATAAAGAAATAATTAAAAATCATGAAATCAGTAGTAGTTGCTGAAAAAAGATCGACAACGAAATCACATGAATCAGACTCCTCAAATCTGTGTTTCGTTTCAAGATTAGGCTGTTTTAATAAATAATATCGTATAAAAACTATAGAAAAATCAATAGCAAAAACTGACAGAAATTTGATAGAATTATTGCCTTAAAAAGTAAATACTGGAATGCACGATTTGAACTTTCCATATTGTTTGAAATATATCCGAATATACGTGAAAATCAATATCAATAACTGCCGAAAATACGATTGAAACATTACATCGATTTACGATACTATCGGTGTAAATTGAGCGTGTCAAAAAGTGATTATCTAAATGCATGATTCAAATATTAGGAGTAAATTTCTGTAGAAAAGAAAAGAAAAATTTTTTTCCAAAAAAATTCTTTCTGCAAGAACTCTGTAACATTCTCCGACAATGTTGCTGTGATTCTGCCACGGGGATTCTAGTGGTATTAAAATAGAATCCTTTGAAAAAGTAAATATGTTTGACTGATACAATTGCTACTGGTCGAGAGGTATCAAAGTCAAAACTGTGTACAGTGTGCGAAATAAAAAACAGACCACCCTGAATAACTTTTAATCGGATCTTCATGTTCTAGGACTCAATCTTTATGGTTGACCTCAAATATGCTAGTTATTTAGAGCAGACTATATTTTAAGTTACGAAATCAGACACAAAAACATACTTCCTCTGAATAAGCATATCTTTTTTCAACGAATTCGGATTTCTGACCCCAAAATATAAAGGGAGGCTGCAATCTGGGAGTTATGGTCCCGATCATTTTGTCAGGAGAGCGATCCAAAGTTTGAACTCCTTATTGTTAATTTCACCTTTTGTATATTTCGCCATATCTCTGGAACTTTTTAAAAAAATTGCAAGAAATTATAAAATATGCTTGTCTAAAGGTAATTTGATGTAATAAATAAATTTTAGTGTATATGTATTATTTTTTATTATTTTATTTAATAATAGTCGAAAAAATTTTGAATAGAAATGTGTTCGGTTTTTTACATCATTTTAAAGTAAATAATTTTGCTTGGCAAAATACAAAATTTGTGCAAAATTGGTCGAGTGGTTCCTGAGAAATCAAATTTTAAAAAAGTCTTATATTTACAATTCAATTTCTCTGGACCTATTCAATCGACTTCGCTCAAATTTTGTATTTTCCCATGAAAAATTACTTACTTTAAAAAGGGTGTAAGAAATCATATACCTTACAATTCAAAATTTTTCAACTATTATTAAATAAAATGATAAAAAGTAATAAATATTCACTAAAATTTATTTTTTGATTCGCTTAAAAAGTTCTTGAAATGTGGTGAAGTACGCACAAAGTTACATTAACATTAAGGGGTTCAAACTTTGGAATGCTCTGTTGATCAAACTATGGGACCCATATTTCGGCTACCACTTATATTTTGAGAATCAGAAATCTAAATTCGTTGAAAAAAAGACATGTTTGTTCAGAGGAAGTACCTTTTTGAGTCGTCTGATTTCATAACTTAAAATATTGTCTGCTCTAATTAGTTAGCATATTTGAGGTCACCCCGTCGAACCATGAAGATTAAATCCTAGAGGGTGAAGATCAAAGGTTATTCAGGGTGGTCCATTTTTTTGATGCCCGGTACATTTATCACATCCAAACTAAAATAGCTAATACAAACCCTTATTCAATTTTCCATAGTAATAAAAAATTACAGGCTGTCATTTATCACAATATATGATTAAACCATGTTTCCACTAGCCCGAGTAAATTCAGATTACAGCGTAATCTGTATTCGAGTAGGTCATGTGATAGATTATGTCTGGGTGAGCTGGATTGAAGTTGATCCAGTTTGAAGAACTTGATTAGCCTGCCCAAATCAAGATTCACAACGAAAAACGGATGACAATAAAAGAAACTTCTTGATCAGAGAGTGAAGTAATTTAATTGATAACTTTTATAATGTTTAATTAATAACGTGGAAAACATATCACAATTTACTGAAAGCAACAAAAAATGAAAGCGTTTATCAAAAAGTTATCAACAGTAGGAAGTTTTATTCATTTAACAAAGCATCAATCGCTATTCTACGGAAATGAAAGAATTTTGCTGCTGAGAAAGTGATTACTTTTTATTTTATGAAATAAACCAAATTCTCTGAACAGCAATTGTCTTATGAATTATTTGTCATTATGACTAAAATTTTATGCTATCTCGAATTAAAATATTAAATAATGAACAATATCATAGTGCATAGCTTTTTTAAACAGTGCTTAAAGGTGCTTATTTTCGATTTTGGTTTTTTAAAAGCCATTAAAGATCCTTTTTTCATTGGGTGTTTTTAAAAAATACTCAATTTTCTCATTTCGAAATTGAAATTTTTGTTCTTTACCATATCGATTTTAGCCGTGTATTATTCAATAGTGTGCTTTCAACATTGTTCTATTCAACGTTTTCACAATTCATTCAACCGCCATCCATTTCGAAGTACCGTCAGTCCATAGCGCATGAAAGCGGCAATCAGTTTGCATGTTTAATTAAATGCTTGCGAGTCGGCATGTGTGTCTACTGAGCTGGGTTCGGTGAGATAATTGCACCTTCATGTGCAACTCTGCTGCATTTTGCAAGATATTCTTCATTTCAGGCTTCATTTTCCCCTCTCTGATATTGAACCGAAAAAATCTCATTTTATAACGGCTAATATAATCAAGAAACGAGTTCTCTGTCAGAAACTAGTTATTTTATCATAATCATCTAAAGTCTTTGAAAATTATTTTACATTTTGTTAATGTATATAGTGCTCGAAAAGTACTTAAAAGGTGCTTATTTTTTGCTGAAAGATTTATCTATGCGCCCTGTATACCTTCGATTGTGAAGGGAAAATCGTGTGATATGTGGTCACAACCCTGAAAGAGTTAACAATAGAGAAAATTTTAGTTGATATTCATTCAAAAAATTGTTTTCTTTTTTTTTCATAGAATTAGAATTAAGAATAAAATTGATTTAGATGTTTGAAAGAAAAAGGTTTGTTTATATTGTCAAAAAATTGGACTAACCGAACCTGATGTTGAAAAAATATTTGGTTTTTGGTGTTTTTTATGCCAAAGAATTGAAATTAGTACTTCAAGTTATGGACATACTCTTGAATTATTAAAGTTTAACAGTAATTATATGCCTCTATTGCATGTAGGCTAAAAAACATATTAAAGAAGTTTTTTCCTTTTTCAATATTAAATGCTAACCTGTTTTCTTACGTTAATTGCATTCAAATAACTTAAAATGTACCGATATAAATGCAAGAAGGATTATAAGTATATACAATTTTCTTGAGGTTTTATGCATTTCTCATATTTCAAAAAAGCAATTCGTATAAAAATTACGAAGATTTCTTGATTACACAAAAGCAGTTTCGAGATTAATTTCTCATTTTGGAGGTTAAGACAATAGAGATATTTTAATGCTTTGTTTTATATTAAACTGGGAGACCGCTCTTTTAAGGCTTCAGCAGTATATTTCCTGACCTTCTGTCTAAAGGTTTGATAGTCATCATCATAGTTGGCCAGACATCACAATGTGGGCCAATGCCTTCCTCTGAAGATTTCTCCATAATGATTTCGATTTATCTTTGATCTTCAATTCTTTTCATTAATTGCAAGAGAGCCGTGATGGCTCAGGGGATAGAGCGCTCACCTTCCAATGAGGTGAACTGGGTTTGAATCCCACTGGTGTCTGATCGATACGAATCCGCATGCGGCTTGCAGCGACCACAGTGCTGACGCGAAATATCCTCAGTGGTAGACAGATCATGGGTTTTAGTCCCTTTGGCGTCAGACTAACTGTGGGAGGTTCTCATGATCTTCCTCTCCATGTAACGCAAATGCGGGTAAGTTCCATCAAAAAGTCCTCCATGAAGGAAAATTTCTCTCAATACTTGATCCAGGAGTTCTTTGGAGAACTTTGTTTTTCTAGAAAGAAACCTAGATTTAATAAATCTTCTCAACCCATAGACAGCCCTATACGCCAGATAGTGTCGGTTTACTATTTCAGGAGACATTCTGTTATCAATAGTAATAATAAAGGTTTGATTGTATTCCTTTATAATTTCTTTGGAGGATTTGCCTTTGTCATTTAAACGAGCCCTTAACCCTTTGCCATCGGCGGGCACAGCATATGTGCCGCTCAAAATATTTGCCCTACCAACGGCGTCGGCACAGCAGTTGTGCCGGCTGTTTCCTTCCCCTGAACTTGCTTGGCCACCCATTAACCTGTCATTTCATCATACTCCTCTTTTAAAAGACCCTTTTGTTGGGAAAGGAGCTATGAGTATATCAGTCTTCTTTGACTTGGCTGAAAGATATTTAGGTTTTTTTCCTTTTATTTGGCGAATTTTGAGTGCTTATAAGCTTTTCGTAGTCTTTATGATAGCTGTGCTATTATTTCATTACCTATTTTCATTTGAGATCTATTTCATAAAATTATTTAATATTTTATTTATTATTTTTTTTTCATTTATTTTGTTTTATTTTAGATTCTAAGTCTTTATTTTATAATATTATTCCCCATTTGTGTTTGGAACTTTATGAAAATTTCAATTATTTTTCAGTGAAAAATTTATATTTTCCATGCGAAATATTTCATACAAAATTTCATACAATAATATTTTATTTTAGAGCTAAAAAATTTAAGAAATATTAACTAATTTAGTTTTTGTAGTTGAAATGAGCTTCCTCTGAGATCCAAATAGTTTAAAAATTAAAACGTATTTAGCTTTTCATGCCTAAAAAAGAAGAAAACACAAATTTCTTCTAAACTAAATAGCGCTTTTTCAGATCTAAAGGGAAAAAAACTATTTTCAAAGAAATTATAATTAAAAAAAATTAGGAATCGNAATTTCTTTTGTTTTTTTTTACCTCTTTATATTTCATGGTACCAAATTTATCTACAATCAAAATTTGACTATTGTGAAACTAAAGTACTCTTTTAATTAGCACTCTGTGCACTAGATCACAATTCAAGTTTTAAATGTTTTCTGGCTGCAGCCAAAATGTGTCTTTTTTTTATTTTTTATTTTTGTCCATTGCAATTGTAACCACATTCTGCTGATTAGCTAGAGTGCTCAAATTTTAATTAGAGGCTATTTAACTCACTATTTCTATGTTCTATGCCTGTTTCTAATGCAAGTTTCAATTGCGTCCAACATCATCGCTAATGGAAATTTTGGCCACTTTCGGATTTAAGGTAACAGATTTAAAACTAAAAAGATATTTATAAACTAAAAAAAAAGAAATGTAAGAACAGGGCGCGTAACGTTTTTATAAGTGCTTATTTTCAATTTTCGTTTTTTAAAAGCCCTTAAAGGTGCTTTTTACATTGGGTGTTTTTAAAAAGTGCTTAATTTTCCCTTTACCTTGTTGATTTTCTCCACGTATTGTACAAAAAGACGCTTCATATTGTTCTATTCAACGTTTTTACAATTAATTCAACCCCAATCTATTTCGGCTTACCGTCAGTACGTAGCGTAGGAAAACGCCATTCGTTTTACATGATTCAAAATTTCATAATTTTTCATAATTATCAAAAACTATGCCAAAAGTTTTTTTTTTTTTTTTTTTTTTTTTTTTTTTTTTTTTTTTTTNTTTTTTCCTGACATAGCGGATAAAACCGTTAATTGTCAAAAGCTTGCCAACCCTGCCTAATTATGATATTTTTTTGAAGTGCTTAGAAATATTTTTTGAGTGCTTGAAAAGTGTTTTAAAGGTACTTAACTTTTGTTAAAAAATTTGACTGCGCACCCTGAAGAGCTATATTTTTCAATCTAACTAAAAAGGGAAATAAAAAACATTTACCTAACCTAAGACTGAAAACGTAGGTAGTATAACTTTTGAAATTGACTCCGATCACCGTCAAAGGTTTCATGAAAGAAATAAACAAAAAATATATATATCGCATGTCACTCAGGATACCTCAAAGACGGATGATCGTATTTTCAGATACTAAGTCAGGGTTGCCACTCCGCAGCTAGAATCGGGAAAACCTGGACCTTCTTTAGAAACTGGGAAAATACAGGGAATTTTGTTTTTTATTTTCGCCTTTTAAGAAATAGTGACGCAATTATGTAAGTGAAAGAGAATTAATGATAAATGATTCCCCCCNATCCCCCCCCCCCCGGTATAGCATCATCTTATTGGTTCAAAATCAGTCGACGTTAATTATTAATTTGGTTTGCAAACATGAAGAGTAAATATATTTTCATTTAATAAATATACCTTTCTTTCGACTGATTTGAATTATTATCCATTAAAATATGGTAATGCGAAATAATTTCCTGATAGCTGTTGGATATTTGGGCCCCCTTTTAATATTAATTTTACATTTTGCCTATTTCACCATATCTCAAAAAGCTTATAAACGAAAAATTTTTGTTTTAAAAAAAAAAAACAATTTCACATAATTAAAATTTGTCTAAAAAATTCGCTTTCAAAAATTATATTTCGTAAAATTAGNAAAAAAAATTTTTTTTTTTTTTTTTTTTTTTTTTTTTCTATAAATATTATTCCTGGTAAAGAAAAAAAAATTTTAAAATTATTTATTATTTTTTATTGTTTTTTAGATCGTTTTTATTTAATAATGGTTGAAAAAAATTTGAATTATAAGGTATATGAATTTTTATTTCATTTTAAACTATATAATTTGAATCATAAAATCCAGAATTTGAAAGAAATGAGTAGAATTTTTTTGAGACATGAAAATTTTAAAATACGGCTTTTTTTTAAAAAAAAAAATTATATATATATATTACTTAAGAACTATTTGAACGATTTCGTCCAGATTTTGTAATTTTATTTTATCTAGTTCAAAATAATGTAAAAATGTGTATACAATTCAAAACTTTTGTGACGTTATTAAGTGAAATAGTAAATAATTATTTAAAATTATTCTTCAGGAGGAATTATCTTTGTCAAAATACTTTTATTATTACGTATCACAATTGTTCGATTCTCTTTAAAAGTTCCATCCATAGAGCAGGCAAAACACGTAAAAAGTGAAATTAACATAAAAGGTTCTTAACTTTCAACTGCTTTTCCTACTATACGGACCATACTTAGCTAATAAAATTCGTGGTGATACGCACCATATTTTGATGGACAAAAATCTAAATTCGCCGAGAGAAAAAAAAAAGGCTGTTTATTCATAGAAAAATGTTTTTCTTTTTTTTTTCTTTCAGTAACTGAATTGTTAGCACTATTTAATTAGTATATTTAGTTTGGTGGGGAGAACGATCGTTTGGATTTGTCTTCTCAGTTGTGTAGAAATATACTACGATATTTTTTCCTTTTCTAAATATTGTTCTTATTTAATTGTCAAAAATATTTTTTAAAAATACCATGACGCTTTCTTTTAGAATTATGTTCAATATAGTTTGCAGTTCCGTATAGTTGTCTAACTTAAAAAGTTTTTTTATATATATATATATTTGAAAATAAAGACAGAAATTAACGTACTGCCTTCTATGACTCTCCACACGCTAGTAGTGAAAACATGCGAAGTGTTGCCATAAGTAGAGAGTTCTGCTATACGCCACCTGTAGCCCAATTCGATCGCCAATAGTCGAAAAAATTTTGAATTGTAAAGTATAAAAGTTTTTAAATTATTTTAAAGAATGTAAATTTAAATAACAAATTATAAAATTTGAATGAAATAGATCTTGAGAAATTAAATTAAATCTACACTTTTAAGTTAGCGATTTTTAAAAATTTTTTTTACCATTCCTGTACTTAGGTTCTGCGCAAACTGTGTGGGAAAGCAAGTTTTTTATAGTTATTTATTGCGCTGCGCAGTACTTAAATGCGTGAAAGTGCGAAATCTCCCTATTAAGCATAAATACATAGGGGAAAATGTTCCTAAAAATTTGATTTTTCAAACAAATTATTGAGATATTTTTATAATTATTTTTAAGAGTGTGACGTCGATCACTGTTTGTTTGACGTTAATACCATCATTGAGAGGTATTAGCTCCGCACCTAGCAAAAAACTTGTTTCAAAATGGATTCCACGGTGTGGAAGTATAATTGTTTCGTAAAGTTCTTAATTGTAAAATCTATTTCCACTGACATCTCCGGAAATCGAATTTAAAAAAAAAAGAAACTGAAGACCTGACATTTCAGTCTCCTCAGCAGGAAGCAAAACCCGATGGATTCAATCCATTGTTGATTCCTTTTTAGACTCGGGTCGTTGCACTGGCAAATCTAGAAGAGAGATAGTGCTTGACCTATTTTTCTAACTCCTTAACTTTCGTTTTCACTTTTCGTTTTAAAAGACAGCGGGAACTAACAAGATTTGACGTTTATTTTTATTTTGTTAAACTTGCCATTTTACTTCCACTTGTTATTACTTCCTCAAATCATTTTTTTGTGGATGCTTGTTGCCAGTTCCGCTACCGAGTATGGGCGTTCGTTTGTCCAGCTACGGTAAGCTTTGGATTACTTGTAGACGTAAGCTTCTGTCTCTCTTTCTACATTACTGTTGTCTAATTTCCTAATTAAAATTAACGAAATCAAGACTTACCTCAACTCTGCTTTCAGATTTTTCCATAATTTATAGCTCTAGGAAAATTTTTTGTGTTAAAAAATGTCTTATTTTTGTGACTACAAAAGTTTAAAATTGAAAAACGATTCCATAAGAACGATTCCATTTATAGAATCGTTTTCCCCCAAAAAAATAGTTCTTTTAATTATTTTAAATTATTATTTTTATGAATTAAATTATTATTTTTACTAAGAACGTTTTGACAATCAATTGCTATAAGATATTTTCCTACCTAATGAGGCATATCTTATTTTATGGCAGCAAAAGTTTGAAATTGTAAATTAGAAAACGATTCTGAAAAGTTATATTTATAAACTCGTTTCTTCTCAAAATTCATGTTTATTTTTACAACATTTAAGTACTGTTTTTTAATAGAAAAACGTACTAACAAAGCTCTAATAATCTAGGATAATCTGTCGCCTTTAAAAGATGAGTGTTATTCTTATGCCAACTAAAGTTTAAAACTGAAAATAATCGTTTTCTCAACAACAACAATAAAAAAAGGGGGGGGGAATTGTGTTCTCCTTATTTTAAAATATTGTTTTAAAATAAGAAATATTATTTAATAGAATTAGTATATTGTTTAATAGAAATAAATCATATCAAGACGCTTTTTTGGATGTTACAAATTATTCTACAAAATTATGTATATGTTATGTAAGATTTTGAAGTTCAATTTAACATAAAATATAAGTCTAGTATTTTCCTATACTTCAACAATAGGTGACAACATCTTAACAATCAAAATAATTTTCTATCATTTTCTTTATTAATCTTTGAAAAAATCTTTTTCTTATTTAATTATTTTTTTAAATCTTCTAATCGTTTAAATGTATGTTTTCTTTTATTGAATGCTATGAATTTATAGACTTTATTCTTGATCATTCGATACTGCTGCATTATAGGGAACCTAAAACCTGAGCCAAATATATTGCGTCGTATCGCACATCGAAATTGCTGAAATATAATTCTTTCTCTTCTACGTCTTTTCTTAACTTGGATTTATTATTTGTTTATCTATTTTGTGTATATTTGTTTTGTGTACCTGGCAACTTCGATACATAATTAGCTTGTTTATGTTCTACATGGCTTCGTGAATGTCTTTGTGTTAAGTAAGAAATATACAGTGAAAGAATTAAAATATTTGAGAAAGATTATAGAATCTGTCAGTTAAGAAAATTGCTACTTTAGGGTCTTGGCTTACTCGAAATAGAATGGAAAGAACAGTTGGTAACGTAAAAAAAAATGCCACAATTCAACAACCAATCAGGATCGAGATACTCACACTACGTCACTTGCAGGTATCCCAATTGTGTATGTCAGAAATTTGCAAGTTTTAGAGGAGGACTTTGAAAAAAACAAATAATTTTTTATTCTGCATGAACTTCTTACATTAATTTTTAAATAAACCTGCTTACTATGTTCTAAACAGTAAACATGTTTTAGTAAAAATAATAACAACAATAATTCTTTCATAAAATTTTAAAATGCAAAAGATTTTGAAGAGGCACACATACTCTTGACACAGTAGAGTTGTCTTAAGATCTCTGCTTTTGAAATCTTAATGTTGTAATTCTTTTCTTTCTTTTTTTTAATTTAAAGAACAATTATATATAAAATAAAAATATATATATATATATATTTTTTCCACAAATAATGTGCAATTGAAAATAAAACAAAAATTCAGAATAATATTTGCCATTCATTTAAAGCCTACAAATAATTTTAATTAGGTGTTCACAACTCCAAAATATTATTTATAGGATTAATAGTAACTTTTTCAAAGTTTATTAAAACAATATCTTAAAAACACATTTAAAACATGTGTCTTTGCATTTTATAGAATTTTGTGTCATACAGAACATTGGACACATGTTTAAACTTACCAACTAAGCATGACAGTAATATTAATCTGAGAAAGACAAGCCATAAAATGCATAATATAATTTTAAGATTCAAATAGTTAGACACATAAATATGTGCTTAAGCATTACAGAAAAAAACTTTTTTTTAAACTTTCAAGAACATATAACAACTAATATAACACAATAAATTTATCAACTTTAGTTTGCTTAACCAAGTAGAGTAGACTTAAAAATAGAAAGATATTAAAAGTTAATGTGGTTTATAGAATTTCATTGNAAAAAAAAAAAATCTGAATGTGTTTGAAAGGAATACGTACAAGTCATGAAAATTTTTGTAGAAACTAAAAGGGAATATCTAATTTTGATAAATTAACGAATTAAACGGGTATAAAAAACAGTCTTCAATTATAGAATTTTTCGGAATGGATAAAATAATATTTTCGTTCCTACATGATGCTTTTTGCTAACATTGATTTATTTTTATGTAACTTTAAATGACATTTTATAATGACACTAAGGCAGAAAGTTTTAATTATAATTATTTATTGATCACAAAACTGAGTTTATTTAATCAAATACAATTAAAAAATAAAATTTGGCAAAAATTCAGAATTATAGATTGAATATAGCACTCCCCTTTTAATCGAATAACCCGCTTAATAGCATAGATTTGGCTGGAACCGATGGTATTCCTTTAAGCGGGGTTGACTGTATATATATATATATTTTGCGAGTTATGCAGTTTTTCATATATTTTTTTAGTTAGAATGCCCCTGGTCGCAGATTGTGATCTTCTTATGTATTTTAATTATAAGTTATTTTTTTAATTTGTTTTTAATTTATTTTTTAACTATTATAATAAATTAAAAATAATTTTAGTAGTAGTTAAAGAAACTGTGATTTAACTATCTGCTATAGTATAGAAATCATATTTATTTATAACAGAATGATCATCATATGATCACATATCAGAATAGTTAGGAATGGATTAAATAGATACATACATAATGACTGACATAATATATAACAAGACGTTGTTTTAAACCACGAAACTTTGCTAAGGTCTCGTTTAAAATCAATAGCGGAATTCCATAAACGAGAGGTCAGGAACTACTTCCGGTTAGCCTAATCTTGCCAATCTCTGTTTCTTCTTACAGGTGAATTTTTTTTTAAAAGTGAATTAACCTTTTTTTTTTTGTTGTTTATGGTGAGTCGATAATTAAAAGAGTTGATTTTTCAAACATCTCTTTTATTGTTTTTAATCCTTGTTTTCTTTATCAATTGAGTAATTATAAATTTGCATATCTAAATAAGGACCCGCTTTTAGAGCAAGAAATTCAGACGTTTTTTTAAGTCCCAACAGAATCACATGCGAGTGGACTCGTGTTCAATATTTGTACAATGTGCAAAATAAAAGACGGACCACCTTGAATAATTTTTGATCTAATGATCAGATCTTCACGTTCAAGGACTCAATCTTAATGGTTCGAGAGGGTGACTTCAAATATGCTAATTAATTATTGCAGACGATATTTTAAATTATGAATTTAGGTACAGAAACGAACTTTCTGAATAAACGTACCATTTTTTCAATGAATTTGGATATCTGCCACTCAAAAAATAGGGGATAGCCGCAATATATGGTCCCAATAGTTTGGTCAGGAGAGAGATCCAAAGTTTGAACCCCTTAATGTTAATTTGGTTTTTTGCGTATTTCACTATATCTCGAGAACTTTTTAAACGAATTTGAAAAATTTTGCACACAATTATGATATTTATGTATCCAATGATAATTCCATGCAGAAAATAAATTTTAGTAAACATTTATTTTATTAAATAATAGTCGAACAAATTTTGAGGTATACAATTTTTAACGTCATTTTAAAGAATGTAATTTTACAAGGCAAAATAGAAAAATTGAGCGAAATCGGACAAATTGTTTCTGGGAAATCTAATTTTTAAAAAATCGTATATTTAAAATTCGATTTCTCAGAATTTACAACCGATTTCGGTCGAATTTTGAATCTTGCCGTTTAAAATTACGTACTTTAAAATGATGCAAAAATATGTATACCTTACAATTCAAACTTTGTTCGATTATTACTAAATAAAATAATAAAAAATATTTTTTTTAAATTTGTTTGCTACATGGATTTATTTTTGGACAAATGAATTTTATAATTGTGTGAAAAATTTTTTGATTTTCTTAAAAAGTTCCCGAGATATTACGAAATACGCAAAACATTTAAATTAACTTTAAGATGTCCAAATTTTGGACCTCTCTCTTGAACATATTTCCCAAATTGCGGCTACCCACTATATTTTGGTAGTCAGAAATCCAAATCCGTCGAAAAAAAGGCATGTTTTATTGAGAGAAAGTGCGTTTTTGCGCTTGATTTCGTAACTAAAATTATCGTCAGCGCTTATTGATCAGCATTTTTGAAGTCACCCCCTCGAACCATTAAGATTGAGTCCTAGAACGTGAAGATCCGATCATTAGAACAAAAGTTATTAAGGGTGGTCCGTTTATATTTTTGCACACTGTAAACCCTTTTAACGTCTAAAAGTATATCGTGAGGAAGTTGTTTCAGATCGCGTATTTAATAAGTGTAGCGTGATAGTAACGCTTCAGCGAGTTCCTTCACAATGCTTCGGAAGTAAAAAAGAGGTTTCTAATTATCAGATTGCATATTAAGATAGGATTCTTTAAAGGAAGTGATAATTAATTGAGATTTTTCTGTCGAGTCTTTAAAAGCAATTATATTTTATTTGTTACATTGTTAAACTGTTTTTGGTTGCGGATGTTGTCGCTTAACGTTATTGCAGTCTTTTTGATTACCTGCAGCGACACTACGCAAGCTTGAATTAATTACTTGAATCTTGAGAAAAGATGTGACGGATCAGAAGGCGAGGAGCGCAAAATGTCTTTCTTTCTGTAAGTGATACTGTTATCCGCAGTTTGCCCTTAGAACAAAATTTAACTTGTATAAAATTTTAAATGACCAAGAGAATGCCTCACTATATTTTGTCTCTTTTAGAATCTGTTGAACGATATTTTGACCGGATAAACCATGTTCTTAATTTAATATTTATTTTAATAATTACTTTTTTTTCATCTACAAAATGTGGTAAAAACTGGCAATTGGATAATAACAAGTGACTTCATTGTAAGTGAATCAAGGCATTTGTCGATTCAGAAACCAATCAAGTTCGACACACGCTCGTGACGTCACTTCCACGTATCCAATTAAATTTGATTTTAATCATATGGTTAGGCATAATCATTTCACTTATTCTCGAGTTGCAAGTTCCCAATTATAAATAAAGAAATAAATTTTTTTTACGTAACTATGCGGGAAACAGTTTTACGGATAATCATAAATTAATTTCAATCTAATTTTGTTTTACTTTCATTTAAAAGCCGTAAAAGGGTCTTGATTTGCCCTTTTTGGTATTCAATAATAATGATTTGAAGAAATGAGAAGATCAATATAATATTTAACTTTTTAAAGAGCTGTGGTTTTCATCGTTAACCACAAATCATACAAAATAATGTAAAAATTCATTCAAATAAATTGTTTGACTGTAGACCCAACGAAAATAATTTTGATTATTCTTGTGTTTTAAGTTTTAAAAAAATTTTCTGCGTTTAAATAATAGAATTAAAGACTGCTTTTCACGTGATTATAAAAAAGAAAATTTTATCTTTGTCAGACTGGAAATTTAAAACGTATTCTTTCTAAATACTTTTTTTTGCGGAGGCGGGGGTTTTGCTGATCGAAGTTATCTATACGCAAATGATACGAAGTGATGTTTTGTTTTTAATTTAACACGAATATTTTTATTTCTTTATTAGTTCATTTGAAAACTGTTGTTTATTTCATTCTTTTTAATGTTGTACCTGTTGGCTTACATCTATAAGCAGTGGAAACAGACAGTTAGCGCCATTTAGGAAACAATTTTAACTGCATCATGTACAGAATTATAGTGTTATAGTTGAAATGTGAATACTTTAACCCTTTCAAGGGCACTTGGATAAATTACCAATGAAAAAAAAGTAGCAAAATTTACGAAAATCTTTTTTTTTTTTTCTTCCTAAGAAACAATATATTGAATAAATTCTGCAATGGATGTGGATTCAGGGCCCGCACTAAGCATTCGCTAAGTGCGAGCCTCGAGAGGTTTTTAGAAATCTTAAGACTTATTAGTAGGAAATGCTTTATAATAAAAAATATAAATAAGTAAAAAAAATGCATAGCTGATAATAACTTTTTATTTATTTATTATTTTAAATATAAAGTCGGGGTTTCGTCAAAAGGTCAGTTTGGTTTCCGTTGCCGAAAAATAATTGGGAACCACTAATATATAACACTAAAATTATTAGTTGTTTTTTTTTTTTAATTTTTTATTTCTTAGGTTTTAGGGGAAAGAAAAAAAAAAGACAGACCACCCTGAATAACTTTTGATCTAATGCTTAGATCTTCACGTTTTAGGACTCAATTTTAATGGCTCGAGGGAATGACCTCAAATATGGTAATTAATAAGCGTAGACGATATTTTAAGTTACGAAATCAGACACAAAAACGTACTTTGTCTGAATAAATATGCCTTTTTCTTTTTATATCCGTCGTTAAACAGCCGACCCGATTTTGGGTTTACTACTACTAATGTTCAACTCCGTAGCCTTATAATTTTGAACCCAATCCAGAAGACAAGGGAAATCTTGACTAAGTACCCCCAGAGGTATTGATTTGTTTTGGGAACACGGAGGACTTTGTGACTCGACAGATTTAACGTGCATCAGTCACCATTTACTACACAGTATGCCTTTTTCTTGACGGATTAGGTTTTCTGACTCCCTAAGTATAGGGGGTAGCCAAAATCTGGGAAATATGGTTCCAATAATTTGGTCAGGAGAGCACACCAAAGCTTGGAACCCTTAATGTTAAGTTTAATTTTTACGTATTTCTTTATGTCTCAAGAACTTTTTAGGCAAAATGAAAAATTTTTGCACACAATTATAAAATTCGTTTATCCAAAGATACTGTCATGCAAAAAAAAAAAAACTTTAAGTAAATATTTACTATTTTATTTAGTGATGGTCGGAAACATTTTAAATTGTAAGATGTACAAAATTGTATACCTTACAATTCGAAATTGTTTCGACCATTATTAAAAAAAAGAATATTAAATAAAAAATATTTGCTAAAAGTTATCTTTTGCATGGAATTGTCTTTAGTTTCACGAATTTTATAATTTTGTGCAAAAATGTTTCAATTTGCTTAAAAAGTTCTCAAGATATAGCAAAATACACACACAGTAAAATTAGCATTAAAGGTCTACACTTAGGAGCGCTCTCCTGACCAAACTATTGGGATATTATTTTCCAGATTACGGCTACCCCTTATATTTTGGGGTTCAGAAATTCAAATCCATTGAGAAAAAGGCATGTTTATTCAGAGAAAGTTAATTTTTGTGTCTGCTTTTTGTGCCTTGCTAGGGGTTCCTTAGGCTTAAGTGGTCGAAATTTTGATGGACGATAAATTATTTTTATTTGGCGATAAAATTAAAAAAGTACTCAGTAACAGCCAGGAAACGTTTAAAAATTCTGCTCCATCTAAGGAGATTTGAGTACTGTAGTTGGAAAGTGTTTGAAATTTTGATCGATTATGATTTTCTTTGGCAATGATGATAACAGTGAGTATTTATCCTTGCAAAAGCGTTTTTTTTTTCTGTAAAACCGAATTGTTACTTTAATGGGAAGAAGAAATTTAAATTTCGTTTTAATATACCTTTTCTGGGAATGTTTAAAAATTCGATTGGCACCCCTTGTTAACAAAAATAAGCAAATCACAAGTCCTTCTCCTTGTTAAGTGCTTCCCTTATTGAATGTTATTTTGAAAATGCGTCAAATTTATATTTTTAGGTTTTTGATTCCTTGTTTATTTCTCAAGATATTTAACCATTTTCATATTTTTTGGACACCCTGCATATTACCCCTGTACAAATTAAGCAACATTTCTTTACTTTCATTGTTTTATTGCAGCTTTGGATTTGAAGAATGGCTCTGGTGCGGTCTATAAAGGAACACCTAAACATGACAAACCAGACTGTACATTCATTTTGGAGGATGAACTATTCACAAAAATCATGGATGGATCTACTGATCCTCAAAGGGTCTGTATTACAAATACTTGTGAACTACATTCAATTCACATTTTTGAACTTTAAAAAAAAAATTAAAAATAGATTTTTTACTTCAGGTACTTAGTCATATTGTTAAGAATGCTCTTTTAAATTTATTAAGAAAGATAAACATAAATGTTCTCTTTGAGAAAGTTCTATACTTCAACGTTATAACTTCATGCAGGGTTCATACTCCTCCTGAAATTCATGAAAAACTCCTGAAATTAACTTTTTTTTTCTAAGGGCCCTTATAACTCCTGAAATTGGCATTTTAACTCCTGAAAATTAAATTTTATCTCCTGAAAAATTTTTAACAAAAATAAAAAACTTTTCTTAAACGGAGTCTTCCCATCCCTTTCGTCCCTGGATAGCAAATGAACTGTATAAAGATTGGCTGCTAAGTGTTGTTCCTGTGCCGGTTTATAATTTGAATCGAGCAATTCATTTGAATAGCCTCACTACAAAAGCTGAAATTTTATGAACTTTAAAGGTTTTAAGCTCACATTATTCCTACAAATCTTGTGAAAATGCAAATTTTCTTTTTAAAGCTATGTTTTCTGATAGCCAGATAGCAAGCAATTTCAGTTGTGGTGGAAAGAAAAACTGCCACCTCTCAGTTTTTGGTATTGCACCATATTTTTTGTCTCTACTTAAGTCAAGAGTGAAAGAGGAAACCAATTATGTACTGCTTTTTGATGAAAGTCTAAATGATGTTAATCAATTCAAAAACTGGATTGTCATGTAAGATTTTGGGATGGTAACCAAATAAATACATGCTACTATTCTTCAGACTTTCTAGGACATGTTACATCTGAACTTTTATTTGAAAAAATAACTGAGAAATGCTTGTGCATAAATACTAAAAGTTTACTATTATCTATGGATGGCCCGAATGTCAACCTAAAAGTGCTAGGCATAATGATAGAAAAAATGAAGAATGAACACAATGTGAGTCTCTTGAATGTAAGTTCATGTGGACTGCACATAGTGCATAATACCTTTAGGGGTGGTTGCTCTGTTGCTTTTCCAAAAGTAGAGCATGCTGCATCATCTGTTTACCAA
>NC_092210.1:6079358-6162320 GCF_043381705.1 Parasteatoda tepidariorum
AAAAAGTCATTATTTCAAAAGAACTCATTGTTTCAGCTACAGTTGCACTTCAAAGATATCTTGCACATTTGGAAAAAGAGAAAGTAATTACAAATAATAAAGCTAAGGGTGAAAAAAGAAACATTTGGAGGATGATATACAAGAACTTAATAAAACTTCTGATGATTATTCTGATCAGGCAGAAAAAAATGTGATCTCTCATTAATTTCAAAAGCAAATGCCTTAAGGCGTCATGCTAAAGAAAAAATATCTAAGCTTAAAATATGTGAAGAACTGAATAAGACATATATGTCTTTAAAAAGTGTTTAAAATAAATAATATTTTAAGATCCTTTTTTTATTAATTTACTATTTTGTGGTTTTTTTTGTAATGTTGTAAATTTAATTTTATAAATAGCTATATTAAAATTATACAAAGTATATAATTTTCCCTCGCACCTCCTGAATTTATTGTATTGTACTCCTGAAAAACTCCTTAGAAACTCCTGAAATTTACTTTCTTAGAAAGAGTATGAACCCTGTTCATGGTTGGTTTCCCATTTTCGCCATTAATTTTGAATGTCTACATTTAATACTTCAATTTTTAAATGAATCAATGTAGTCAGGGCCTGATTTAGAAATGTGGGGGCCCTAGGCACACAACTGTCAGGTTGTTGCTTTAAGCAAAATTTATCTGTTTAATAATGAAGTTTTTGTGAATTATTTATTGTATGAATAAATTATGATATATTAGTAAATTTGGGCTTATATCTATTTCAATCTTTGTTAACTCGTAATTCTAATTGACAATTCTTAAGGAAAAACACAAAAAGAAATTATTTGTAACGTTTAGGAGACCCTAGGCCTGGGCCTCACGGACCTTGTGATAAGTCAGGCACTGAATGTTGTATTAATGCTGGCAATGCAAATGATATGAAGATAAGAAATACTTCACTTATACTTTATTTGATGCTAGAGAAGGGTAAAACAAACTGTTATCACCTTGGTTGTAGCTAATTTTATTCATCTATTTTTTTTAATTTTTGTACTGCGAAAAACTGACAATAGAAAGTTAAATAGAGTTGAAAATGTATGAAACGCAATTCTATAAACCATATACCTCATAAACTTTACTGTCTCTAAAGCCAACCTGAATCAAAAAATTTTATTTTCCAATGCTCTTAATAATTTAAATTTTTACCACAAATAATAATTACTTCAGCACATGTTTTTGCATTTATAGTATTTGTATTTAAAAAAATATTTTATAACATTAATATTGATCTGTGCCACTGATGCAATGCCATGTTTAGTTTATAAGTTTATAGTTGCATGAAGTAATCTATTATAACACAGGGTGCGTAGCATTTTTGAAAAGTGCTTAAAGGTGCATATATTTGATTTACATTTTTTAAAAGCCCTTAAAGGTGCTTGTTTTATTCAGAGTTTGTAAAAAGTGCTTAATTTTCTATCTTTTTTTTTAAAAAAAAATTTCTTTGCCTTGTCGATTGTCGTTCTAAATTGCAAAAAATACATGACTTTCACAATATTTATCATCTGCAATATTCATCAGAAACTAATTATTTTATAATGATTATGTGAAGTTTTTAAAAATGCTTTTGAATTTTATTGGTTTTATGTTTATAAATTACTTTAAACGATAGAAAAAAAAGGAATTCTTATTACTGTACAGATCTTAATAATTATTTTGGAAAGTGATTAAAAATATTTTTGAGTGCTTAAAAAGTACTTGAAAGGTGCTTATTTTTTGTTGAAAAATCTGGCTACACACCCTGCAACACGTAATTCTTAATAATGCAAAGCCTCGTGTTTCAACGATTACGTTAATCTGCATGTTGAGAAATTTTTAGTGAGGCTAAAAAAGGGTTTTTAAATCATAAAAATATTGAGTTATGGTAATATTCAAGTTATTGCAAATTATAAAATACTAACCATGGTTCTTGCGTAAACCTTATTTTAATCCTTTTACAAACTGGTTTTAAGTATTTTGGAGGCTTTGAAAATTGAATTTATTGGGTATTACATTTTTGTTGCATTGTTAATGGGCTAACTGTTGTTACAATTAAGTTGTAATGTGTTTATCAAATGTTTGGATATTCTTGTACTGGGGTGCATTTTTATGGTTCAAAGGGTAAACCTTAATTATTCAAATTAATTGGTACTGAGGATGTCTTACAAAATAAAAATTTGCTGATAACTTTAAGGAAATATGGTTTCAATTTTAATTTTACAATTCGTGTATTTGGTTAGGGCTCTGACCAACTGTCAAATAACTTTTCAAAAGTGAAAATTAAAAAGTGATTTTTTTTGGAAGTTTTATAATATATTTGTAAAGTTTTATAGCTCTGAAACTTAATTGATCCATTAAATTCAAATTTTAGTTTTCTTAATTTAAAGTTCTGTTTTAAAGTAACGTAAGATGTACCTTATACTTCAAAATGTTATTAATCATTATTTTAATAAACAATTAGAAAAAAATTCCTAAGAACTTTTAGTTTAAGATATTAAATAAATTTAATAAAGTTGATTCATTTACATGAGTTTATTTTGCCTGGATTTACTGCCAAATTAGTGATTTGTTGATCAGAATATTTGGATACAAATATTAAGAATTACAGTGAAATTTCTAGAATATATATGCATACCTACAAAGTCTCCTGTTTTTTATTGAAGACTCCTGTCTTTTACGACTATCTCCTGTTTACCCAAATTTCTCCATACACGTTGAAGAACTTTGAAGAAGAAAAAGAATTGGTGATTAAATATCCGCTGGTGGCAAAAGACTGCTTTTATTCCTCAACAGATGGTACTATTGCCAATACTGCTGTATGTCGAGTGTTAATAGTTTAAATGAGCCTCGATGGCTCAGGGGACAGTGTTTGCCTTCCAATGAGGTGAACCGTGTTCGAATCCCAGCTATGGGTGGTCGATACAAATTCTGCACTGACCACAGTGCTGACGTAAAATATCCTCAATGGTAGAAGGATCATGGGTTAGAGTCCCCTTACCCTTAGGCTGACGGTGGGTGGTTTTCGTAGTTTTCCTCTCCATGTAATGCAAATGCGGGTTAGTTCCATCAAAAAGTCCTTCACGAAGGCAAATTTCTCCCAATACTTGACGAAATAAAATGGTGTAAGTAATTATAAATAATGGTTTTAAAAAATATTCTTTAGATTAAGATTGCTATACATATTTTTTACTTTGTTAAATGTAAGTGTTTATATTATTTTCAATTTTGATTTTCTCTTTCATGGAAGTCAATTCCATGATTATGCATGATGTATCAAAACTTTACTCGTAGCCTAAAAAATGTCGCTAGTAAAATCTCCTTTTTTTATTTCTCCAATTTTGGCAGGTATGTATACTCTATGCTTGATAACCTGCTTAAAATTTTACTTATATAGTAATAGAATCTATTTTTGTTTTCTATTTTGTGTTGGCTGCTATTTTATTTCTTGTTCAGCTTTTTTTCCTCATTAATGCTTTATTGTTGCTTATTTTTATCAAAGCATACACACAAATAATTACTTTTAAAGATTGTAACCCTATTATATTAATCTTAATCACTGTTTATGTAGGCATTTATGTCTGGGAAACTGAAGATTACTGGGAATGTGTTAGCCTCTCAGAAACTGCAAGCTATCTGGGAAAATCCAGAGGAAGAAGAAAAAATGTCTTTTGCACCAGCCTCTGATGATTCAAATCAGAGTTTTGCAGAAGTAGGTGGAAATTCTCTTATTCAGTTACAATGGCAACTCATAATAGGATAGAATAAACTTCTTTAACCCCTTGACATACGAGGACGCCTGGGAGACGTCATTTGTTTCTTATGTCAGAACAATAATTGACGTGTCTCAGACATCTGCAACACAGAGATGCTAACTTACTGCAGACAGCAAATAACTATTTTAAAGTGGTAGTTTATCAATTGTGATTCTTGGTTTAATAAGATCTATTTAATAGATTTTTATCCACCATTTTTATTCGTAAGCCTATAAATTTCACCACTTTATAGTAGTTATGCCTTTTAAAAAGCAAGCAAAAATAGTAAAATATTATCAAAATTTAGTTTGTAGTTATTTACTGTATTTTTTAAAATTATTTTGGGGTGTGCGGAGCAGTTGGCATCTCTGTCGGCATTCCGTTGCAAGTTGTTGTTTACAGTGCAATCCAAGATCATTTCTATATCAAAAAATTAATAATTCCGCACAGTTTAGAGTTTGTTTGATGATGTGTCAAGGGGGTAAAACTGCACTTAACGTCTCTTTATTATATCTCAGAATAATTGTAAGTCCTTTTTTTCTTATTGGAGTGCTTTATGTTTTCTTAGATGCCTGCCCGTCTGAAATCTGATTTTATCTTTTTGATATTTGCTGAGAGATTGGGAGAGGAACCTGAACTTGCTCAAAAAATGAAAGTAGTTTATAACTGGAATATTTTACAAGGTGGAAAAAAGATTTCTGAATGGAGTGAGTATTTCTATTATTTTTACTCACTCTCTTAAGATTACATTTGTTTTGGTGAACACAAGTGCTATTCATTCAACAGTGTCGAAATACATTTTACTGTACTTCTTTATTTTTATTAGACAAGGAGAACATTTATTTCATTCATCATTGGTTAAGGAGTTAGGCCTCTGAAGCAGCAGAAAAATTACCATATTTCCTATTTTATTTTATTTAGGACTGGACTATGTAAGAAATTTTCTAACGTAATCATAGCTGCCAACTCTTCCAGTTTAAAGTAGACTACTTAATTTTTGCCAGTTTCTCCTGGTCTACTAATTTAATTATAATTCTCCTAGTTTTTGTACATTTTAGAAAATTTCCTAAAATTTAATAAATTTCTTTAAAAAAATTTATATTGAAATAGAATTTTTGTACAGATTATTGCTTGCTTGCTAAAATATCTAACTAAGTATGACTAATACTTACTGAAGCGAACCTCATTTATAGAAATCAGTTCAAAAGTTTTTTCGTTCTGAAATTTTCAGTTTATTTTTATTCAGAACTCTCCTTTTAAATTAATTTAAAAAATCTTTTAATTATCTTTGATGAATTAAATGCCTATTAATATTCAAAATTATGAGTAAACACAATACATATCATTTCAAGTATGTTCATAATTGGAAAATATTGTAGTATTTTTATTTTGATGACTATTAAAAATCCCTAAAATTCCCTATGTGTAAAATAATTAGTACAATATTCAACAATTTTCATAAAATTTATGTTTCATAAAGTCTACTGGATTTTTTCCTATCCATGTTGGTAGCTATGTATGATATATTATTTGTTAGACATCACGATATAACATACGTTAAAATAGTGTTTCTTGTGCAACAAAACCCCACAATAAGTCAATCATAAGTCAGTAATGTAAAGGAAATATATGCAAATCTACAACAAAATGCTTTTTTAAGATCAATAACAGTGCATAAATTGTTTTTAAATTAAAATGGTTGGTTGGTGCTGTATCCTCTATTGAATCATATCTCATGGTATGCTTGAAAAGTCTCTGCAATCTCTATGGCATTAAATGAATATAAATCCTCTTCTGTAGGGTAGTTTAAGAGGTGAAGTCCTGCAGCGACTGCAGGNCATTCTTTGATGATAATTTTCAGTTGAAGAGGGCTAAAGGGGTATGTAGGTTTAACTGTATAACAATACATGTATGTATGGCTACTATAAGAAAACTGCTGAAAAAGGTTGTAAATTAAATATGGTCTTCAGATGTAGTGGATATTATCTATTCCTTTAAATTTAGAAAAATTGTCGATAAGTGAAAAAAATTCAAAACTTAAAAAAGAGATGAGGAAAAAAAGCGAATTCGGACATAGTTCTGATAATTGGACGTTTGGATAATAAGGGTTCGGATAATCGGCGCTCTACTGTAGTTAAAAGAATCTTTTAATGAATTAAATGCCTATTAATATTCAAAATTATGAGTAAACACCTTTCAAGTATGTTCATAATTGGAAAATATTGTAGTTTTTCGATTTTGATGGCTATTAAAAATCCCTAAAATTCCCTATGTGTAAAATAGTTAGCACATTATGCAATAATTTTCTTAAAATTTATATTATTTCATAAAATCTACTGGATTTTTTCCTATCCATGTTGGCAGCTGTGTGTGATATATTATTTGTTAGACATCACGATATAACATACGTTAAAATAGTGTTTCTTTTGTATCAAAACCCCACAATAAGTCAATCATAAGTCAGTTATATAAATGAAATATATAACAAAATGCTTTTTTAAGATCAATAACAGTGCATAAATTGTTTTTAAATTAAAATAATAAGAGGGATTGACTTAAGACTGAAATGTAATAGTAAAAACAAGCATAAGCTTAATTTTTTTAAATTATGAACCACTTAATAATTATTTATTAAAAAATACCAAATTAAAAAATACAATTCTACCAAAATACTTCACTTACATATATTGTAAGAAATCTTTAAATCTCTGTTAAATCTGAGTATATTGCTCCTTCTGAAAGTTATTTTTCTAATATATAACATTCCAAACCGAGCAGTTCCCCCCTTTAGTTACGTATTCTAATAGCTGGACTTCTTCTCCTTTCTGTATTCTTTGCCTCATTTATTTTCTCTTTTATTAGCTGTTGACCTGAAGAGTGGAGCTGGTTCCATTTATCGAGGATCTCCTAAGAATGGAAAGGCTGATGTTATGTTAACCATGGAAGATGAAGATGTTATTCTCATGATGTTGGGAAAACTTAATCCCCAAAGGGTAAATCTTCTCTTACCTCATTCTCCTGAATTGCTTCAAGCATTTTGTTACGAAATATCACTTAATAACATTGCGACAGGAGCGATCGTAAATTCCTATAAGCAAATATCATCATCATTGAACATATAGAACCCTAAACATATAGAGGCATAGATGATGGCACTTGTAATTTGTTTCTTATAATTCTTGAGGTTTTAATTGTCCCTTCCTAGTGAGGGAATATCTTGGATGTCATCTCTTCAAAAAAAAAATTATGTATGCATGCACAAGTTTATACTTATAAGATTCTTGGTCTAAGTTTAGAACATAGCATTTTATTTTACTTTGTGGGGGAGAGGTGTTATCGACAATGTTAACCTTATCTATCAAAAAGTACCCGAAGATTGAATCTAGTTAACATGTCTTATATACTTGTGAATTGATATTTAATAATTGTAGTGATAGTTAAGCCACATTACTCACCCACCAGAATTTTATCTATGATAGAATTCAATGCACAGATACCAGTAGTTGATTCATTGCCGTTTGTTGCAAAAGACCGGGAGAGGTGTTTTAAATTCACCATATTTTGAGTGTTGTATTAAGTTCTCCGGGTTTGAAGCATCAGCTGGGATAGCTGTATTAAGTTCACGGTTGTGTGCGTGGTCGCTCTTGTGTTGCTATTAGCAGTCGAGTGTGTACAAGATTCCGTTGTGTGCAATAAAGACTGAGTAGCAACAATGTGTGGAGGACAATGAGGCATACACAAATAGCTGGATCAATTATTCAGTGTTGACCATCCATTGAAGTAGGCGTTACTTTCGATATAGGCGAGTTCATATTACATACGCAGGTCACCAATGTGGTGAGATTCGTTCATCCTTCATGTCAACCTTCATCTATATAAAGGTACCCTAAGATTGAATCGAGTTAGCATGTGTTATATACTAGTGAATTGATAATTAATAATTTTTGTGGTAGTTATGCCACAACTTATAACTAAATCTTTAAATAAGGTAAGTTTCAACCAAAAGAAGCTTATTAGTAAATAGCTTCCTTGTATTTCTTTTGATTTTATGACCAATTTCCCCAAATTTATTAAAATGTGGCTTTAAATTTTAACACTAAGCTCTATATATGTAATGTGCGCTGATTAAGTTCTATTGTAATGTTAATATTTTCATAAAATGTCAGAAGTCAATTAGTAGGCAGATTACTAACTTTGGTTAACATGTTTTTCATCAATATTTTTAAATGTGTTTAAAACTAATTTGTTGCTCAATATTTGCAGGCCTTCATGACTGGCAGACTAAAAATCAAAGGAAATATTATGCTTACTCAGAAGTTGAACCAGTTATGGCAAGAAATTCTGAAATCAGGCCGAGCTGTTGAACTGCCTATCCTTTCAGCCATTCTAGCTGATAAAGTAAACAAATTGCTTCCTTTTACTTGTATTATTATCAGGGGTCTGCCCAGGCCAAATTTACTACCATTTAACGGTAGTTTCACAAATACTTTTTCTTAATTTTTTTTCATGTAAGAAACGATAAATCCATTATATTTACCATATTTTTGTGTTGATTTTTTATTATAATTTAAATTTTTTACAAATTATGTCTAAATTTTCACAAAATAGGTACTTCTCAGAAAAAACTAGACAGACCCCTGATTATGTTACATGACTATCATATTGAACTCATATTGAAATACAAGATGTGGCTATTAAATGACAAGATAGACTATTGTTGTAAAACATTTTTTATTCATACCTTTTCATGTGGCTATTAAATGACAAGATAGACTATTGTTGTAAAACATTTTTTATTCATACCTTTTCATGTGGCTATTTAATGACAGGATAGACTATTGTTGTAAAACATTTTTTATTCATACCTTTTCATGTGACTATTTAATGACAAGATAGACTATTGTTGTAAAACATTTTTTATTCAAACCTTTTCATGTGGCTATTAAATGACAAGGTAGACTATTGTTGTAAAACATTTTTTATTCATACCTTTTGCGAATTCCCCATTGTTTGAAACGGTGCTGGAAGTCCTCTTTTGTGAACTCCTTCATGATGTGCACCCCTTTTTTGTGTTATTTTGTTTTTTTAATGCAGATTTGACTTTGGCGAAAGGATAGAATTGACGTCTGAGATTGAACGTCTGAGACAGAATATCATTGTATCTGTTAGGTCAACAAGAAAATGAAGTTTCTAAAGCAATAAATTTATTTTAAAAACATTGGTAGACAAACTGTCTCAGAGTGACTAACGAAAAGAATGAATACCATCTATATTGCTTCAACAGAAGCTTAAATACTCTTCAAACAGAAACCGGATGACGTCATGATCCAAGCAAATGAAAATAAATTGTCCGATCAAAGCAGACCCTGATGTTACCAACAGAAGTTGAATGCATGAGATCGTTATCTTGAACGATGGACGAAGAGCAAACCTTATACCTTTAATTTTATGTTATTTAATCAAAATAGAAAAAAACCCTTTTGGCATTTATTTATCTAACAAGAATGTACTCGCACAATCCAAAGCCAGGTGAATGAAGTGGATAGTCTAACACTGGGATATTATACTCTGCTAGAAACATCTTCAGAATGATCTGGTGCGCTATCTTGGCCGAGAAGCTTTAACTTGTTCCTCAACAATACATGATGCCCAATTTTTAATTCCTTCACAGAATGTAGTAATTCTGATTATAAATTTGATCAACGGTTAAATCATAACAGATTTTTTCAATATTTTTATCGATTTTGAATTATGAAAAAGTAACTTTGTATTAAAGAGAAGAAGAAAAAAACTCTTTAAATTTATTCAAAACTATTTTTTTCTCTTCCAGCCATTTGATCCATCTTTGAGAAGTGAACCTTGTTTTGTTGAACTCGGAACTAGAGTTGCTAGAAAATCTGAATTAGTCAAGGAATTTGATGTTGTAGTTGAATGGAATGTTACCAAAAATGGCAAAAAAGAAACACAGTGGAGTAAGTGACTTTCCATTTATTAAATTTTAAATTCTGTCAGTCAACATGAAGTTTTTTTTAAAGGTAGTTTAAATTTGAACTTACCTAAAGAGATGTTTAATTTTAAGCATGTTCTAGTTTAAAGTACTAAAAAGTGTTTTATCCTAACTCAATTTTAAAAGGGGGTTCAAAAATTTAGTTTGCATTAAAATAAATTAATGGTATTTATGGGCCAGGGTAACCTGGTCTGTAGGGCGCTGGGCCCATGTCCGAGAATTCGTGGGTTCGAACCCCGCCGGCCGAACACTCCATGTGTAGTAAATGGTCACTGATGCACGTAAAATCTATCTAGTCGCAAAGTCCTCCATCTTCCCATAACAAATCGATGCCTCTGGGGGTACTGAATTGGAGATTGGTCGTTCTCTGATTCAGTTCGAAATTACGATCTGTGGATGTATGAATGGGTCCGCCTTATAAAACAAGTGTGACGTATGGTATGGCAAAAGTTAATTCTTGGCCATGGCGTCACTGGAAAACAAGAACAATCACTCCCCTCTGCCTTAACAGGCATATGAGAGAAAGACAATGGCAATTATGTTTTTGTTATCACGTTTTGACTATATGCGATCAACAGGACAGATATTGATAATAAATGCATTTTAAGCATTTTTATTTTTTAGAATTTTTTCCCTTTTTTATTTTGAATGATATTAAGAGCATTATTTTGCTTGTGCTCATGTTTTTTTTTTTTCTCTCTCACTCTCTCTTTCTCTCTCTCACACACAGACACATCTATATACACATATACATTTCTACAAGTTTCAACTTTTACACCTATTTTTCGGAGTGTAATAGCTTCTTTAAAAAAAATTGTAAACATTTTTTCAATGTACATATTTATATATGCATACTCACACATCTCATTGTTTTTCATTTCCTCCAATATTACAAGTTTAACACATTTTTCAAGATATAAAAGAATTCGATTTTGAATTAATGGTGATCTTTCAATTTTAAAAATATTTAAACAAGACTTGATAATGCAGTGTAATTTTTTTGCAAAATTGATTGATTTATCTTTATTAAGTATTACCTTACTTACATTTTATTTTTTTTCCAAAATTATGTATTTATTTTAATTATAACATTATTTTTTTTTAAATATATAATACAAACTCAAGCTATGATTTATAATTTTTTTTAGAAAAAGCTAACATAAAATATAGTTTCAAAAAAAAAGTTTTACGGTGAGCTGTATTAAGGCCATTATTTTTTCATTTAAAGTCTTGAATTTTTTTTTTTCTTTAAGGCTTGCTTTTTTTTAAAAAAATGTTTAGATCATTAACATCTTATCCCTAATAATCAAGTATGTGTATTAAGTTTTTACTTTGAATATTCTTTTTCGTTTAAATTTTATAATTAGCTTTGTAGAGACTGTCTCATCGACAATGCCAACCTTCATTAATCAAAAGGTACCTTGTGATCCAATCGAGTTAGCATGGCTTTTATACTGGTGAACTGATGTTTAATAATCATAATGGTAGTTACACCATAATACTCCCCCACCAGAATTTTATCTAGGATAGAATTTGATGAACGGATACCACTAGTTGCTGTATTTGCGAAAGACTGGGAGAGTTGTATTAAGTTCACTGAGTGTTCACTTTTTTGAGAGTTTGCTCTGAGCTGTATTATGCTGTTACTGAGAGCTGGTTGTGTGTTTGCTCTCTCCTGTGTTGCTATTAGTAGTCGAGTTAGTGCAGGATTCCGTTCTGTGAAATTGAGATCGTGAAGCAACAGCTTGAAAAGGACAATGCTGCAGTCACAAATAGCAGGTCAATTTTTTCCTATATTGGCCCTATGTAGAATTTTTTGATTCCAATATTTTACAGCCACTTTATAACCAATATCAATCATGTATAGAATTGTCAGATTCACCTGATATTTTGTATCCATTATTTAGCCAATTTAGATTCTATATAGGCCAATGTAGGACCCATGTATTCTGGGACCAATTATAAAGGCATCTAGACTTCCCAATATTGGTCCCTTGGCGCATATTTTTATAGGACCCATATTAAGCTAATTTTGAACCCAACTGAGGCCAAGGTAAAATGTTGCTAGGGTCATCTAGGTCACCAGGGACAGTGATATCGACTCTGCCAACCTTCATCTATCAAAAGGTACCTCTCAATAAAATAGAGTTAGCATGTCTTATATACTAGTGAATTGATGTTTAATAGTCGCAGTGGTAGTTACGCCACAGTTTCATTGAAATATATAAGGCTATAATAATATCTCAATGATACATAGAATGTTTTTCTTTTTCATAGTTATGGATTTGAAAACTGAAAAAGGTATGCTTTCCCGTGGACCTGCTAAAAATGGCATGAAGCCCTCTATTTTTATAACAGTTGATGATGATATTTTTGCTGACTGGATCCTTCATAAAATACAAACTAATCAAGTAATTTGATTTTTTTATTTAAATATTCTGCAAGTACTAAACTGTAAATCAAGTATGCAATAATTGACTACAGCGATAAATATGGAGTAGATTAAGTTGGTTGATATCTTTATGATTATCAAAAATTGTAATTGTTGTGTTTGGGCTAACATTTTTTTTTTACTTATGAATAAATTTGTTTGACAATTTTGAAAGAAACATTTTTTTCCCTTTGAAAAATGTTATCCAAGATTTTTTTTAAAAATATATATATTATTGAAATTTGATAATTTTTTTAAATCATTATCATTATCATTATTTTTTATCAATAATTTCTGACATTATTTCAACCCTTAATGTAATTTTTACTTTACAATGTTTCTGATATGCGATTTTTCTCTATATTATTCAATAGAGGAATTGTCTATCAAAGAAATAATTTTACAAATTTTACTATGAATTTACAATGAATTATTTTTTTACTTATGAATAAATTCGTTTGACAATTTTGAAATATAAAAAAATATTTTCTTTTTAAAAATGTCCAAGATTTTTAAAAAGAAATGCATATTATTAAAATTAGACCATTTTTTTATCATTAGATATCAATATTTTCTGATATTATTTCGACCCTTAATGTAATTTTTAGTTTACAATGTTTCTGAGATGTGATTTTTCTCTATGTTATTCAATACAGGAATTGTCAATCAAGAAAATGTTTTTGCAAATTTCACTAAATTTTACATTGATTAAAGATGTGCCACTTCAGTTTTGAAAATGTGTGTAACCTTTGAAGTTACCCTGCGATTCGGTAATAGTATCTAGTGATGATTGCTGCTGCTCGTATAATCTAGTGCAGCAGTTTCCAACCTAACCAGGGCACCAATCATGTAAAAAGAAGAAAAAGCTTTGAGACCCACTAACTACTAAATATACAAGTAAAAATATATAAATATAATAGAGCCTTAATGGCTCAGCTGTTAAGGAGCTCAAATGTCGTAGTGAACTGAATTTAGATCCATAGTGGTGACTTGAAGCCCCCCTCCCCCTCCTCTTCAAATCAATGGCTACCAGCTTTTCAGGGAAGTAAAGTCCGCCAGTGCTGACCTCATTGTCACACTCATGTCGCTGGTTATGAAATTGCAGACCTTTAACCTCCATGACCCCGAACAGGCTGTTGAGCGATTGCTTTACTTTTTTACAGTGATCGTAAGTAGTGTGCTACTACTAGTTAAACTAATGTAGTTTTTTTTTATATATATTTTGTAGTATAATTGTTCTCTCCTTTTTCAAAGGAATAGTGTGGTACAACCAAAACAGTACCTTGTTATCGTTCCTTATGTTTGCTTTTAATGTTACTTTAGTAAAGCATGGTGCATAGCCTTTTTAAAAAGTGCTTGAAGGTGCTTATTTTCGATTTTAGTTTTTAAAAGCCCTTGAAGGTGCTTTTTTCATTGAGTGTTTTTAAACATGGTTAATTTCCCTTTTCAAAAATGAGATTTTTTTCTTTACCATGTCGATTTTCGCCGCATGGTATTCAAAAGCGTGCTATCAACATTGTTCTATTCAACGTTTTCACAATTCATTCAAACACAATCTATTTCGGTTTTCCGTTGGTCCGTAGCTTATGAAAGCGCCATTCATTTGACATGTTTGATGAAATACTTGCGGGTCCGCATGTGCATATACTGAGTTGGGTTCGGTGAGATTCTTACTCTCATATGCAACTCTGCTGCATTTCACAAGATACTCTCAATTTCAGGCTTCATTTTTCACCCTCTGACATTGAACCTAAAAACCTCTTGATATTTTTATAATGGCTAATATAATCGAGAAAAGAGTTCTTTGTCAGAAACTGGTTATTTTATCATGATCTTGTAAAGTGTTAGAAAATTATTTTACATTTTGTTAATGTGTGTAGTGCTTGAAAATACTTTTTGAGTGCTTAAAAGCTGCTTATTTTTTGTTGAAATATTTGGCTACGCATCCTCTAAAGAATAAAGGTTCAAATGTTACACAGCGGCAAGTTTTTCCCTTAATCTAGACATTAGATATGTTAATTACTGACATTTAAACTAGTAATAATGAAGAATAACTACTATATCATTTTAGCCATGCCTTCAAATCGAAATGTACACATTAAATACTAAAAGATGTACATGTTATTCCAGTGGAGTGGAATACATTTTCTCTCTATTTTTTTATGTACTTTATTTCTTAGAGGAAATAAAAATGCTTTATATGCTTAACAAAATCACAAATATTTGATAATTTCTATATAATAACCTGAATAAATATTTCTTAATTATTTAGTATATTTATTTAGTTAGTATATTTTTCAAAACCATTTTGAACATCAGTGTAAATTAAGATATAATTAAATTAAGATAAGGCAAATTTAGATCCGTCTGTAGAAAAATTTGACTCCTAAAAATAGTTAAGTACATTTCAAAAGTAGTTTGTAATCAATACATTCTAAATTCTAGTTGACTACATTTGTAATAAAAAAAAGTAGTTAACTATCAAAAAAATTAGTTTTTCTGCACACTGTTTCTATATATATATATATAATATGCACTTACATCAAATGTGGTTTGGTCACTTTCAAATAACTGCATAAATCATTTTTTATTATTAAAACAAGTTTTCTTAGCTCTATTTTTTTTAAAAAAATACCTATGTGTATGTTTTGGCAACAAAAAAAAATATTAACATGAAAGTAGTTTTACTTTTTAAAAGCATTTTTAATATTAAAATTAGCTACAGCTATGAACTGAATAATTTACTAATATTCTTAGTTATAAAAAATTCCTAAATTAAAGATCAACTAAAGTAAAGTTTAGAAGATTTCAGGTTGCTTTATGTTGTTTCAATTTATTTATATTGAAGGAGAAAAAAAAAATTCTTTTTCCATTTTTTTAAAATTAATAACCTAATTTTTATAAAATTCTGATTCAATTCTAAAGATTGATTTTCCTTTTTAATTTTTTTACAGGTTCTTTCTGCAAAAACTACTGAAATTAATGGCGATAAATCCCTTGTATATAAACTATTGGACTCTTTTAAATTGTCATCAAAGTTGTAAACTGATTGGGATTTATTCATTTATATACCTCAAATGATATTGCAGCTGTACTTAGCAGCAAAAATGACATATTAATAAAAAATGATGAATTGTTAATTTGATATGTATATTCTTTGAAACTACTTTATACACATGCATATCTATCTAATGTATTTATCTCAGTTTTTATTTGTATTTAAACAGTGATTTTTAAAGGCATTCAATTTTCTTTTCTTGGAAGCATGTAGAGCGAAAGTAGAGGTTATGAATTGACATGACTTATGATCAAAATATTCTCAAACCTGTTGCATTATTTTTTTTTCTTTTTTATAATTGTTTTTGTATATTTGTTAAAATAAAAAATTTATATTTTTATGAAGCATGCATGTTTCTTTTTGTTTTGTGTCTTCCTTGAATCTGTCTTTATATACCTGTGTCTTTGTATATAGTACAATATATTTGTACTTTATATATAGTACAATATATCAACCACTTGGAAAAGTTAGCTTTAATATTGTTTGCTTTAATAATTAAGTTAGCTTTAATAATAAAATTCAAAAACAGCTTGTTTCATTTATTGGCAAGTTAGAGTTTCGAAATTTTCTTTGTAGCCCGTTCTATATTCCGGCTTCTTTTATTTGCCGTGTCCGCATTATTATTTAATTATCAATTAAAGTTAGAAAAAATTATTTTTATTTTTAATAATAGTGGAAAATTTCATCACAATTTCATTCTTCACTCATAAATTATCAACAATTATTTTTACGAATTTAGATAATTAGAATTTTTTTTTTCTACATGTCTCCTGGCAAACCATTAACGAAAAAGGTTTTGATTTTTACTTTTTATGCATTGTGCAGAGGGTCAAAAAAAAACAACAGCAAAAAGCGGACAACCCTGAATAGCTCTTGCTCTGATGATCGGATCTTCATGTTCTAGGTCTCGATCTTAAAAGTTCAAGATGTGACCTGAAATAATCTAATTAATTAGTGCAGGCGATATTTTAAGTTATATAATCAAACACAAAAACGTTATTAGCGCTATTATAAGCACTTAGGAATGTAATAATTTTAATTGAAAAAAAATTTTATAAACATAATTTTTAAATAATTCTGGGTTTCGAACCCAGGACCCTCACGACTGGCTATTATAAGCACTTAGAAAAGAAATAATTTTAACTGAAAAAAGTATAGTAATATTGTAAAATAATATTTTTTTTTATTAAACATAATTTTTAAATAAAAACTTTGTCCGTGGCGTTCGAACCCAGGACCCACGGGACTGGCAATTTGTTATTTTCTATCATTTGACCCTACCGTACCTTCTATCCTACAACTGTCTGGCTGACTTATAACAAGCATTTTAAGTACTTTTTTGCCCTTTTTCAATGGTACCATATTGTGGGCCCCCTAATTTATCAATATTTATAGTGATCGTAAGTAGNATAACGATGACACCATAATGGCTATTCAAGCCAACTGAAAAAAATTATAATGCACACAAATTAAACTGTATAACTACAAATTAAAAATGTAAACTAAGATTAAAATCATTGATAGCTTACTGGTTAAAAATCAAAGGATTATTAGACATAAGTAATTTATAAATCTTTATTAGGAATTCATAATTTGTCACAATATAAGTTTAGAGTTCAAAACAAGGTGGAATTCTTTTAACGCTATGAAACTGAGTTTAACAAAATAAAGACTGTTACAAAAACTAAAAATTATCTTTGGAAATTATTCTGCAATGTTGATAAGAAATGACTGTAATTAATTAAAAAAAATAATTTGTAATTAAATAACTACAAGCTAAAATTATAAACTTACTTTAAAATCGTTAAGTTCTTTTAAAATTATATTAAAATAAGTTATAATTAACAAACATAATAATTTTAATAAAACTATTTATATAAAAGTGATAAATTTATAATTATTATTTTAAATTTTGATAAATTGTCTGATGTTATTAATTTTTAATTAATAAGGAATAACTTAGTGAAGTTTAAAATAGTCTGCAATTAAAAAAATTATACTGAAGAGCACGTATTTTGCGATTAAATAACTACAAACTAAAATTATAAACTTACTTTAAAATCGTTAAGTTATATTAAAATGTTGATATTATATTAAAATAAGTTATAATTAAAAAACATAATAATTTTTATAAAACTATTTATGTAAAAGTGATAAATATGAAATTATTCTATTAAATTTTGATAAATTGTCTGATGTTATTATTTTTTAATTAACCAGGAATAACTTTGTGAAGTTTTAAAACAACTTTTAAAATATTCTGCAATTAAAAAAAATATACTGAGGGGCACGTATTTTACAATTAAATAACTACAAACTAAAATTATAAGCTTACTTTAAAATCATTAGATTAAATTAAAATGTTGTTATTATCTTCTCCTAATAAGCTGCATTATAATCCACATCGGGAAGCTTGTTATCTCTAATCTTCCAGAATACTAATTGATGCCATTGCATTTAGAAAACAATTTTTTGATTATTCCGAAGGTTTCAAGCGAATGCAGTACGGACTAGCTCATTTCATTAAAGAACTGTTTGGCGATAAGCATCTTGAAGAAAAAAGATAAACATTGCCATTTGGAATCCACCGCGAAGAGCCTTCCTTTTTGCATGGTTTGAAGTTAAAATTTGGCAAGTAAGGGGCGATAAGGGATACTCCTGTAGCAACCCCCTCACATCGACTTATTTTGCTCCTCTGGTCACCCTCCCCTTAATCCTCTCACTTGCTGGTCACCCCTCCACCCAACTTTGAGTTTGACAGCTGAAGATTGATGAAGAATCACCCCTTCTGGGATGACTTTGCGTAGACAGCATCACTACTACCCATTCACCCTTCAAAGTTCCCCACTGACCCCAGACGGTCGTTAAGTAGTCCGGACTTCTTCAGGCCACTTGGTCTTTAAANGTTGTTATCTAATTTATAGTATTTCGTAAAATCTACTGGATTTTATTTGATCCATGTTGGCAGCTATGATTATATAAAGAATTTTGGTTGTTCACTTAACTGTAAAAGAAACAGGTTTACCACAGGCGACTATGTCAACTTTTTTGCCTGAAAAGTATTAAAAAGCAACTATTTTAAGGTAAATGAGACAATTGGGAGACTTTTCTGTACTCCTAGCGATGCTTTTTGAGCATGAATTGAGATGACAACCTGTGGCTCACGGGAGTTTCTGTACACAATGAATTCTTTTCTTAAAAAATAAAAGATGTTGAAAATTTTCAATTGCAGATTTGAGTCATCATTTTTTAATGTTCTCAATTTGCACATATCCCACTACAAGTCTATTTTGTCCCGCAGTGGACTGATCGTTAAGACACGGTTCCCATCAGATCACCGAAGTCAAGCATCACTGGCTGCGGTCAGTGTGTGGGTGGGTGACTACTTGGATCAGTCTGCGTAGGAACCGAGGTTGTGCGGTATTGGCCCTCGTTAAACTGTGCTACAGTAAAGTGCTCGACTTCGCGGGCAGGTCGTCGGGCTACCGAAGCGGGGGTGCCATCCCCTCTGCAGAGGATCAAAATTGTGATGGCATGTCTTCGGATCATCCTCAGGGATGTTTCCCAGACCGTCGCCAATAGCCCATTGTGCAGCTCTAGTGCGACGTAAATGAGCAACAGCAAGTCTATTTTGTTTCTTGATCGCCTTTTCAACGGTTCTTGCTATGAAATTCTGCATGATTTTAAATAACCCAATTTTTAATATAATATTATGATGCACAAATTTCGAATTTGAGTTATCACTTTTCACAATATTTGCTAAATCCATTATTGATGAAATGGGAAATTGTTTAGACAAAGTATGCTTTTTTAATGAAAAAGTATATTTTTTTTTATATAAAAATTTAATGCTAGAACACAAAACGTTTACATAAAAATTATCACATTTGCAACCAACTTGACTAAATGTATAATGGTATTATGACAATTAAGTCATTTAATAAAATCTTAATTATAATATTAAAAAAAAAATTTCTCATTTAGGCAACTATTTATTAAATTTTTGCTATAGTAATTGTTTTTTTCTCTCATAATTTTATGCTCTCAGTGTCCTACATGAGGTAGATTTTAATAAGATTGAAAATTTAAATCAGATGGTTGATGACGACAGATTATCACTGTTTTGGCAGGAATTAGTTTTAGTTATGCTTATTTTGTTTCAATTTAATGACATATTTGATTTCAATTCTAGATTTATTTATTAACAATGCAATTTGGTACAGTAAATTTGTTATCTCTAAATTTAGTTTTTAGCCAATTTTTTAAAACTATATTGGTGATTCATTCTATTAGAGTTGACTTAACTCAGTTTCAATAAGTAACTTATTATGCTGCAGGAAGAAAAGGTATGCTTTTGAAAAGGTATTCGTTCTACAGCAGATAAAATCTTTAAAAAATGCTTAGATTCCTTCTTTTAATTTTTCATATCATAGCTCTAAATCAGACAATTTGTCTTTGTTACACTCAACAAAAAAACATAAACTGAAATCTAGATTTACTTACACACTAACAATAAATGTTATTTTATTAAAAATGTGTTGTGTTAATATCTGAAGCAGATATTAAACTTTTCTCTTAACGTGAAATGTATAGTACTTTTTTTTTCCAAGTTGTAAATATTTGGCTAAAAAAAAACTAAACAATGAACACTTTTATAAAAATAAAATGTTTATTTTATTTACTTTTTTATCATTTCGATTATGGGATGATAAATTAAAAGGCAAATAGATACAACAAAATAGCAGATGGAAACAAGACTTAGTCCAAACCACATCCCTATGTAGCTAAACAGTGTTCCCACACTCTTTAAAATACTGATAAAGACTGTAAAAGGTGACATATGTGTTTTATCAACTGCTAACAAAATGTTATAACTTATTGAATTCTTAATTGGAATAATTTTTTCAACAATTATATTGTTTAAGCTCTCAACATAGTTTGTTACTTAATAATAAAAACTTAAAAATTTTTAAAATTATTCTAAAATATTTTTAATTAAAGTGTTTCACTAATTCAAATGTGCCTGGAATATGATAATGAAACAAACATGCAAAAGGTTTTATGTATACTTTATTAAAATTATTGAATAATTAATATGGACAAACATAAAACATAATAAATCTCTTAACACACACTTATTGAGAAGTTAACACAGATCAACCACTTTTACAAAATATCTTTTCCTGTTCGAGGAAAAAAAAATTGCAAGGCAATGGGAAAAATGCGTTCGAGTAACTTAAGAAAAAGAATAAATAAAACAAAATATCAAAGATATAAATTATATAAAAAAACTTCATCACAGTATAAAACATTCTACAAAGGGATACTGTAACTAGTACAATATCAAAACGAGGCCTCTTGATGAGTTCAGTCGAAGAACAGTGAGATTTTAGGGAGTGTCTGGCAAAGTTCTGAATCCTCGACTTTTATGCTCATAATTTTTTTTCGCAATGCTCGAATGAAACTTCTGTAATTTGGCAACCAGTGGGTGGGGAAACAATTTAATGATCTCTTTAGAGATGCAGTCAACTTACGAAAAGTGAAATCGTTTTTTTTTGTTTTTTTTTTTTGTCAATTTTGTACTTGACCAAAGATAAACAGGTCTTACTGTGTATTCTTAAATTTACAAGCAATCAAAATATTTAGTGATATAAAATCAACCACACAATTAAAAAAAAAAAAAAAAAAANAAAAAACTAAAAAAAAAAAAAAAAAAAAAAACATGCTTAAACATTAATTTTTATTTACACTTCCATTAAAAAAAATTTTATATAAATTAAAGATTTACAATTCAAAAATTTATTTAGATTTTAAAAAAAATTATACAAAAAAGTTCAGTTGCCAAGTATTTTAGTTTTTACAGAAATTGAGAATTTTCCTGAATTTTTCAAGTGTCTAAAAAATTTGTCTGATTCCTTTAAAATTACTAGAAACTCTCAGTTCAGTAAATTTGATAAAATAAGTTGGAAAAGAATAGAATCACGAAGCTGCTCTTTTTTTTTTTCATTGAAAACTGCCGCTCTTTATTTTAAACAATTTGCTCTTTTAATCAATGTTCTATATTTACTGCCAATTACTATATGTTTAATTTAGTGTTTAATAAAACCACTAAACTTGTACTTCCATTATGAATTATAACATGATCAGCAATTTGAATGTTTCAAGATATCATTCAACATAACTTCCGCTATGAATTATAATGCAAAGGTGTTGATTTTTGAGAGAGATTTTTTCTATTGGTAGCAAAGTATATGATTTTTTTTATTTCATCTTTTGTTCAAATGTGATTTAAAATGCTTTTAACCACCCTAATAAATATAATATTCAAATTATACATATATGAGAGCCAATGATAATGCTGGCAAAAGTTAGACATAATCCTCAAAAACTAAAAAAAAAAAAATTATTACTATTTCAAAAACCTCAAGAATCACAAAAAGTTGGCAGCTATGATTTGCAATTTGAGTTTCGTAAAATATCACTCGACATGTTAACACACTTTTTTTACATTCTCAAATGCCTTTTTTACCTTTTCATTCAATAACAGCCGGCAGCAAATAATACAATGTTTATAAAAATAATTTATAGCTTGGTTTTTATTTAAAAAAGATTAATTTTCATGTATTTAATACTCTATCATCTGATTGAGTGGATTCTGGAAAAAGTTTAATTTGATGATTCAAAAAAGCTACGTTAGAAGCTTTCAGTTTGGAATTTGCTTCAAGAGTCGCAATAGAAGGGCTGACACATGGCGTTGAGCAGTGGGAATTAGTGAGATCACACTGATCCAAAAGACGAATCATTTCATGAGAGGAAGGTCCACCAGTAAAATTACAACCTAAAAAAAAAAAAGATTCCAAATTAGTTGAAGAAACAAAATATTTTAAGAAAGCATGTTATAAGATTTTTTATAACTTTGAAGTAATTCCAAAATTGTTAAAAGTACGGATAGTTGACTGAATAAAAAATAACAAGCTTCCTAAAATCGGAAGAAATTCAGACTTAAACAGGCTTAATATTTTGGAAAGTTAGGTTTTATTATTGTGATTTATGCTTAAATGTATGCTTTAATTTTACTATTCATAAGAGTTTCCTGTAATTTATAAATTCTAACATGACGCGAGCCTAAAACAAATTTAACAAAATTAATATCACAGCATAAATAAAGTGTAAAGCTAGCCCTGTTTTTAATGTTATCCCTTATTTAGCTATATTTGTGTAAATTAGCGCTGTTTGTTATTTTTTAGGTAGCTTGCGGAGTCTTCCGAATGTATTTGTTGTTTATTTTGTTGAAAATTAGATTGAGAGAATGTGCTATATAGAAAACACTACCAGTATAATAATAGTAGTAGATGGTGCATTTTTTTGGAGCTTAGAGGTAAAAGTCAATTGGAAGTAGTAACCTGGAAGTCTTCTGACGAATTTTAACCTCCAAACGCTTAGTTTTACATGGTCAACCATTCATAATTCTAACATTAAATTTGTTTTTAAAAAAATTATTCACTTTATGTTTTATTTGACCTGTTACGCATTTGAATCGGTTAATTCTAGTCTGAAACCAAGCAAATTTTTTTTTTTTAAATTAGTAATGAAAAATATATTTAAAAATAATAACAATTAATAATAACAATAATAAAGTTTGCATTAACCAGTCAAGAAATTTCATAAAAATATTAATTTTTTATCGAAAATGAAGTTATAATTCAAAAGTGTATTGATAGAAATTCAATTTTAAAATAGTTAAAGGCTTTAAGATTTCTCGTGGAATGATTTTTATTTTATCTAAATTAAAAGTTGTAAAAGTGAAAAAAATTTATTAATTAGAAAACATTTTTTTAGCGGCATATTAAGATGCAGAGGATATGAATAGTTTAAACGAGTGCTAGGTATTATAAATTTCTTCAATTAGAAACTCAGAGGGACGAAATAAAGTCAAATATTTTTCCTTACATAAAAGAGGAATTCTTAAAACGTGTTTCATTCATGCATAAAGGAAAAAAAAATTTTAATTCATTCGCAAAAATACATATTTATTTATGGGTAAACATGTTTTTATGTTCTCTTTTTACCAAGTGATACATTTCTGATTCCACTTTTTTGATAAATAAAAAATTAATAACCCGAAATATAGCCAAAGATTTTCACAAAATTCTACTTTACTTTTAACATTAAATGGAAGAAGAAAAAAAACTTACTTTGGTCTCCTTTAGATGCAAGATCCAAAGCAGTAGTAAGGTCCCACATCTGTAAAGTTGAAAAAATATGTACTCAAAAATTACAGCAAAATAAAATAAACTAACAATAAAAAATTTATATTAATGAAAATTTAAATGATCTTACAACTTTATGGATAAAATAATTAACGTGTCTCCCTAAAGTAATGGCCAAAAATTAACAAGGTGTTTTTTTTTTGTTTTTTTTTAAAAATAAAGAAAATTAGAAAAGCAAAGATGGTCTATGATTGCTTTAACCCATACATACATCAGCTTAATATTTTTCAAAAAATCCAATCATCAAACACTTTCATAATGGAGCTTTTCTTACTTGTCATGTCATAAGGATTAACATTTTTCAAACATGCATGTAGTGAAACTTTTTTTTATTTATTCATCAAATAATGAGGATTATTTAATATTTTTCAACTACACATATAGTGAAATTTTTTTTGCATTTACTTAAGGAACAATGAGGATTTTTCTTTTATGCTCTAAAGTATTTAATGATGCTTCATAATTAACACAGGAGTGAAATGTGTGTATGCTTTTTAATCATTTTCTCAAATTTTTTTGGTATTTATATTTCACAAACTTTTGATAGAATAAAGAAATTTAAATTGTTGTGACTATGAACACTTCAATTTATAATTGTGTTGATATAGAAATTCTACGAATTCTCGGTTTAGAATGTGATTTTCAAGTATCGTTGAAATACATAATTAAAGTGTAAATGAAATATGGATGATGAAGGAAGGGACACCTAGTTCTAATCCTTTTAAACACACAATATGATTTAACTCACCATGACTTTTAAACTTTAATCTAACAACTTACATCTAGAATTTTTGATAATAATGCAGCCAACTATTTAATAACAGGGTGCGCAGCCAAATCATTCAACAAAAAATAATCACCTTTCAAGTACTTTTTAAGCACTCTCTATACTTTAACAAAATGCAAAATAATTTTCAAAAACTTTACATGACCGTGATAAAATAATTAGTTTCTGACAAAGAACTTTTTTTTAAATACATTAGCCATTATAAAAAGATCGAGAGGTTTTTCGGTTCAGAGGATGGAATTTGAGAATATCTTGTAAAATGCAGCAGAGTTGCACATGTGAGTGCAATAATCTCACAGAACTCAGTTCAGTAGATGCACAAGCGGACTTGTAAGTATTTCATCAAACATGTAAAGTGATTGGCGTTTTTATACGCTATGGTCCGATGGTACGCCGAAATAGATTGCGGTTGAATAATTTGTGAGCAATTTTGAATAGAACAATATAAAAAACACACTTTTGCATAATACGTAGCGAAAATCGACATGGTTAAAGAAAAAAAAACTCATTTTCGAAAAAGGAAAATTAAGCACTTTTTAAAAACTTGCAATGAAAAAGCATCTTTAAGGGCCTTTAAAAAACGAAAATCAAAAATAAGCACCTTTAAGCACTTTTTAAAAACGATATGCACCATGTCTAATGATTGTAGCTTCACATTCTAGAACTTAATCTTAATGGCTCGCGGGAATGACCACAAATCAAATATGCTAATTAATTAGTACAGACTATATTTTATGTTACAAAAGCAGACACAAAAACTAACTTTCTTTGAATAAACGAAATATAAATAAGAAAAAGAATGAAAAAGGAAAGAAAATTGATTTGAAATGATTTTCAAAAATTTTTTTTTTTTTTTTTTACTACAACAAATAACATTTCGGGGAACTAAGTTCCACACCAGCTACAGCACTGGCTATTCTTAGATTGACAAATTTTATATACCTGTATAGCTCCATTGCTGTGACCAGTAAATATGTAACGTCTAGGCCTTGAACCCATTCTATTTGAACCCTCACACTCGTGAACACAAAATGCTGTTATAGATGAATTATCAACTGATTTTATGATGCAGATCCTAAAAATTAAATCAATTAAGCATTTAAAACTAAAGTATTTGTAGCAAAGATGAACACAAAAAGAAATAAAACTGTTAAGAAGAAATTTCTTATTTCCATTCTCCAGTGATTTTACTAAAGTGAAATTAGATTAAAAAAGAAAATTTGTAACATTCAAAATTATGATGACGAAACACAGATCAAACTAAAAAATATGCCATCACTTTAGACTCTATTTCTGTAATTTTAAATCATGTAATAGATCCATTGATTAGTATTTTATATTGGGTTTCAATAGACTTGAAGATTTAAAGATACACATTATTGATAGTTAGATCACTGATAGCTAAAATTGATAGTGATCATTAAAAATGTTAAGTTGTTTCCATAGAAATTATAATTTTTTTTGTTGTGCACAACTCAACTTTATGGAATATAAATGTATCGTTATTGCTTTGCCATTAAACATGCAGAAGGACTGCAACTTTTTGATCTTCGCTCTTTTATTTAATGAAGCTGTTTTAAGGTGAAGTTATTTTCAAGGGAGGTGGTAGTGCTAGAATCTTCTGATTTTAAAACTGGCTTTTTATACAGGCTTGGTTACTTCCGAAACCACGGCGTACTACGGCAAAGAGTAAGAAATGTGTTTATTCATATAGATATAACATGAGTGGACTTGAGTAAGGTTAAATCATCTGTAATAGTTGGCAGAGTAATACTAAGACACAAACAGGTTTTATAAAGAGGCAAAAATTTAAGTGCAGTAGCCAAAGATCTTTAAATCTCATTTATATTGAGTGGAATATTTCATTTTTAATGATCGATTTGACACCTTCACATGTGTGAAGAAAATCCACTTGTTGGAAATCTTAAAAATCCTGCTTTATGCTGATAAAAGATTTTCAGTTTTTCTAGAAATTTTTTTTAAAAAAATTCTTTTATTTTTAATTTTTAAGAAAGATAAATATAATTCGCAAAAACATTTTTTCCATTGCTTTAAATAAAATTTACTTCAGGAATTTTTTCGGAGTTTTAATCTTCAATTTTAACTACCAGTGTGACCAAAGTGGACCTAGGAAATTGTCATGAGACACCTGAGAAAAAGGATGAAAATTTTAAGTTTATGACTTATTTAAAAATATATTGTAATGATCATAATCCAGTGGAATTCTTCGAGCACAAAAAAAAAATCACTATTCCCTGCTTTTTCCCTGTTATTTTAGGTGATACAGTAGAGAACCAATTATCCGGGATGCTCGGGACCATCGCTATCCCCGATGCCTGAATTTCCCGGTTTTCTGAATCGACCAAAAAGTGTCGTTAGTCAATGTTTTATCGAACCCGAATTACAAGGAAAATGTGTAACGCATAAAGTAAGAGAAAAAAAGAAAAGCACTCCTAAATTTAAAAAGAAAAAAAAATGGTAGAAAAATAACATTTAAAAGAATAAAAAAAATTTCAAGTTTAGATAAGAAAAACAAGTTTAAAAAACACAAAATTCTTATATTTATTTTTTTAAAATAATTAAAATTCTTAAATTAACTAATATAAACAAAACCAATGATTAAATAACGCAATATATTTCATACCTAATCATACAAGGGCGGGGGGAGGGGGGACAAAAAATAAAAGGAAAACTTATTAATCTAAATCACAAAGTATGTGTCGTGATGTCTCTTCTTCTAGATGACATCCTCGACATAGAGAATTGGATTCTATTCCCATAATGTTTAGGTGTCTCCTGAGGATACAGTGACCAGTAAAAAGACCTACGATCTTCCTTATACTGTTTCTATTAAGCTTTAAGAGCTCCTTTTAACGTACACTAGGACAGTCTCGATTCAGCTCCTTAGCTTGTCTCTGACCGCCAGCAGTGCGCCATTGCTCATGGGCAATCTTCCCGAAGAGCTTGAAAATGGTTGTCCTAAATGAGGAGGGAGAAATTCCCAGCGCAGGTTCAGGGCCCCGGAAAATGATGTGATGTCTATTCTGCTCAAAGATTTGAGCATCTAGGACAGCATTGCGTCAATGCCTGGGAACTGCAAGATGTTCCTGTAAGGTGCTTGCTGAACTTTATTTCAGCTATAGTGCTTTCTTGCTAATCGCAACTAGGGTTTGGGTACAATAGACCTCTGGTCGATGTGCCTTGCTCGTCAGAGCTGCCCAACCTCTAAGTCTAAGTCTATTAATCTAAATAAAAACACTTGAAAATTATTGAACCAAAATGATAGTTAAAAAAGCAAGGCAAGATCAAAGGAATTTTTAAAAAAAAACTAATGATAAAATTTATGAATAAAAAGAATTTATTGAGTGCAAAATTTATCGTGAAAATAAAAAAAAAATCAAACGTAGTGGAATCAGAAAAACAAAACTGTAATCTGCTTCATAAAATAATACTATGTTTAAATTAATAAACAATTCTCCTTTTATTTATTTATTTTTTTGTTGATAAAAACACGATTTTTAATTACAGCAGATGTGATTCCACATCAAGAAAAAGTTGCAAATGATCCCGCACTTCCAAAGAATCAGAATTTGTTCAAAAGAAAAAGTTTTTATTTTTATTAATCTATGTCAAATAGATAAATATATTTTTCTCTTTCATTTTCTGTTCACTGATGTGCATGCAATGCATTTCCCACCCCCCTCGTAAATCAAACAGAAAACGAAATCAACATGCCACATCCTTGAGTTTGATTGACAGCCTAAAGGAGAAAATAAAACATTCCTCCCTTTTGTGCCTCCTCTCGATCTTCAAAGTCACAGAGGAAATGACGTTTCTCTGTTTAAACGTGGGGGGGGGGGAGAATTCTCCCCTTCCTTACATTTCCTTCCACTCAACTTCAAGGACGAGTCCAATTTCCGCTTCTTTTTCATAATCGTTCTAGTTTAAAATGGCTGGAAAACTGAGCAAAATTTCCCCCGGTTTTCTGGTTTCCCGGTTATCTGGATACCGGATAAATGGTTCTCTACTGTATTTAAATTCCCCATGTTTTCCAGGTTTTCTCTATTCCCGCTGTGGATTGGCAACCCTATTTAGGCAAGCAAATATATTAATGCAAATCTTTTTTGTTTTCTGAGTTTTTCTTTGCTTGGGGTGTCAAAGAGGGTTGGGCTGATCCTGATATTAATGATGGCGGTTCATACCGTTTTCCGGTGGAAGCATAGCGAACATAAAGTTGATCAGTTTCTGGAACAACTTTTTGAATGAAGACTTGTTCATCATCTTGCTCTCCATAAGGACCTGTAAAATTAATTGTACTTAATCAGAAATAAAATCTTTTATCTAAATTTAAATTACAATAGTTTATAGCTGCCAACATGGATAGGAAAAAACCCAGGAGATTTTACGAAACAATATAAATTTCATGATAATTATTGCATAATGTACTAAATATTTTACACATAAGGAATTTTAGGGTTTTTTATAGTCATCAAAATAAAAAAATTGCAAGATTTTCCAGTTATGATTGACATTAAACATACTTGAAATGTTACGTATCATGTATACTCATAATTTTGACTATTAATAGACATTTTGACTATTAATAGACATTAATAGACATAAGATTTTCCAGTTATGATTGACATTAAACATACTTGAAATGTTACGTATCATGTATACTCATAATTTTGACTATTAATAGACATTTAATTCATCAAAGATAGTAATTAATTTTTAAAAAAAAAGAGTTCAGAATAAAAATAAACTTAACATTTTAGAACAAAAAAAGTTTTGAACTAATTTCTATAAACAAGGTTTGCTTCATTATATATTACAATTACTTATTTAAATATTCAAGCAAGCAAGCAATAATCCGTACAAAAATTCTATTTCAATAAGAATTTTTTTTAGGAAACAATCAATTTTAGGGAATTTTCTAAAATATACAAAAACCAAGAGAATTTTAATTAAACCAGTAAACCAGGAGAAACTGGCAAAATCCAGTAGAATTGGCAGCTATGATAGTATTATAGAGACACACTCACCACTGTCGTTAGCAGTGCTGTAAGAAAAATTGGGCTCCAAATCTTCCAATGATATAACTTTAAAGGAAGCCAAAGGCGTAGATCCAGGCTGAGTTGATATCATTCCACGGAATCTCGTCACACTCCATGTCCTTGCATGATTATATTCAGAACATACTAATACACAAAATAAGAAAATTATCAGTAAAAAGTTATTTTTTAACAAGTCAAAGTAAGAAAAAAAAACTCTTTTTCAAAGAGAAATATCAAATATTAAAACAATTTTTAAATAGTTTATGATAACATTCTAGTTTGAATAATGTTACAATTAATTTCGAACCTATTTTATATACCGTTTTTAAATTTTATAAAAAAAAAGCAGCAATTGGAAAGAAAAATAAATTTTATGAATTTTTTAAGAAATTTGAAAATAGCTGTACTTTTTCATTATTTTACGTTACTGGGTATAGTTAAACCTTATTTTATAATTACATAGAGTACTGTTAAAATATAATAAAATTTAATATAGTGAAATCTCCAGGAAAGACCACCTTTGATTTCTTCTTTTTTTTTACCCCTTTTTTCCACAGACTCTGTATTGAAGAAAACCTTTAAGAGAGACCATTAAAAACTCCTCCAGCAACCATGCAAACCTCTGCACCATTTGGTGCAGAGGTTTGCATGGTTAAAAAGGTCAAATATGGAAATAGGAGAAAATATTAAAACAAATAAATAGATTCAAAATATTTTAAATGATTCTTGTTTAGTAAGTTTTTTTTTTTGTTGACAAACTCTGAAAAAGATTGACCTTATCAAGTTGCAGTGGGTTAAAACAAATGCTTAAAATTTATTTTTTAAGTTTTCTGGCCTTATAAGACATCAAATATAAATATTTTTGAAAAACTCCCAAACAAAATCCATAGAAGAAATTATAGCATAGAGCAAGAGTTGGCTCCACCAAGGCCTTTGAATACCAGAAGATTACAAAATAAAACACTAATAGCAATAACATTAGGTACTAGATGGAAAAAGAAAAAGAGGGTTATCCAGGCTTAATTAGGGGGCATTAAAACAAGTTGAAATTTCTGGCTGGGAAAAAGCAAAGAAAGGTCCTATCTTTATTAGTGAGATAGGCTGAAAGTAACAAACAACAGAACAAAAAGAAGAAATCCATAAGAGAAGAAGGAAAGGGCCTTAAGTGTAGGAAAAAGTATAAGTAACAAAGGTGAAATATGGAGAGAAAAAATAAGACAAACTTTTAAAATAAAAATAGGTGAATCCCAAATCAAGTAAAAAGTAATCAAATTGGCAACAAAATCTGACATAAAATATTTAGCTTTTTAAATCAACTTAGTAAAAATCAGACCTAATTTATCTTAATTTTTCTCGTATATAAAGTTTTTTTTTTTTAAATTTATTTTTTATTTCATCCAATTTAAAAAAAAAAAAAAAGACTTAATACTTTTAGAAAAAAATTATTTTGTTAAAGCTAATACTTAAGTAATTAATTACAAAGGTAATTCCTTTGGTAAGGCACATAATTAAAAAATAAATAAAATTTATTTAGTAATAATTAATTGAAAGCTTGAGTTATGGTCTTTTTTATTATCATTTAATGTTTTCGATTGTTATCAATCTCTATCTCATGCCATCTTCATTTTTTTTAAAAGACNCAAAGAAAGGTCCTATCTTTATTAGTGAGATAGGCTGAAAGTAACAAACAACAGAACAAAAAGAAGAAATCCATAGGAGAAGTAGGAAAGGGCCTTAAGTGTAGGAAAAAGTATAAGTAACAAAGGTGAAATATGGAGAAAAAAAATAAGACAAACTTTTAAAATAAAAATAGGTGAATCCCAAATCAAGTAAAAAGTAATCAAATTGGCAACAAAATCTAACATAAAATATAAAATATTTAGCTTTTTAAATCAACTTAGTAAAAATCAGACCTAATTTACCTTAATTTTTCTCGTATATAAATTTTTTTTTTCAAATTTATTTTTTATTTCATCCAATTTAAAAATAAAAAAAAAAGAATTAATACTTTTAGAAAAAAAATATTTTGTTAAAGCTAATACTTAAGTAATTAATTACAAAGGTAATTCCTTTGGTAAGGCACATAATTAAAAAATAAATAAAATTTATTTAGTAATAATTAATTGAAAGCTTGAGTTATGGTCTTTTTTATTGTCATTTAATGTTTTCGATTGTTATCAATCTCTATCTCATGCTATCTTAATTTTTTTAAAAGACTTAAATCCATCAAAAGGCTCAAAAATTTAACTCCTGATAAATCAATACATTTTTACATATTGTGCAAAAATATTACATTTTCAAAATTAATTCTAGAGGGTCAGTGAAAATTATTGAACACAGCAGTAGAAACTTCCATTTTTTTCTTTAATAAAAATCACAAAAATATTTTGCATAGTTAGTACAAACCTGATATAAGAAATTTTTCAGAGAGTACAACTTTAGTGACAGGACTTCTGTGAACTGTAAAAGTTTGAAACAGTTGCGGTCCATGACCAACAGTTTCTGGATGCTGAACAATAACACGAACTGTTCCTGAACTGGTGCCATATGCTATTTCAATCCAGTTACCACAAAGACCTAAAACAAAAGATAAATATTTTGTGAGTTACATTTATTTTTAGGTTCAGTTTCAATCCAAATAAGATATTGCTTAGTCAAATTATTAGACTGTATAAATAATCAACTGCACTGTAGTTTTTTAATAATTAAATATTTTGCAAGAGTTTATATGCCATACTTTTATATTTAAACTTGCATTTATTACATTACAATGTTAACCAACTGATATACGAACGCAATCAAGTGCAAAAGGCTTTCAGTCGCATTCTCGCAAGCGTCAGTTGCAGACGCGTTTCTGCGGCTTTATGCGCTTTGGTTATTTGTTTAGCAGTTTCATACTACACAGTAATTTCTTTATTTTGTGTGCAGACTATAAATAATCAATTGGAACATTTTCAACGTGGGTAAAGATGACGATCTTCCACCGTGTAAAAAAAAAGCTGAAGTAAAAGTCCTCGTGAATGCCAAAATATTTTCAAACCGTGAAATATCACAAAGATTGGAGCTAGTGTACAGCGCATAAAGAAGAAAATTTAGTCAGGGGACGAATTGAGCTCGAAACAAAAGATAAGATGCAGCAAAGCCTTACAGTGAGTCTAATATAGAGATTGCATATGGCCCTGCATGTGTTTTTGTTAGGTAGTTTCAAACTAAATAACAATTTTATTGTTTTGTGAAAGTCAAATGATTAAAATAATTTGAAGTTACAATATACAAAATAAACAAAAGTGAAGAAGAAAAAATTTCCAATTCCAGGTGGCCATTCTGTAAACAAAATTACATTCCTGTAGATTTGCAAAACAAAAAAACCATTTTTTCCCAAATTTTCATGACTTTAATCTAAATAGTTTTAATTGTCATTTAAAAATTTGCATACACATTTCAAAGTATTAAAATTTTTTACTTAAATACTGAAAAAAAAATTTTTAATCAATTTTTATTTCATACACAAATTTTTCATATAAAACAAATATATATATCTTTTTTATAATTCCTTTTAAAACATTTTCATTGTTAATTTTGTTACAGCTAAGATAACAATTGGGTAAAAAAAAATTTCATTATACTAATGCTTTAAAACATTAAAAAATAATTAAAAGAAGATTTAAGCAGAATTATTTAAAAATTAAACTATTGATTTAAAAGGAACTGATGACAAAAGAAATAACTGAAAGTTCCACTGGATAAGTTTTGAAACATTTATAAAACTCTTGCAATAAAATTGTGCGCAAGTATGGTAATATCATACTCAATAGAATGCTTATTGCGGCTGTTTCAAAAATTTCCAGAGTTGACAGTAAATTTCCCTAAACATTCCAGAATTTCTCTGAATCTAGAGAGAGCCCCCTTCTGCATTTCTAAAGATAAGTATTCTGAATTTTCATGCAAAATGTAACATGATCCAATTTAATCATAGTTACACTTTCCACAAACTAATATTTTGCAGTTTTTTTTCCACAAAAATCTTTTAAACTAATGCAAAAATTAGTAAGGAATTAAATATTTCGGAAACAAATCAGTCAGTTCAATTTCACAAAAAAAAAAATAATAATAAAAAGAGTGAAATTTTATAACTACTAACTCATAAAGAAATATTAGGTTTTTCTATTATTTACAACAATTGTTTCTACAATCTTAACAGAAAAACTCTATTAGGAGTTTACATAACCTGAAAATTTTAGATAAGAATAACTTAATTTGGGTGTTAAAACCTAAGCATTTGATGGAATGTATAAAATAATTTATATTACATCTGAGTTATTTAAAAAAAAAAAATGTTGCTAGAAAGTTAAGCAAATCTATAGAATTATGTAGTTGAAAGAAGTTAATAAGAGCAGCTAAATTTTAATAAAATATGTTTTATTTGATCTGAAAAATAAAATATAATTTATATTACATCTGAATTACTTTAATAAAAAAAAAGGAGTAAATGTTGGTACAAAGTTAAACAAATCTATTGAAATATGTAGCTGAAATAAGTTAATAAAAACAGCTAAATGTTAGTAAAATATGTTTTATTTGATCAAAAAAAAAATATATAATTTATATATATTACACATGAGTTATTCGTTAAAAAAATATAGGTGGAAAGTTAAGCGAATCTATTTAATTATATAGTTGAAATAAGTTAAATAAGAGCACCTAAATATTAATAAAATATATTCTATTTGATCTGAAAAATAAAAATTGCATAAAAATATTTACATTTGCAAAGCCATAGTGAAATACAGACTGAACAAAGGACTTAAACGATAGTATTATATGATACTGTGTGCACTAAATTTAAAAAAGAACAGATGTTGAAAACTTAAAAATAAGTATGAAAAGTTCAATTAACAGTAAAATGGGCAGAACATTTTTTCCTTCATCAAACAAGAAAGAAACACAAACATTTTTCGTCTAGAGCGCTGTATGATAAAATGAGTGAAAATATCTTACTAGTCTTAGGTGTCAAATAAACACTTATTGCAGTGATGATATCATTGGATGGATCGTGATACAGTTCAGTCACTAAAAGATCATTATCTTTCATCCTTAAGGGAAATTTTTGCATATCTGAAATAAATTAAATCATAACCACAAAATTTAACTATTATAGCATAACGTTGAAAATCAAAGAAAAAATCTTGTTTAACAAAATACTTTGATAATACTAGTTTAAAAACAACACAATTACAGTATACTCTCGATATCTCAAAGTGGAAAAGACGCTAAAAAATTTTTGAGATGGCAATTTCAGAACTAAATATGTTCTAAAAAGTAGAAATATATTTTCTAAAAAGTAGAGTAATGAAACATAAGAATAACTACTAACAAATATGTATGTAATGATAGTTGACTAAGTCTAAATACAAAAATTATAGTTTTATTTTTAAAAGTCAAAAATAATTATGCTTTAAATAGAAAAAAAAATACATTGCAATTTTTTGAAAAAATTTCATTTTCTGTTTCGAAAAAAATTTGACATAACAAGGTAAAACCTTGTTATGTCAAATTTTCTAGAAATTTGCTAGAAGAAGCCCTTCGACATAGGAAATCAAATTACCCTTAGGTGGATATATAATGCCAAGGGAAAATATTTTGCTGACATAACAAAGTTTTCAAGAAATTGAAGTTTGAGATATCAAGAACATTTTGTATATACATATTGAACATATTACATATTATTTAAAAAATATTCTGAAGTAAGACTGTCTTCATAATAGTATGTTGTTAGTGAAGTAATGCAAAAACACATGAGATTAGAAAATTCAGGGCGAATTTTCATTCATTCTGGATCCAGTTTTAAAAGCTAAAAAATAATAATAATAAATAAATAAATGAATAATAATAATAAAAATCGAGAAGTAGGAAAATGCCTTTAGTTTAGGTAGTTTTTAAAAATTATTATTAATTTGTTAACTTTTATTTCAAAACATCAAAATTATCCATTAATAACCTTTAATAAGGACATATTTTTTCTATTAATGTTACATTAAAATATTTTCGAGATAGAGATTAATTTATAAAAAATTTTTTTAGCTTATTACTTAAAATGAAATTGATTTTTAAGAAAATATTTTTGGTGGGAAGGTGGATGAGATTTTCTAAAATTTTGCCTATAAATAACTGAATTTATAAATTCTGTGCTTAGATTTCTACTAAATGAAAAATGATCAAATGAAAAAACACAGAACACACAAGAAAAAATAAATCCTCGCTGCTGAGCTCTTTTCCCAGCTCCTCTCTAACCTGTATTGTTGCCCACATTTCTGTAAACAAAACCTCTCATTGGTTTTTATTTTTTTCCATCTTGTATTTTATAAAGCTATCACCAGATGGCCTCACAAATCTTGAGAGAGGAAATAGTTTCTTATCGACATTTAAACATTAAATCAATTTAAAAGGAATTTAAATATTAAGTTAGTGGGAAGTATTCTTCCCACCGGCAGACTTTAAAATGCTATTGAATATGTGTACAAACTAATATTTTTAAAAAACTTTTTGAATGCTTCAAAATAAAGGCAAACATAGTTAAGCTTTTAAATGTGATCTTGTAAATTTATTTGTATTATTTGAATTTATAGTTTTCCTAGTATTAGAATCAAAAAGAAAAATGAAACTGTACCAACAACCAAATTGAAATTATTTTCTCTGGCACCAAAAATTCTTCAGCTTAGCAGCTGCAGTTTATCACAGATATAGCAGCACATATTTTTCACAACAGATCTTAACAAAAAAATGGCTGACATTTTGTTTTCGAATATCTCAAAAATTGTTTCTAAATTATAAAGCTGAGTCAAGGGAGCACAGCAGAGAACAAAAGGTAAGGAAAAAAGTTTTTTTTTTCTGTTATTGATAAAAGACTTTTACTACATCAGGATTTATTCCACTTCCATTTTCAGCATTATTGCATGAAAATCAAAATTGAAGTTTAAACGACAAAGCTTTTAATTGTAAATTTCAATTATCGTACATTTGCATTATATATGCTAGGTTATCCTGATATAATATATGTTTCACAGCCCTGCAGATAAATTTGGTTTATGAAAGCGGCAGATTTACTTCATAAGTTTTCTTAATAATTTATATAAGTTACTAGTTTATATAAGTTTTAATAATAAATAAACTAGTTAAATTTTTTTAACAGATTTATTTTCTATTCATTTTTTAAAGGGGGCAACTAGGTTATTAAAGCTAATCTAATTTATTCCTTAATTGCTAAAAAGAAATATTTGTCTAGCATTGTTTACCAAAATTTTCAGAAATTTATAGCTCACTGCTTTCAAAATGTACCTTGAAAAATAATGGCTCATATATTAAATCAGTGATATAATTATATTTTCTAATACATTTTTTTAAATTTTACTAATTTATTTTTTTACAACAAACAAATTAACAATAACAGCAAAGTTAGTACATCTTTTTACGCCAATCATTGAATAATAAAGCACTAATTTTCTCATGAAGCTATTTATATCTCTACTATTTTTCATTTCACCATTATTTATCTTTTATCCCATCTCTATAAATTTTCTTTTTCTTTTCAAAAAAAAAAATTAATAATAATAATTATAATTTTAATTTAACTTTGGGCAATATTTCAAAGTGTTGGGGGGAAAAATGGAAACTAAAGCAAATTTAGATACAACAATATTAAAATTTTATTCAAGCAAGCATAATTTGAAGTTCAATCAAACCCATTCCTTCACTGTGTTGCGTCATCATTTTGCAATAATTATGAAAAATAACAATGTCTAAGATTTTAATTTATTTTTAACAAAAAATATTTATTACATTTTTAAGGAAAAAAGGTTTTAATTTAAAAAACAAATGGGAAAAATATATTAATTGATGAAATTTACTAGCTTATTTAGCCTATTTTTTTTCAAGAACTACTAATTACATAGTTTATTTATTTATTATTTTTTTCAAGACTGATTTCAGTCCCCAGGACTAAAAAGTAGCATCCATGTGTCGTGTCCAAAAACTGCAGAGGAATCAGATAGCACCGAACACAGAAAGAAATATTTGTATTCTTTTAAAGCAGAGAAATCTCTTATGTAATTTACATTTTCTTTAAATTTGTTATTTCAATTTCATTGAACTATTATTTCTAATAAATATTCTAATTATTGCAAATTGCAATACTGAATTCTATTGGAATCATCATTTATATTAAGTTTTTTTTAAAGAAAGAAAATATTTTTTCTAAAACAGAAAAACAGTTATAAAAATTAAATTATCTTCACCTATATAATAAATGGATGCATCATTGCAGCCCAAAAGCAAAAAAGAACCAGCTGTGTCAAAACTTGTAATAGGATTAACATCTTGAATCTGAAAAATTAAGTACAATAAGAAAAATTGAAAAAATAAAACTAGCCTTGATACTATTTAAATAACATCCGGGTTGCCACTCAAATTTGGAGGAAAAAAATTCCCTGCGTTTTCCCTGTACGTGTTATACACAATATATTAAGAGGAAACACAATTACTGTTCTCTTGTGTGAGCTATATTGGGCTTAGTGTACTAGATTTAATTGCTAGAAAAACTTAGAGAAAAAAAAGGAACAGCTGAACATACTTAAATAATGCTATAATAAAATAGTTCAGTGTAGCTGAAATATCTTCCTTAAATATCCCATAGATTGCACTTTGAGTGGTCACCATTTTTTAAAAGATGAAAATAAAAAACGATTTCCCCGTATTTTCCCTGTTTGTAAAGAAAAACTCAAAATTCCTTGCATTTTCCCTGTTAATTTTGGTGATTTAAATTCCCTGTATTTTGCAGATTTTCCCTGTAGAGTGGCAACCCTGAATGCATTTTTGACTAACCATACTTAAAGAACACCATGTATCATCAACTCCTTATAAATAGTGAGTTAAAAATACTCAAAACTTTTACTGACAGGCACATTTCCGTAAATATATTAGACATCAGATTTTGTAAATTGATGTTTTGTAAACGTAAATACATATCTTCTTTATTTATGTATTTATCCTTTTATTGAAGACTTAGACTGGACATATTATAGTATCTAGCATAAAAATAGCATATAGGGTTTTACAAATTCTACATATTTATTTTAAAAGGGTACATGAAAATCAATTTACTTTAATATCTTCATGAATCAAAAATAATTTTTGTAATAACTGATAAAACATAAAGCATTTAAAAAAAGATATTGCAAGAGCAATATTAAAACTTTATACCTCATTTTTATATAATTCTTGTCATAAAAAAGAAATAAAAGCAAATTTGCAGAATTCCTTCACATTTACATAAGGGTACTCAAACTATGACCCAGGTAGGGGCCAAATGTATCCTTTTAATAGTTTCTATGCAGCCCCCAGCTTTCTAATCAAAAAATGAAAAATTCCTTACGTAAACTGACTAAAAATTTCAAGTTTTATTCATAAATTTGAATTATTAAAATAAACTTTCTTAATCCTGAAATTTGTTTTAAATCAATATAGATCAATAGGATTTATTAAGAGCAAAAATTTTAATTCATGTGCAGTAAAAAATTTTCAATTTTCATTTAATTTTATTGAAAACAGAGTGCAAGCTTTTAAAATAATTTTACACTGAGACATGTTTTATGAATGTTTAAGAGAATTTTTTTTTTTTAACAGAAGTAAAACAATGTGTCTAAATGTTTACAGAAACTTGAATAAGTTCTGACAGGACCCGACCCAACACTTACAGCAACGTTTCAAATATAGAACTATTTTATGCTGAAGCAACAAAAAAAAATCCATAAAATGTAAATCAGATTTTTAAAAAAAAAATTTAAAAACAAAACACAATTTAGCTATTATAAAGATCTACTATCTAAAGCACCTGAATGTCACACAAAAGTCACTAACACATTTTAACGTCATTACTCATATATCTTTCCATTCTTTCAAGATTGACTGTTGCCAAATTTGTTCTAAAACTTATCCTCACTTTTCCCGCATGCTTCCTTGATCTGCTAACCTTTTTTTCTCCCTTTCTGCTACAGCTGTTCGTTACTATTATCCATTCTTTACTTTAATCAACAAGTCGATCACTGGTCTAGTGGTTACTGTACTGGATCAGTGGTGGCGGGTTCGAATCCCACTGTAGACATGGATGTAACTTCTTCTCTCTCTGCGTTCTATGTCCTTCCGTCTGCGTGATTGTAACCTGCCCTGTGAACAGGTTTGTGGTTGTATGGCGTGGGCAACGCTAATCCACCGCCGTGGCTTAGCCACAGATGCCCACTGGGTAACAATACGAGATTAACAATTCTGAGGCCAATAGAAAATAGACCCAAATGCCCACCACCACCAAAAAAAAAAAAAAACTTTAACCAACAAAATTTTCAAATTTCTTACAAGTTCAGTCTGTTTTCAAAAGTTGTCCTTGAAGATTCAGTTATATAGCCTGATTGCCCTTTTATCAAAAAGGTTGTGTGCCACGATGCTGTCAGATATTTTACATTCTTGCTAATCAGTGAAAAATTTTATTTAGCAGCAGTAATTCGTAAAATTTACTCTCAATGTGCACGGTAACAAAAGAACACTATTAATGAGTCACGAAAATATCCAAGCAAATATAAAATTAGTTATGCAGAATTTAAATACTATTTTACATACTTGCCAATGCTGGGTCATAGCATGCCAAACTCCAACTTTGCCAGTATGACTCAATGCAACAAGTTGACTACCAATAAAAAATAAATGATCAACAGGTGTTGTAAACTGAAACGTTCCTGAAAGTGAACAGGAATTAAGTCAGGTTGCAAACTAGTTATCAACATTTCAACTATAGCATACCATACTATGGAGCCATAAGGATTAGATAAAATGGAGAAAATTTGTAAAGCTGCCAGCTTCTACGATCAATGGAAAGGATTTTACAAAATGGTAGCAAAATACCAATTAAATTAGGAAGAATTTTTCAAAATTAAGCAATTTCCTTAACATATATGCATAACTGCATAAATGTAATGATAATTAATTTATCCTAAATAATAAATCTAGTGATATTAAATCTAATCAAATAATATCCTAATTACGATTTATACACAGAAACATATATGTTGCTACCTCTAAGAAAAATTCTTCTCAACAACCGCACAAATTGGCAGCTATGGATTTTGACAGACCTAATCTGTGACCAGTGCTCAGAAAGAACATAATATTCCGGAACACATATAATCATAAAGTAGAAAAAGGAAATTTAATAAAAATCAATTGATTTTAATTTAAAAAAGGTGTAAGAGCTTTTGTGAATAGCATTAATTATGAATTCTTTTGTATATAAAATAATAAACTAGTAGTGATTTATAAAAATAAAAAAAATTTCAATTCCAATTTTCTAAAAATATTTTTAATTATGTAATAACAAGATTTTTAATCTTTTAGTAAATCTAGCAAATAAAATAAAGAAGTTTAACAAATTTCAAAAGCATGCAAAATTTTCAGGGGATGGGGGAAAAATAATCCCAATAATACATATATGATGATGTGATAATTATAGCAGTAATAACACAATATAAATAATAATGTACAGTGAACAAAATAAAAAAGACCACCCTGAATATCTTTTGATTTAATGATTGCATCTTCACTTTAGAACTCAATGATTCGTACTGTAAATTAATTAGTGCAGACGATATTTTAAGTTACAAAATCAGACACAAAAATGGGCTTTCTGACCCTCAAAATATAGGATGTAGGTGCAATCTGGGAAATATGGTCCCAATAGTTTGGTCAGGAAAGAGGTCCAAAGTTTAGACCCCTCATTGCTAATTTTACTTTTTTGCGTAATTTGCCATATCTGGAGAACTTTTTAAGCAAATTGAATAAATTTTGTATACAATTATAAAATTTGTTAATGCAAAGACAATTCTATGAAAGAAACAGCTTCCAGTAAATATTTATTATTTTATTTAATAATAGTCAAAAAGGTTTTTAATTGTAAGGTATAAAATTTTTTACTTTATTTCAAGGGATGTAATTTTACATGGTGAAGTAAAAATTTGAGTGAAATCAATCAAATAGTTCCCCAGAAAATAAATTTTAAAAGTTAGTGTTTTTAATTTTCAATTTCTCAGGAAATGTTTGACTGATTTTGCTCAGCTTTGTGTTTTGATGTGTAAAATTACATTTTTCAAAAGGATGTAAAAAACTTTATATACATTCAAATTCATATTTATTACATACAATTCAAAAATTTTCCAACTATTATTAAATAAAATTAAAAAAATAATTAATATTTAATAAAAGTTATTCTTAGCATGGAATTATCTTTAGATAAACAAATTTTATAATTGTGTGCAAATTTTTCTTAATCTGCTTAAAAAGTTCGAAAGATGTGACAAAATATGCGAAAAATAAAATTAACATTAAGAGAAGCAAACTCTGGACCCCTCTCCTGATTGAACTATTGGGGCCACATCTCTTAGATAAAAGCTACTTTTTATGTTTTAGGGATCAGAAATCCGAATCCGTCAAAGAAATTTACGCCCATTCAGAGAAAGTATGTTTTCTTATCTGATTTTGCAACTTAAAATATTGCCTGCATTAATTGATTAGTATATTTAACCCTTAAACCATCAAGATTGAGTCCTAGAGTATGAATATCCGATCATTAGATCAAAAGTTATTCAGGTTGGTCTGTTAATTTTTTTAGTGTGTGTGTGTGCACTGTACTAAATAATAGTTCTGTTTGGTAAGACCTGATAACGAAAGTAAACGGAGGCATCTCAGCGTAATTTTTAGCTGATTGCAATCAACAAACAATGCTGACTAGTGGTCAACATGAAAAGTAACACTGATTTAATGAAGATACAGCAATTAGTGTCGTTGAACATAGTGTAGCTATGAACATGATCCCAGTTTTTGATTTTAAAAAATTTCTTTCCTAGTGCTTTTTTTTAAACTTTTTTTTGGACAACTCTGCGGGATATTTTTTTTCATTTTAGGGTATTTTGTTTCCACCTATATTTACGAGCACATTTTTACATTTTAGACTTTTTGACATTGAATAAATTTTTTATATGAAGCTTATCTAATATTTTTGTCTTTTATCATGATTTCCCATGACTAAGTTTTATTCATATGCCAATTCTTTCCCCATTTAACAATTATATCAAATTTGAATAAAAATTGCTTTTTAATTTCACTTTATATACATTTTCACCAATACGTATATTATGTGTATCATAAAATCAAACATATGCCAATTTATAGAAGAAATAATGCTTTAGAATAAGATTCTTGCAATGAAATTTTCCATATTTTTAAAAACATTTGTTTTATTTATTTATTTTATTAACTTTTTTTTTTGCTATTAAGAGCATTTGTGGGACATTAAAATGCAGGCTCTGTTAATAACAATTGATTTCAACAATATGGTTAATCATATTATGTAACAGTAGAAAAACAGAAGGTTACAATATAATTAGGGATGTAACGAATATTCGGCCACCATTCGGCCCTTTTGCCGAATATTCGGCCTAGCCGAATACTGAAGTTATTCGGTCGAATAATGAAGTATATGCTATTATTAATTATGCTGCTATTATTAATTATTTAGATTTGTGAAAGCCTTATTGTTGACATCAAGATATTTAAAATATTACAAAAAATACAGCAAGTTGTTAATTTTTTTTTAAAATATAGAAAGTTTAAAAAAGCAAATTTGTTAATATTTATTTCATTTTTAATTTAAAATTTGAAAATTATTTAATTACAAAATTAAAATTTCAAAAGTGAAACTTTTTAAAAAGTTCTTAATTTTCTGAGTTTTAATAATTTTTCTGACAAAAAAGAAAGTTAAGAATACATTTAACAGTAGTAAGTAATAAGTTCTTATCTTAAATAAAATAGCATATAAATTACAAGTATATCTATAACTAAAATATGCAATTATTAATTATTTAGATTTACAAAAGCCATATTGCCTTGTTATTGGCATCAAGATATTTAAATTATTACAAAAAATAAATCAAGTTGTTAAAAATGTTTTAAATATACAAAGATTAAAAAAGCAATTTTGTTAATATTTATTTCATTTTTAATTGAAAATTTGAAAATTACTTTAATTACAATGAAAAGAGAAATTTTTAAAAAGTAAGTATTCGGCCACCGAATATTCGGTATTCATCCTAAAATTTGGCCGAATATTCGGCCCCATCACTATTTGTTACATCACTAAATATAATGCAAAAAAAAAATTTTAAAAATGCAGCAAAGCCCAATTTTTTGCAAATAGCTTTTTAATTTAATTTTTTTAAAAATTAACAAGTAATGAATTAACTTAAACTTTACAAACCAATTTCTGACTTGTTTCCATCTTCAGAAATTCCCCAAAGTCTGACTTGGCAACTATTAGCAATAGCCAGCATTTTAGTACTGTTTTCCACAGGATTAGACACGACTTTAGCATTTAAAGCTATTCTGTCAACTACTGGATCAATATAAGGACTCATGAATGCTAGTTGCCATCCTGCAGAATCTCGTAATCTAAAACATAAAATTTAAAATTCAGCAAAGACCACCTCTATGAAGTTACCATTTTTGGTAAGCATGAAATTATTTCCATAGACTTGGTGTTATAAAAACCTTTAGGAGAAACGAGACCATTAAAACCCCTCCCAACGACCGGGCAGAACCTCTGCAAAATACGCAGAAAAGGTGAAATAAGGAGATACAAAAAAATATCAAATAATATCTTTCTAAACAAAAAATATTAATTAAACAAATAAGTAGATAAAAAAGTAGTCAAAATATTTGAACGAGGCTCTTACTTAAAGAGCTCTTTTTGTCAATCTCTGCAAGAGAATGACATCCTCGTGTTGCAGTCAAAGTGCACTAAAGATGATGCTAGCAATGATATAGTTTTAGAGTGGAAAGTTCAATTAAAAATCAATTAAGAAAGAAATTCGTATTTTAGGAAAAAATAAGCATCTCAAACAAACAAACCTATTCTCATCTCTTAAAGCTTTTTATGATATAAAATTAAATGCAAATTTTAACGAAAAACAATAATTGTTTATTTATGTAAAATAGTTCTATCATTCTCAACAGGTAAATTTGTTTTTACACATAATTATATCAGAAGGGATCATTTCTAAGGAAGCTAAATTTTATTAAACGACCCAGTTTTCATGACGCTTATTGCATTGCAAAAATGGCATTTCCGCACCAAAAAAATGACACTGACTAAAATTAAAATAATTTGCCCAAAATCCTGTATCTTTGATAGCATTTTGAAGTCAATGGAGGTAACAAGTAAGAAACGACCAACCTAAATAAACGACCATCTTACTGTGAAACAGAGAGTGGTCGCTACCGAAAAGCTTCACGGTATTTTTTTCCAATCAATAAATATATTATTAAATCATTTTGGTTTTAACATTGATTTAATGAAGTTGAAATTGTGATATTTTTTTGTATTGTGTTTTCTTACTTAATAAAGTTTGCACTTGAAAAATTCAAGAAAAGTATTAAGAGGTGTATTATTGCTCCTAAGGGCCTTAAAAAGTGACACGATCATTGAATATATTTAAATATTTGTTTTTTTTTCTCAGTAAAGGATATCAGCATGAAATTTTTTCCGAAATCCTAACTTAATGTTAACACTGAAACTTTTAACCTAATTTTACTATTAAGTTTTCAAGGCTTGTGGGATCCCAAGGTTGGTTGCTTTTGAAGTGCGCATTAGGTATCCCAAAAAATAGCAACATTATTCTTTTGAAAGATAATTTTGCCCGTGATCGCCAACACACTTGTTTTATAAAGAGTTTGTCTTATGGATGGTGTTTTCAATATAAATGTAAACAATAACAATCTCGATATCTTGGATTGCTTAATTTCCGGATAGAAAGTATACAGCTTACTGCAAAGCGATATTTTCTGTATTTCTAACGATATTAAGTAATTCTGATGAGTGTGAAGTGAAAATTTGTTTCAGTTATTTATAGATGTCTTGTTAAAAGTGGTAACATTGTTGCTGGATTTAGAAAGAATCCGCTTTTTTGGCAGTTCTGATTTGGCCTCCGTTAACTTGTTCATTACTGTTTGTTCTTGGTGCTACTTGCCCACCATGCAAGCCTTTCACCATCATACGTTAGTGTTAGCATATTTTTCGAGCAGTGAGATAAAGTTCATTTCACAAATTATCATTCAAGTTTAATTTTCGCAGCTGGTATATTGTTAACAAGGTAAGTAGTATTTTATAACTATTCTTTTTTCAAACAACATTTCTTATGTCTTGAAATGGCAAGTCTTCAAATGACAATTCTTCTTTTAAACACAAATAATAAATCAGGTAACAAATACACGTATGCAAGAAATACTACTCAAGAGAGTCTCAAAACTCAATGATTATGTTGTGAGTCAAATGGCTTCAAAATATGCCAAAAACCTTAATTTGGAAGTATAGGCAGTCAAGAGCTTGCAGCACTCAGTGTAGAAAAAACCATCCACAGGCAGGAAACAAGGTGACATGATATATGCATTTCACTTTAATGTATTGATGCTAAAAATAAATAAAATCTTTTTTTTTTTCTTTATTTCGTGTAGCATTTCTCACTTTAATAGCAGAAAATGTATTTTCTCAAACTCGTTATCAACGTACAATGCCGGGATATGTCCTCACCTTACATTGAATTTTTACTGTGTAACTTTCAAGGGAAGGATTCTTTTCACTACATAATGACATAAATACACCTTAATCTACATGTGAATTACTTCAGTTAACTTTCAATGCTAAAGTTACTAGCATGGTTGCCACTCAAATCTGGAGGGGAAAAAAACCCTGCATTTTCCTAATATATATTATAGACAATATATTAAGATGAAAAACACAATCATTGAGCTCTTGTATGAGCTGTATTGGGCCAACTATACTAGTTATAATTGCTGAAAAAACTTAGAGGAACAGCTGAATATACTTAAAACAAATAATGCTGTAGTAAATGAAATAGTTTAATATAGCTGAAATATCATCCTTGAATATCCCATAGATTGCACTTTGAGTGGTTACCATTTTTTAAAAGACGGATATAAGAAACAAAATTCCCCTTATTTTCATAGTTTCTAAAGAAAAACTCAAAATTCCTAGCATTTTTCCCTGTGGAGTGGCAACTCTGACTAATGACTTTAACCTCAAAAATGTCTGACTAATAAGAATACAATGAGTAAACAATTTATAGCAGTAAACTCTGCTGGTCAATTACCTATAACAGCTAACAAAGTGAGCATAAGCCACGGCAATCCAGTTATGGTGCCCTTTAACTATTCGTACACGAAGGGGGTCAGTCCAATTGCAAGAACCTAAAATAGAAAAATAAATAAATCAGAGATACACATTTCAATACTTGTTACTCTTTGTTTTTCAACCTGACATTGCTTTAACTCATAACATATAGTTTGTCTAAAGTAAGAACTCCCCATGTCATTCATCTGGATCCATGGTAACGAAGTATAACTATTTCAAGTAAGGGTGCATGGTCATTGTTTACGTTTTGGCTCGATCTGGTTGGAGAGAGAAAGAAAAGGTTAAATTCTTCGGCCTATGTTAGCCCTAGAGTGAAGAGAAGCTTTCCTTCCTGAAATGTGCTATTCTTGTTACCATAGCAGAAGATGGCCTCAGACATTGTGGCAGGGGAAGTTCTTACCATAGACAAAATATACATGCCATTTAAATTAAAAACAAACAGTTCATTTTGCTACTAATAACATTTTTGATTTTTTCACTCAAAATTAAATGCTCAAAACTAAAAACATTTTTTTTACGTTGTTTAGTAATTGCATATTGCAACTTGGGAAGAAGAGGACTGCTGAAATCACACAGCTGTGAATGACATATCAACGTTTACAGTTGTTAGGCTTGGTTTATTATCAGACTGAATAAAATTTTCGGATTAGATTTAATTGGATACCTACAACCGACACCAAATATGTGTGTCAAATCTGATTGGCTGCTGAAATGAGGTGCAAACAAATGTCACAATATATCTATGCGTCACGTCACCCGCAGGTGTCTAAATGTAGAGCTACTGTAGCTCAGCGGATTCAGTGTTCACCTCCCAATGAGGTGGCTCAGGTTTGAATCCCAGTCGTGGCACCCAGTGATCAGCCTTTTGATACACAAACTAAGAAATATATAATCAACAAATAATATTAGGAGAATAAATACAAAATAAGTGCTGATAATTGCAAAACAATATTAGGGAGTAACTTTTTCCAGTGTTTTTAAATAACATGTCTAGAATATAAGTAACTAAATATAAGAACTTGATACAGTCAAACCTCATTAATGCGAAATTGCTTAAAGTGAAATATCGCATTAAATTAATCACATGTTTGATCCCATGTGTCAGCAATCAATTACTACTTTATTTTAAATGTTTAACATGAAATTTTCAAGCTGAAAAATCGCTTAACATAAAAGGAAACTGGACACAACACAGATAAGAAGCATGTGAAAAAAATGCCAATCATTCATCTTGAGGAAAGCTATTTCTATTATTCACCTTCGCTAGAAGTAGGAGATGGGTAAATAAATAAAATAGTTAAAATAAAGTTGCGATTTATAAATTTGTAAGCTTATTTTAATTTGTTTGGTACATAATATGAACTAATAGTACATAATAAATTGTTTTCTTCATGTATCAGATAAGATGAAATCTGGTTAACATAAAGAATTATGATAGTCCTAAGAATTTTGAGTTAACGAGGTTCGACTATTTTTGACTATGTAACTGAGGAAGCGCTTCTAATGCAAGAAACAAAAATAGAATTATAGGCACCTGATATGAATATATTGTACCTGAACTGTTAAACAAGTATCCAATGTCATTTTTAAATGCTTTGCTTAAATCTGCTGAAGAGTTTCTGGAATGTCTCATGTCTAAAGACGATGCCCTAGAATGTCCTCTACCGATATTTCGAATGTCCGACGAGCTACGTGACAGTGAAGAATGCGGAGGCCAGGCATCTGGTGGTCGGATTGCCGATACTGAAGCAGTTCTTTGGTGGTCGGGCATGATTCGAAATACTAGTCCTGGCCTTGAATCGGCAGCAGCTGCATTACTACTACTCGTTGAACTTGGTTGACTACTGTTTTCTGTTCTTGGATGTGTAGATTCTTTAAGCTCTCCACTTTTTGGAACACCATCATATGAAGGAGCAGCTGGAAACAAAGAATTTTTTGTTGTTGTAATAATGAAATAAAGTATTTAAAAAACAAATTTAATAATGAATTAATAGAACAACATTGTATACGACACAAAGAAGTTGGATGCGAACAGTGGCAAGCAGAGGTGTTTGGTTAGAACAAACAGCTTTCAAAAGTTCTTAAAGAATAGCAGAAATTAACATTGATACAAGTTTATAAACGTATCTAATTACATTTTACACACAACAAGGTACATTTCCACTTTTACACTACATTACATATTTACAAGGGGTCAGGGAACTGACCTTGCATCGGAGAGGTTCTGGATTCGAACAAGCATGGATGCTCTTTCATTCTCTGTCCTAACCGTGGGAGCAACGTTGGCCCACCTAATATGGTGCCCCTGAAAGAGTGGCCAACAAATATGCCCTGTAAATGCCTGAATTGATGAAATGTTAACACAGGTGGGCATTTGAAACAAAAAATTTAAAAAAAAAAACATTTTACAACAACTATATCCCCCTTATATTTATAAATAAATTCAGGGCTTAACAGAAAATTTATGACAACAACATTTAGTATAAAATAATAATGAAAATAGACATTTAAATTTCTTTTCCAAGAAAAGAAAAGTAAAAAAACTCTAGATCACATACTAGCTGGAGGTAAATATCCATGAAATAACACATCTCCGCAGGAAGACCGGTTTAAATCTTCACAAAGTATGAGCCGTTTCACTGAAAAATAACATCATATATAGTTAAAATGACTTAACAAAATCAGGGCTGCCAACGGTCATGCTTTTTCCAAAATATTTTATAGAGAAAAAGAAAATTAAAAACCAAAGCTTTCAGAATTTTGCTGACATTTTAAAAGCTTCAAACTGAAAGTAGTAGTACATAGTAGCATTTTATATAATCTTTTGAAACATTAATATGTAATGGTGAAAAAAAAATTTTAAGAAAATTTACTGAACAAAGAGTCATACATTAAAATATAAACTTCGCTACTATAAGAAGTTTTCCCACAAAGCGTAACTAGTTGGCATCCCTAGTTTCTAGTTTCACTGGCAACTAAAAGTAACACTCAAAATTAGAAACCATTCCACAGTTCATAGTAAAAAGGTTTTTAATTTTTAAAAAAAAAAAGAAAGAGAGGAAAAAAAATCAGATCAAACATAACCAAATTACAAAAAAAAAGGAAGCATAACACTTAGATTTTTTTTATGTCTCCTGATTTACATTAATTCAGTTTATTTTATTTTTATATTTTATAACTATTGTTGAACAGTCGACCCAATTTTGGGTCTAAGACTACTAATGTTCAACTCCGTAGCCTTGTAATTTTGAACCCAATCAAAAAGACAAGGCAACTCTTAGATCAAGTATTGGGAGAAGTTTGCCTTCGTGGAAGACTTTCTAACCCGCATTTGCGTTGGAAGAAGACGAGAACCTCCCATGGTTATCCTGACGATAACGGGACTCTAACCCATGATCTACTGAGGATCTTTTATGCCAGTACTGTTGTCGGTGAGAGCCGGATGAGGAATTCGTATCTATCAGCCATTGTTAGGATTCGAACCTGGTTCAATTCATTGGAAGGCGAACGCTCTATCCCCTGAGCAATTGCGGCTCTAATGCTTCATTTGAAATTTAACAGTCAAATGGCGTCTATGTCTGTAAAAATTCATGAGAGTATTGAGTTGAACCCTTTCACGTCGACTATCATGCCAGCAGGAAACGCTCTCATCTCAAAAAGTGCTAGAGCGATTTATCGTTCACTTCCAGCTGTTACATATTTGTGATAATGTTCAGGCATGATTTAAAAAGAATGACACAAGATGGCACTATATGTCCATAATATTTCAGATAGATCCAGATTTAACATTCTACTCGCAATGAGAGATACATGACTAACATGAACTTGGTTTATGATTATATAAACACGAGGGGAAAAAAATATTTTTGAATCGTATAATTCAAGATAGTATTTCATTATAGTAAGTGGGGGAGTTTTATTTTTACTAGAGTGTTATGTAAGTTCGCAATCCAGTTTTCTATTGATAGTCAGAACTCGTAGACGTCAAATTCCTTTGCTTTTACTGTTACTATGTCGAAGTGTCGAAAATGTTTAACTGAACTCAAAGCAGCAGAAATTGAGCAAAAATTTGTGTAAACATATAAAACATGGTTAAAATTATACATAGTGTAAAAATCTGTCACTTCATATACACAAATATGTAGAAAACTCAAGTAAATAAAAAAAAACTATGCAATATACGTTGTTTATCCATTTTACAGTATATTATTAAAGAGTAACATTCACATTTTGATGATTTCAGGGGTTTAGGCTTAAGAGCAAAAATATCACCAGCCGTCGACAGGTGCTCACGTAAAAGACATTCCTGCCTTAGCATAAAGCACACATTTGCAACTCTAACTAAACTACTCTTACTAAAATAACAATGACTTTTTTAGTTTGGTGATTAATTTATTTAATTGAATTTAACCATTTTAGTAAGAAATATTAAGTGTTCTAGTCATAATGTAATGCTTAATACTATTTTTTTTTACATAATATTAAGCATTACTTACATATTTTATCAGAGTTTTGATTAGTAAATGTAAAAAAATTAAATCAATTTAATTTAAGTCCGAAAAATTTGATTTCATTGTTGTTGTTTTTTTTAAACATAATTTCCTAACCTCTGATGATAAACTAATAAACCTCTGATGATCTTAGTTTTAGCATTTACATTTCACTATGTATTATTTTTTCTTTTTTAAAAACTTGCAATGTACAGGGCAAAATCAGGAACTTTTGTTTCTGGTCAACTGTATTTTTTAAAATATGGTAAACACTACAAGGTTCATTTCTAAAATAAAAGTTAAATTTTCTTGACCACTTCAGTTAGGTTTTCATAAAATTTAAACATTGTGTATAACATTTACAACTACCAAAATTTAAGGTTTGAGTTATTGAACCAATACTGCATCATAAAATTTATGTTTATTACAGTTACAAAATTTATTTGCAACAAAATAAATTTGAACTAGTTACAATCATACTGATGAGATTCTATTATTATGATTACTTTTAAATATTGGTCATAAATTTAAAAATAAGTAATATGAACAAAACTTTTGATAACCAACTTTAAATTAGGAAACAATATAAAATAACCTTCTAAGCAGTTTTTAATCTCTATTTCATGTATTTAGTCAACCTATAGTCAGTGACAACATACCTGACAACAATGGAGAAATAAAATAACGTAGATATTACTAACCGACCCAATTTTGGGTTTACGACTACTGATGTCCAACTTCCTAGCTAAGATAAGGGAACTCCTGGAATAAGTATAGGGAGAAATTTGCCTTCGTGGAGGACTTTTTGATGGAACTAACCCACATTTGAGTTACATGGAGAAGAAAACCACAAAAACCTAACCCCCCACGGTTAGCCTGACGACAAGGGGACTCTTACCTGTGATCCGTCTACCACTGAGGATATTTTACATCAGCACTGTGGTCGGTGGAAGCCAGATGCGGAATGCATATCGACCAATCATAGCTGGGATTCGAACCTGGGTTTACCTCATTGGAAGGCGAACGCTCTATCTCCTGAGCCATCATGGCTCGACCTAAACAATTAACACTCAACATACTTCAGTACTGGCATTAGTACCATCTGTTCAGGAATAAGAGAAGTATTTCTGCCATAAGTGGATATTTTATCATAATTTTTTTCTTTTTTTTAATTTCTTCAACAAATATGGAGAAATTTGAGAATATACAGGTAAACAGGAGATTGCCATAAAATACAGGAGTTTTCGTTAAAAAACAGGAGACTTGGCAGGTATGCAACTGTTAATTTTGCCATATATAATAATGTAAAAGATGAAACATTTTATTCACACACATAATTCATTGCAAGTAAAATCAAAACTGCCATACAATATTTTGATATAAAGCTTTAACTTACCAAGAGGAGATATTCCATAAAATTCCGCTTCATGCCTTAAAATAGTAATATCAATATTGCTAAAAAAAAAATTAAACAGAATATTTAAAACAATAAACATTAAACGAATACATAAACATTAAAAGACATTAAAAGAATATCAGTATTACTTACAGAAAAAATAGCGTTACCGTTAATAAAATAAAAACGTCAATAATATAAAAATAGTGTTAATAAAAACGTTGTAAGATCTATGTACAAATAAACAAACTGGCATACCACCGCTTGAAAAAGATAATATAATAAACATCCATAAAAGGGGAAAAAGTGAATATGAATCCGTAAAAGGTATTGCTTACAGAAAAAATAGGGTTAACGTTAATAAAATAAAAATGTTAATACAGTACGACCTCAAAAATACGGACTTCTAAAACCGGGAAATCTCTAAAATTCGGACTCTTACGTCCAGTTCACCAGAAAAAAATTTCCAAAGAAAAAAATTCGCTTACAATAAAAATTTTCATGTAAGAGAGCAAAACCACAACTCTTCTCCAACAATGAAGCAGTAGATGAAGAGGTAGGGGTGGGGAGTGAATGAAAGCTCATAGCTGATGAAGAAATTCCAGTGATTCTTATCATCTCTGTATAGATAACAAAGAATATAGTTATATGGAAGAATATAGGACTTCCCTTCTATATTCTTCCATAGATATGGCATACAGGAGGAGGAATTCTTCTACCACCTTGTTTTTCCTCCTTGTAAAGAAAGAAAACTGGTTCTTTCTTAACCTTGAAGCATATGAGTTGGGGAGTTCTTTCATCCCCCAACAAAAAAAACGATTAGTATCAGCTGGTACAGTCTAGTCTAGAAGCATCTGTTTCAGTTATAAGTTGAAATTCAGCTCGCGTTTTAAGCATATATTTTTTATTTTATTAGCTAATATTACATTATTAAGACGATCGATTACGGGGGGAAATGACAAAAGTTTCACTTTTAATGTCTCTTATTTATTATTTAAAGTGTATATTTATGTTAAGTTGTTAAAATTGTTGTTGGAGGTTTACACACGATTGTTTAAACGCGAAATCGCCCCGGCGAATTCGAAACTTTGATAATTCTATCAATTTAAGTAAGGTATCTAAAATCCAGAAATTACGGAAATCTAGACCTTCCAAAAGCCCCATCAGTCCGGATTTTCGAAGTTGCACTGTAATATAAAAATAATATTAATAAAAACGTTATAAAATCTATGTATAAATAAATCTCGCTAAAATTTTTGGTAATTTGTTTGTTTTTTTGTTTTTTTTACTTTCCAAAAGAAAATCTTTCCGCAAGAACTTTGTAACATTCTGCGACAATGTTGTCGTGAATCNACCTGACAACAATGGATAAATAAAATAATGTAGATATCACTAACCGACCCAATTTTGGGTTTACGACTAGTGATGTCCAACTTCGTAGCCTTGTAGTTTTGAACCCAATCCAGAAGATAAGGGAACTCCTGGATCAAGTATAGGGAGAAATTTGCCTTCGTGGAGGGCTTTTGATGGAACTAACCCACATTTGAGTTACATGGAGAGGAAAACCACAAAAATTTAACCTCCCACGGTTAGCCTGATGACAAGGGAACTCTTACCTGTGATCCGTCTACCCCTGAGGATATTTTACGTCAGCACTGTGGTCGGTGCAAGCCAGACGCGGAATGCATATCGACAAATCATAGCTGGGATTCGAACCGGGGTTTACCTCATTGGAAGGCAAACAATCTATCTCCTGAGCCATCATGGCTCGACCTAAACAATTAGCACTCAACATACTTCAGTACTGGCATTAGTACCATCTGTTCAGGAATAAGAGAAGTATTTCTGCCATAAGTGGATATTTTATTATAATTTTTTTTTTTTTTTTTAATGTCTTCAACAAATACGGAGAAATTTGAGAATATACAGGTAAACAGGAAATCGCCATAAAATACAAGAGTTTTCGTTAAAAAATAGGAGACTTGGCAGGTATGCAACGGTTAATTTCACCCTATATAATAATGTAAAAGATTAAACATTTTATTCACACACATAATTCATTGCAAGTAAAATCAAAACTGCCATACAATATTTTGATATAAAGCTTTAACTTACCAAGAGGAGATATTCCATAAAATTCTGCTTCATGCCTTAAAATGGTAATATCAATATTGCTAAAAGAAAAATTAAACAGAATATTTAAAACAATGAACATTAAACGAATACATAAACATTAAAAGAATATCAGTATTACTTACAGAAAAAATAGCGCTAACGTTAATAAAATAAAACGTCAATAATATAAAAATAGTGTTAATAAAAACGTTATAAGATCAATGAACTATAAACAAACTGGCATACCACCGCCTGACAAAGATAATAATATGAACATCCGTAAAAGGGGAAAAAGTGAATATAAATCCGCAAAAGGGATTGCTTACAGAAAAAATAGCGTTAACGTTAATAAAATAAAAACGTTAATATAGTACGACCTCGAAAATCCGAAAATCTCTAAAATTCGGACTCTTACGTCCAGTTTGTCAGAAAAAATATTCCAAAGAAAAACAAAAATGCTTACAATAAAAATTTACATGTAAGAGAGCAAAACCACAACTCTTCAACAATGAAGCAGTAGATGAAGAGGTAGGGGTGGGGAGTGAATGAAAGCTCATAGCTAATGAAGAATGGGGACTTCCCTCTATATTCTTCCATAGATAAGGCATGCAGGAGGAGGAATTCTTCTACCACTTTGTTTTTCCCCCTTGTGGAGAAAGAAAACTGGTTATTTCTTGACCTTGAAGCATCTGAGTTGGGGAGAAGTTCTTTCATGCCCCAACAAAAAAACGATTAGTATCAGCTGGTACAGTCTAGTCTAGAAGCATCTGTTTCAGTTATAAGTTGAAATTCAGCTCGCGTTTTAAGCATATATTTTTAGTTTCAATTGCTAATATTATATTATCTAGGCGATCAATTACGGGGGAAATGACGAAAGTTTCATTTTTAATGTCTCTTATTTATTATTTAAAGTGTATATTTATGTCAAGTTGTTAAAATTGATATTGGAGGTTTACACACGCGTGTTTAATCGCAAAATCGGCCTGGCGAATTCGAAACTTCGATAATTCTATCAATTTAAGTAAGGTATCTAAAATCCAGACATTTCGGAAATCCGGACCTTCCAAACCCCCCATCAGTACGGATTTTCGAGGTTGCACTGTAATATAAAAATAGTGCTAATAAAAACGTTATAAAATCTATGTAAAAATAAATCTCGCTAAAATTTCTGGTAATTTTTTTTTTTTTTTTTTTTTTGCTTTCCAAAAGAAAATCTTTCTGCAAGAACTTTGTAACGTTCTGCGACAATGTTGCCGTGATTCTGTCACGGGGATTTACAAAAAATTTTTTTGTCATTTATACATATAAGTTCTTTTAGGGATGCACAAAAGATCGATTTATATATTTCAATTTAATAATTTACTATTATATTTAACTTTAATATTTCTTTTTAATTCGACCATGTCTTAAAATTTTATTCACTAAAGGAACTTTTCTTTAATATTTTTAAATTCTAAATATTAATTTTAATATTTTTAATTAATATACCATTGCTACACAGAACATTCAAGGAAAAATATTTAAAAAAAAAATTTTTATGAGAATTTAAAAAAGAAAATAAGAACTTACTTCAAGTCAATGTCTTTTGTCCTCATAAAATTTAGAATAATGTGAAACAACTTCGGATCTCGATCAATAAAAATCTAAAAAAGAAAACGTTTTTCAGTACATAAAACACAAGATAATTTATTTCACATAAAAAGCATACTTTTTATATAATACTACTACACAAAAGTTATGAAATGTTCAAGACCTGAAATCACAAAAAATTTCTAAAATCAATAAATTCAATATTTGTGACAGCGTTTTATAAAACTTTTTAACTTTGGCAAATTTGAACAACTTGTTGAACTAGAAGTGTGCACAACTTTTCAGATTGAAGGGCTACTTGCAGAACAGGCTGACTGATGAAGGGACACTCAGCATTAAAATATTTTGATGACATTTAAGTTACTTTTTAAGTGAATATCAGTATTTCTATTCCTGAAATTCAACATGAAAAAATCAAAGATCTTTAAGATGGGATGTGTTACCCTACCCACCTTACTTGTCAGACTGTGCTGTCAGATTTCCACCTATTTTGCTCTCTTCAATACCTCTTGTGTGAAATAATGTTAAATTCAGATGAGGCTTTTAATCAGCACCTTGCTCAGCTTTTTGCAAATACCTTCTACAATGATAGTTATAAAGCTCACCAAACAATGGCATAAGGTTGTCAAACAAAAGGGAAAGAATATCGTTGATTAAAATTGCTATAAATACATAACTTTGAAAAATTTAGAAGAAAAAAAACCTAATGACTTTTTACAACACCCAACATTTTGTAAAAAGGCTGTTACCTTAACAGTTCACTTTAGAACATTGGGAGAATACGTTTTTTCGGTACTGCATAAGAACAACTCAGCATAGAGGGATAAAAAATATCCCTGAATGATCCAAAAAATATGAGCAAACTTTAACACAAATTGCAAAGCATATCAGTGAAGACCTTCAAAGCATATTAAGGAAAATTTAATCTGTAACTATAATTTACATACAAAACTTTGCAAACTGTAGAAAAATACAAGATCCTAATCAGCACTCTTCTTCTTGAGTCATTTGTAACAAACATACAGACTTTCGCTTTTATATACACAGGGTGAGTAGCCAAATCTTTCAACAAAAAATAAGCACCTTTTAAGTACTTTTTAAGCATTCAAAAAATATTTTTAAGCACTATATAGTATACATTAACACAATGCAAAATAATTTTCAAAGACTTTACATGATCATGATAAAATAACTAGTTTTTGACAAAGAACTCTTTCCTTGATTATACTAGCCTTTAAAAAATGATCAAGAGATTTTTCGGTTTGATTTCAAAGGGTGGAAAAGAAAGCTTGAAATTGAGAATATCTTGCAAAATGCAGCAGAGTTCCACATAAGATAAGAGTGCAAGAATCTCCCTGAACCCAGCTCACTATACGCACATGCAAACTCACAAGTATTTAATCAAACATGTAAAATGATGAATGCTTTCAAACGCTATGGACCGACGGTATGCTGAAATAAATTGTGGTTGAATGAATTGTGGAGGCGTTGAATAGAACAACGCGAAAAGCACACTTCACTTTTGAAAAATATGTGGTGAAAATTGACCCGGTAAAGAAAAGAAATCTCATTTTCGAAAAGGGAAAAAGAAACACTTTTTAAAAACGCCCAACAGAAAAGCACCGTTAAGGGCTTTTTAAAAACGAAAATCGAAAACAAGCACTTTTAAGCACTTCTTAAAAACGCTATGAACTATGATACATAGAGAAGACCCGTGGCAGAATCAAGGTAACACGGCAACTTTGTCGTAGAACATTATAGAGTACTTGCAGAAAGATTTTTCCTTTGGGAAATAAAAAATTTTACTTTCCTTTCCTGCAGAAATTTCCGAAAGATTTTATCTTTTCTTCAGAATTATATTCAAAGATGCCTTACACACGCATATCGGAGTGGAAAAATATGCTTGTGATTTTTCCATTTTCATTTGAGAATAATGAAAAATAAGAAGTAATGAAGTAAAAAATTTGGTTTTCTTTTCTGTAGAAATATTTGTTCTATTTTTTTTATGCTGTTATTACTATTGATTTACACATAGCTTTTACAATCCGATATTTCAAATGCAATATTATTTATTAAAACAACTGAATTCCAAAATGAAAGAATGCATTTTAGTAACCGCTTTTTGAAGAGTCCGATTTGTGTGATTTCATTGTCGATCTTTTTTTTTTTGCAGTAGTAACTACTGCCAAGGATTACGTGATTTTATTATTTTTTTAATGTGATGAATTACAAAATGTGAAAAAGAAAATAGTGTGTTATTCTCTTACAAAATGCGAGAATATGGCCCATAATATTAGAGAAAAAAAATTACATATTCAATAAAAAAAATAATTTTATTTAATTCTAATTTTTTTTTGACATTAAAGCTTTTGTTACTTTAAATTAGTAACATGTATATTTGTTATTTTTATAAGTGTCTTGCAGAAAGATATCAGTATTAGAGAGGAAAGCCCGAAAAAATTCTGCCACTGGGTAGAAGTGAATCAAAATAACAACTAAAATTAAATCGAGGATGTACTAAAAATAAAGAAATTAAATGGTAAACAAATTCTGATACAAAAACACAGTAGGAAAAAGTTCATTAGAAAGAACAAATTCACTAAATAACATAGTCTACTTTTTTCTAAATCTAAAATGATAGAAAATAAAAGCAGGGAATAAATAAATAAACTTACGGCTCCAGTTTCATCCTTTAATGTTGATATCCTTCCGCTCAGCATGCTTAATTAATAAAAATTTAATTATCAACATTAAAATCTTCATTACAAACATTTTTTTTTCATATTTAAATCTAGACATTTCTACCCAGTAAAGGATGATAGTGTATAAACGGACAATAGCGTATAGGACAATAGTGTAATGAAAGCTTTAGGGGCCAATCAAATATAAGCGCTGGAAAGATATCAGTGATGTTTCAACCAATTGTTTTACTTTAGTTTATATTCATATACAATATATGAGAGTTTCTTCTTATTTATACATACTTGGACATTTCCTTAGAACTCTTATTGGGATATTATGAATTCCCAGTAATATTAATGCCACAGTTAATCCGTGAGGTTTTGTAGACTGATTTTTCCAGTAGTTATGAAAATGGATTTTCATTCAGTTTTTAAAATTTCAATATTTTAATACGATACCATTTCGTTTGGCAAACTTTGAATCGCATATTTTTCATTTCATTATTGACGATTCATTTGAAATCCCACATATATTTACAATTTGTCAGTTATTGCTACCTATTTTCATAGTTCTTTAATTATCGTACACGGGGAACTTCAAATCGCACATTTATTTAGTATTACTTTTTGATGCACTACATTTGTAAAGATTTTATTGTTCACATGGTTTTGTCAATCTAATTTTCAACAGTTTAAGATTTAACCACAATTTTAAAAATTTAAATTTCATTTTTTAAAAATATTATTACGTTCCGCGAATTCCAAATTGCACTTTTGAAGAATCACTTAAGGACCCGCTTTGTTCGGGACAATATAATCTTGAATGCGCAGTTTTTTTGAAAATGTGAAATTTTTGCACACTCTGATTTTGAATTGATTCTGAATAATCCTTATACGCATCAATGTGAGAAGGGAAAAAAATATAAGACTTTTATAGCACTGTAGTGAACTGCCAAATTTTGTTTCCGTGATAACTATATTTTTTTCCCCTATTGTAGCGCAAATCGGATTAAAATCAGACAAAAATCACAAGTGTCGAAAAAACCATAAAGTAGAGTGCGAATTAGCGGACCTTTTTTTTTTTAGAGTAAAAAAAAAAACAATTTTTTTTAAAAGGAAAAGGGTTTTGTTTATTTTGATTGTTAAAAAGTGTATGGAAAATAGGCAGGTAAACGGACATTCGAATATGGGACTTCGTACTGTATTAAAAAAAAATTTTTAGGAAATATCCTACTTTTTTTTCTCTTTTGAATGAGTAAAGACACTTTCTTCTCTTCAAAACTAGTAAAACAGCAAAACAAAATTTTAACAATAAAATATAAATTTCTAATTTTAAAAGTTAACTTTACTAAATTTTGAGATTTCTTATATAAAAATTATTCTTACCTGGTAAAAAAAGAATCTGGCACCCATGTTAAAGTTTGGCGAGATGTTGCAAATCTGCACACATAAAGAAACATAATTAACTACCATAGTACTACAATGACATGATGAAGCATAAGCATAATATAAAAAATACAGTAAAAGCTAAATATAACCAGTACAGCCTATTGTAAGAAGTCTGTCATTATAACTATTTTTAAAGAAGCTGTCAAAATAGGAATATTAAAGGTACAAAAATTGTATTTTATAACAAGCTAAAAATTATTAGCCATCAACTATTGAGCCAAATATTTTCTAGGGAATAAATTTTTTTTGCCGTCAAAGTATGCAATATTAAACAGAATACATTTTTATTTATTTACGGAGAAAAATAAAAATAAACTAAGTAAATATGTAGATAAACATAGGCAAACTTATCATCCAACTTACAAAAAAATAATAAATAAATAAAATTCTTCTCCTTTTTGAAATTTTGCTGTACACTTCAAAATACAGCACCTTTTATTCATCTACTCTGGAATATTTTCGTATCGTGATCTGTCACATTAACTACAATAGCCAAGGTGCCGAATGGATTTTAAACTTCCATTTTTAAAAAAAAAAGTTTGCCCAGGGGTGGCTATGAGTTATACCTTTCGAGCTGGTTCCTTTCTGTGATGTTTTATTTATTATTTTTTTTTTTTTAGTTTCTCGCATGCTGCTGCATATATATTTCAATAGAATAGCTCTTTAATATAACAGAGAATAAAAAAGAAATCAATTTTAGATAAACCCACTTTAGGGTGGGTTTTACTGGGATTTTCAGAGTGGGTTTTGCCTAGTAAAACCTGCCCAGGTTTTACTGGGTAGGTGGTTTTTTTGCAAACCAGATAAAAAATAACAAAAGTGCTGTGTTTACACAAAAGAAACTATAGAATTTTTTTAAATTGAACAAGTAATAATTTTTTATTTTAATATTACGGGTGATATTTTCACGTTTTGTTTGGCAGGTAGACACACAAATTATTTCTTTCTTCACATTTTGTAAATAATCATCACAATAAAAAAATAATTAAAAATCACGAAACCTGTAGTAGTAATTGGTTAAAAAAAGATCGACTGAATCACGCGAATTGGACTCCTGAAATGCGTATTTTCATTTCGAGATTAGGTTGTTGTAATAAATAATATTGTATAAAAATATGGGATTTAGAAACTATGGAGAAAACAATCGCAATAACTGCCAAACATTCGATAGAATTATTGCCTTAAAAAGTAAATACTCAAATGCACGATTCAAATTTTACATATTGTTTGATCAGGATATTTAAAATCCATGTGAAAATCAATATCAATAACTGCAGTACATACAATCAAATCTATTTACGATACTATCAGCGTAAATTGAACACATCAAAAAGTGATTGTCTAAATGCATGATTCAAATATTATATGTAAATTTCTGTAGAAATAAATTTAATTTTGTTTTACTTTTCAAAAGAAATATCTTTCTTTCTGCAAGAAATCTGTAGCCCTATGGCAGAATTTTTTCAAGCTTTCTGCGATAATTCTCTCTAGTATTATAACCTTTCTGAAATGCATTTTCAATAGTAGCAAATATATATGTTACTAATTTAAAGCAACAGAAGCACTTTCTGTTTACAAATAAAAGCCTTCATGTATAGAATAAAACAGTATATATATTTTTTTAATTATAAATGCAAGAATCTTTTTTAATCTACATCTAAAAGAATACTTCTAATATATATTCTCCCGTTCTAAAAAAAGATACTTGTATAGTTAACTTTTTAAAAAATTTTGCGATTTAGAAATTACATTTTATAATACCAATCTGAAACTCTAGCTAGACAATCATTGCGGAATTTTTTTTATTCTCAACAAAAAGTTCTTCTTGCACCTCCGATATGCTCGAAAGGTATTTCAAAGAATTCTGCAGATCAAAAAAACCAAACTTTTTTGCTTTCCAAATAAAAGATCTTTCTGCAAGAACTCAGTAATGTTCTGCCACAATGTCGCCACGATTCTACTACCTGGATCTGTAGCGTTCTGAGACAATGTTGCTGCAATTCCATCATGAGGACATTTGCAAGGGGATACAGCAATAATTATGAAAAAAGTAATAATCAACTCTTTCATTCACTTATCACAGAAAATATTTTTTAAGGTAAAAAAAGAAAAAATATTTTTTGAAAATTATCTAAAAAACAAATTGAAAATAGATATTAATTGGAGGATAAATTTTAGACCACCGACTTTTTCTCAGGACCGATTTCAGTCCTGAGAACTGAAGAGTGGTACCTATGTCAAAGCTTATATTAGTGAGGTAAAGTGTAAAGATGTCCTTTAATCTCCCTGATTCAAAGTTCATTAGAAATAAGGGGGAAAAACCACATAAAAATGTAGTTAAGACAATGTGGGCTTCTTTAGTCTGGACCAAAGTAGACAATATTCACTTATTTTGGAAATTTTTTATTAAAAAGATATCCCCGTGACATAATCGCAGCGACATTGTCGCAGAACTTAACAGAGTTCCTGCAGAAAGATTTTTCTTTTGAAAAATAAACAATTTTACTCTTCTTTTTTATTGAAATTTACATGTAATATTTGAATCATGCATTTAAATAATCACTTTTTGACACGCTCAATTTACACCGATAGTATTGTAAATCGATGTAACGTTTTGACTGTATTTTTAGAAGTTAGTGATATTGATTTTCATGTGGTTTTTAAACATCGAGATATATTGCAAACAATATGGAAAATTCGAATCGTGCATTTTATTTTTTAAGGCAATAATTCTATTGAATTTTTAGAAGTTATTGCTATTAATCGTCGTAATCTATTAAACGTATTGCTAATAATTTCGACGTCTATCTTTTTTTTTTTTTGACAATTACTACTATGGATTTCAATATACAGTGGAAAGTCGCGTATCCGGAATCGGCAGGACTTCCCGAAGTCCGTATATTTGATTTTTCCGTATAATTGACCTCCAAGGTAAACAAAGCTTAAAATGATCTGAATCTAAGAAGCAGAAAATAAATAAACATTATTTTTCGGGCAATAATGTTTTAGTATTAGAATGATATCTAATCAATCATAAACAAAATATTAGAAAAAAAATAATTATTGCTATTTTAAAAATAAATATAGAAAACGAAAAATATTCAGTTATGAAAATAGTAATTGCTCTCTCCGCCATTTTGAACTAGAACGATTCAAGCAAGAAGGGGAAATTCCCGTCATTCATTAAGGTGGGTAGGTGGAGAAGAAAAATTCATTTCCTCCTTACTTGTCATTCAAGTTGAGGGCGGGGTAGTGACAAATTCTTATTTTCTCTCCCATCATTGGCTATCAATCAAGCATAAAGGCGTGGCATGCTGATTGGGTTCTCTTTATTTTTTCTTGTGTGACTACAGGGGATTCCCCCTTCACTTTAACATTTGCTGTGTTTACCCTTTTTCACAGTATTTCTTCTTCCCCTGACACTCAAATAAAAAGGTTCCAGGAAATGCCTCTTTTACTAACCAGTTGCATAGGAAAGAAGGGGGAGGGAGGGGACTCAGTTGTGCTCTTTTGAAAACAAATCCCCCTCTCTTTCCTGCATTCCAGAGGAGGAGTGTCATGGTCTTAGTAGATCTTCTGTTCTCTTTTCTGTTGATTCATGGGTTCAATGCATAGATCTCTAGTAGCTGAGAAGGGGAAAAACCTGTCAAAAGACTTCGTTTTTTTTTCTTCTTCTTCTTCTTCTTTAAGGAGAAGGGAAGATGAAGAAATGTTTGTTTATTTTGATTGTTAAAAAGTGTCCGGGAAATCGACCCTTCCGGAAAAGGGACGTCCGGATATGGGACGTTACACTGTATTTAATAATTATTGCAATGTCGAAGAAGTAAATAATCTGTGCATTTTCCCCCCAACAAAATGTGAGAATATCACCCATAATATTAGAATAAAAAATTATTACATGCTCAATTAAGAAAAATATAGTTTTTCTGTTTTGTTGTAAACACAGCGTATTTGTTGTTTTAAATTAATAACACATATGTTTGTTAGTATTAAAAGTATCTTGCAGAAAGGTGTTAGTGCTAGAGAGTTTAGTCACAGATAGCTCAAAAAAATTCTGCCACAGGGCAAGCTACCATTAAAATTCCAAACAAATTTCTCAAAGTATTAATAAATATCATCAGATCAGTAATAATGAATCAAACTGCAAATTACTTTTAATCAATAACATTAATCAGTGGCTATTTTTCAATGTGTTCAAATTTTGGTTTTTAATTTATTTCAAACTATTATTATTTACTTAATATCATTCTAAATGATAAGAAAGCTGTAATTGCTATAATGGACCTTGCTTAAATTAGGTAAATAGCTCTTCAACTGACAATGTTTCAGTCAGGGTTGACAAGTTTTTTACAATTAGCGGTTTTATGTCCTTATGTCAAAAAACCCACTTTTCAATTAACCACTTTTTATTTTGAAAAATGAAAAGATAATGCAAGCTGCTTCATTGTTAAGGTTAAAAATTTTTAACCAAGTAGGTAATCCACCCGGCCAAACCCCCTAGGATCATACTGTTAATTCAAATTGCCACCGCGATAGATCCGTCAGAAGAGAGCGCAAATCTTGGTGGGGGGAGATTTCCGTATCCTGATCTACGGCAGAATAATCGCCAAGTCTAGGCAGCGACCAGCAAGAAACTAAAAATGATAAATTCATTTTTCTGTCTACAGTAACATAACAACAGAGCAAAAGAAAATACTACAATACCAGGGGTCTGTTTAGAAGAAATTTGGGTCCCTTAACGAATCCTTCGCAAAATACCTTTTCAAAAAAACGGATCCTTCACATAATTTTTCTTAAAATCGGACCCTTCACAAATTTGTTTACCTTCATTATTGTTTTGTTAATCAAATAAATCCTTCCCAGGGGAAAAAAAAGAAAGATGGATGTAGCGAATTATGTTTTGTCTTCGGCAGAGGCATCTTACATTATTCGTNACATAACAACAGAGCAAAAGAAAATACTACAATACCAGGGGTCTGTTTAGAAGAAATTTGGGTCCCTTAATGAATCCTTCGCAAAATACCTTTTCAAAAAAACGGATCCTTCACATAATGATTTTTCTTAAAATCGGACCCTTCACAAATTTGTTTACCTTCATTATTGTTTTGTTAATCGAATAAATCCTTCCCAGGGGAAAAAAAAGAAAGATGGATGTAACGAATTATGTTTTTTCTTCGGCAGAGGCTTCTTTCATTATTCGTCCGAAATGAATATTTTGCGTTCAACAGGATAGGCTAAATACCAAATATTTGTATGTTGCATCCCTAATTTAGATGAAGCAATTGCTGTTTATTTTTGAAAATTTATTTTTTATTATAATTTTACAGTGTTGAGCATAATCTTATGTCTATTTACAATTTAAAAACTTCTTGAAAAAGTTTTTTTGCAATAACAGGACCGTATGTGCACAAATTCATAAAAGCAGGACCCTGGTTGAAAGAATGTGACTTAACGTTTATTTTATATTCACAAATTACGAGTAATTTTTTCACAATTTTAAAAAAACAGGACCTTTCACAAAATGTCTGGACAGATCTCTGAATACTTTCAGTGAATAATTTGGCGCCTAGAATATTTATTTTTCCTAAAAATTTGTAAATATTTCATCATGTTATGGTTTTGATTAGTTCCACAGACTTGACCTAGTTAAGCATTCAGAATAAGACCAGTTATTAAAATTTTCTTGTAAATAATTGCAGGCATAAAGTACTTTAAACTATAAAAAACTAGGTCATTATTACTTAAATGAGTAATTTTTGTTATTATAATTTAAATACTATAAAAATTCGAAACATTGTCATAAATTCATTCAAAATGTATTAATTCTTTGCAACAAAATATACAATTATATTTTTCACCTCGTTCCGCCAACGTTAAGTTTGATTATGTCCCCAGGCACCATGTAATGACACATAATATAGAAAAATACAGGGGATATCAAAACAAATCTTTTCTCATAAATAACGTTTACTCATTATGATTAATCAGTTCAGAGTTCACAATTTTACTTTAAGTTCACTTCCAAAAATCTAAACTATTTACATTGTAGAAAAGTGCGACGAGCTATATGCATTAGTTCGTTTATAGCTCTCTGTTCATGAAGATTATGGTTGAGGCTAGATATCTAGCAGAAAAATGCAGTTAAGTCAGTTGTAGTTCATTTACGTCGCACTAGAACTGCACAATGGGCTATTGCGACGTCCTGGGAAACATCCCTGAGGATGATCCGAAGACATGCCATCACAATTTTGATCCTCTGCAGAGGGGATGGCGCCCCCGCTCCGGTAGCCTGACGGCCTGCAAGCCAAGTCGAGCACTTTACGGTAGAGCAGTTTAACGAGAACCAATACCGCATACCCTCGGGATCTGAGGATTGAAGGATAAGTTTATGATCCCAGAAAGCATCAAACCTTACGGTAACCTTGTCGGAATTTTTCTTTTTATACTCAAGAAAATATTTGCACTAAAAATCACTTTTCAATAAAGCAAAAATATTGCAGTTTCAAACCTTTCATCCTAAAAGGATTAAAAATTATTTTTAAAGCTGTATGGGTCCCGCAGTGGACTGATTAGTGCCGTAGATAGGAGGAACCCGCAAGAGGAAGTGAAGGTCCTATCTTCCCGATGGCAACGAAAAACCGGTTTTCAGGTTTGCCTTATTTTTGTGGTTTATCTTATTATTGGCGTTTAAAAAAAATTTACTACCATCTTTTTTTNTCCTCCGGGATGTTTCCCAGACCGTCGCCAATAAGAATAGTTGTTGTTGCTGTTGTTGTTGTTAATTTACGTCGCACTAGAGCTGCACAATGGGCTATTGGCGACGGTCTGGGAAGCATCCCGGAGGATGATCCAAAGACATGCCATGACAATTTTGATCCTCTGCGGAGGGGATGGCACCCCCGCTTCGGTAGCCCGACGACCTGCGCGCGAAGTCGAGCACACCAATAAGAATAGAGCAGATTGTGAAGGATCACATAAACCACATAAAAAACCTTTTTAGGTTTAAATTAGAAGTTTTTTGCTGAGTGAAATAAACCTTATTTTGCTATCTGGGATATCACTAAATGCTGGATTCTGAAGAGATAAAGAATGGACTTTATTAGCATTCTGGAATGAGGGACACTCCAGAGGACCCCTAAAGTTTTTTTACGAAAAAAAAAGATAAATTATTGATTTTTTTTTTCTTGTGACTTCAACATAGATTATCTTAAATAGTGTTGATGTTTTATAAGTCTCTACGAGGAGTATTAAAACATCGAACATGAAAAGCTGTCGAATATGTAGCCAAACTTTTTGAACGTCATAAAATATCCCAGTATCTTAAATGTCGTCCTAACATAATTGTGAAATTAAATTTTCAATTACCTGGCCTCGTGTGATTCACAGAACTAATATTCACAGAACTATCCAACTAATTATTTCATTATATCTTTTACTCTTTCTTTATGTTACCACGTAGATTTTTTACCTGATAATATACAGAACTATTTTGTTTATACTTAGAGGTTCTGATAAGATTTTAAAAACATTCTCTATGTTAAAATTATTCAGTGCAAAACGTCAAACAAATTATTTATTTATTTACTTTATTGTTTGACTTGTAAAAAGTAAATACACATTAAGGCAACTTAAAAAACCACAACTGTTTGATTTGTTTTAAAATAATTAAATTTGGACAGCAATTTTATTTTGACGCTTTACTTATATATTACACAGTTAATTTTAAGAAAGTTGCTCTTTTAGAAAAAAATATTGAAAAAATTTACTTTGAAAAAATTATTACTTTAGCACGATTCCTAAGATATTATTATAGGATAACTTGTTATTAGTAAAATGCCTAATTTTGTTAAACAGCGAATACTAAAAATTGAAAAAAGATTCCTAAGGCATGTCAGTTTTAGAATTCTCATCTGATTTTTTAAAAAATGTTATAAATAATATGCAATTTTCAAACTTTAAAAAAAAAAAAAATAAATAAATACGCGGAAAGAAGGTTAACATAATTTTTACAGAAGCTGTGAAAAACCAATTTTTCCTATATATTTTGTCACAAGAGGATAAGAATGACATTGCTCCAAGAAACCTACTCAATAAATTTCGTTTCTTCCAGAATTGAAATCTGTTTGGACGAAACATATTATTCGTTGAAAGCTAAAACTAGAAAAAATTTAACTATTATTATTTATTTAAGCTTATTCCATTTATTTATAGATAGTGGTAACAAGGTTAAGGATATGCAATGGAAGTCCTGTTTACTATTTTACTATAAATGCATTAAATCATATAGCTTGAATAATTTATTTTAAGCAAATTATTTAATATTATTTTATTTTATAACCGTCCTTGAAAAGCCTACCCAATTTTTTCGGTCTACTACTACTAATGTTCAACTCCGTAGCCTTGTAATTTTGAGCCCAATCCATAAGACAAGGGAACTCCTGGCTGGATGAAGTATTGGGTGAAACTTGCCTTCGTGGATGACTTTTTGATGGAACTAACCCGCATTTGCGTTACACGGAGAGGAAGACCACGAGAACCTCCCACGGTTAACCTGACTGCAAGGAGACTCTAACCCATGATCCGTCTACCACTGAGGATATTTTACGCCAGCACTCGGATGCGGAATTCGTATCGACCAGCCATAGTTGGGATTTGAACCAGGATCGCCTCATTGGAAGGTGAACTCTCTCACCCTTGAGAACTAAAAGTTTTTGAATGAAATTTTTTAAAAATTTGTTTTATTTATTTGAATTATGTAAGCTAAGGAAATGAAAATCTAGTATTTGATCTATTGAAGTGCCTAACTTAGCTCTGTATTTCTAGTACACAGAAAAATTGTAATAAAGAAATTTTTCAAGTAAATGCGCTGTTGGAAATGGAAAAAATTTAGATTTATTATTTTTTTAAGGTTAAGGAAAATTATTTTTTTAAGTTAGGAAAGCATTGTTAAATGATTTCATGTTGTGCAGCTTCTGTTAATTCGATTGCTTCTCGTGAATACTAGGCATAAAACTTAGTATCAGGCGTCAGATCAATTTTTTTTGGATTTCTAAGTTAATTTCGAACATTGCATCGAAAACAAAAAATTTCCCCCCTTTAGTCTTAAGAATACGTAGGCTTTTGATTTTTTTTTTATTAAATAAAATTTAGTTTTTAATTATTTCAAATATTTGTAGAAAAAAGTATTTAAGTAAAGAGGTCAATATAAAGCTCTGTAAAAATTATTCATGTAAAATGCATTAAATAATTTTTGAGAAATCATGCATTCTAGTTTTATATTTCAAAATTTCCCTTTATATACTTCCTTTTTAAAATGCAAGAAATATTCATTTAATGAAATTTTTCAAGGTATCGATTATTTCCTGTAACATATATTTTTATTATTTAAAAATTCTTCTTGATTTTGCTTACGAGAAGTAGTGTTTTGAAATTTTATGCATGCAGAAGTGTCATGAGACAGATTTGTTCATACGTTGAGGAAGCAAAGTCGGAAACATTCGAACAAACACGATATATTCATACATTTATTAGAAAAATTGATACGTTTATACATTAATGGATATTGCTACAAAATATTTATAACAAGTTAAAGTAATCACAACATTGCTTTAACTTTCAAGGCAAAGAATAAAATAATAATAATACCATTAACAATGTACTGCATAGCACCTCATTACATTGAATAAATTGCCCTCTTCTTTCTAACCATTATTTCTTTCCTAGAGAGAAAAAAGTATTTAAAAAAATGATATAATTACTTTTTTTTTTCATTAACATTTTCTATGAAGCATTCTTTCATTTCATTCATTCGCATATTCTTCTTAAAATTGTTAGCTTTTCTCATACCATAGCTCTAGCGTCCTAGTATTAGAACACATATTTTCATTACTCAATATTCCTTATTTTTAACTTCGTAATCTAGCATTCTAATAACAATGCATACAAGAATAGAAGTAACGTATCGAATTTGCTTAGTTAATGGCAGCATGTCCGCAAAGAAAATAAGTCACAATTCTTATTTATTCTTTTAAGTTGTTTGTTCTTTTCATACTTTTACCTCTTCGGCTCTAGCGTCCTAGTATTAGAACACATATTTTCATCACTCTATATTCCTTTTTTCTTTAACGTCGTAACCTGGCTTTCTAATTACAAAACATACAAGAATAGAAGCAGCGTATCAAATTTGGTCAATTAATGGCAGTATGTCCGCAGCAAAGAAAATAAGTAAAAATTCTTATTGCATTATTCTTATTTATTCTATTTGCAGCAAAAAAATTAATGAATCTTTTGATATTATTAAATGTAATTCCTAGTATCTTTGACCAATTCAGGGACGAAGAGGTTAATAATAGATTTTAAGTAAAACTAGAGTTCTCATATCTAAAAATATTGTTTTAAGAGTAATGATGCATGGGTAACTGAAAGGTAGAATCGAATCATTGTGTGCATTGACATCTTCATTTTGAAGAATCTTAAAATTATAGGCATGCATTGATTACTCAGAAGCTATTCGACAGATTTCACTCAAAGTTTGAATTTTGCCACATAAAAAAATATTATTTAAAATGATGTAAAAAATTGTATACCTATACAATTCAAAATGTTTTCGACTAATATTAAAAAAATAAATGTTTACTAGAAGTTATTTTTTGTACAGATACAGAATTATCTTCGGATAAATGAATTTTATAATTGTATGCAATTAGCTTTGAAAGTTCTCGAGATATGACGAAATACGCTAAAAGTAAAATTAACATAAAGGGGACCATATTTCCCAGATTGCAGCTACCTTCTATAATTTGGGAGGGGGTTATGAATCCGTTGAAAAAAGGTACGTTTATTTAGAAAAATTATATTTTTCTGTATGATTTCGTAACTTAAAATATCGCCTGCGCTAATTAATTGTCATATTTGAGGTCACCTCCTCGAACCATCAAGATTGAGTTCTAGAAAGTGAAGATCCAATTAGTTCAAAAGTTATTCAAGTAGGTCCGTTTTTTATTTTGCGCACAATAGATTGAGAGTTACAGCGCAAAATATGTTCCAAGGAAGGACTTTGGTAAGTATTGCATCAGTCAAATTTGAAAAATTATTAAGTTTGCATTTTGTTCCTTTATTAAACTAGCATTCAATTTTGTTGCCAGCAATCGTTACCAACTAGTGGGTATTTGTTTTGCCTTACACACTACAAATTATGAAAAAAAAAGATGCCACTACAGAAATTTTGTTACTTGTACCACTGCCATCAATCAACTTATTCAGTTTTGCGACCTAGATCCTTAAACTAGGAAGGGAAAAAAATTAACACAGTTTGAAGGAGCTAACATGATTTTGACACGAAATATGACAGGGAGATATTAAGAGAAACTATTTCCGTAAATAAAGGCTATCATACTCTTTTGCTCACAAATCTGGGCAATTTAGCACCTGTCAGTCATCAGGGTGCGTAGCTTAATTTTCCAACAAAAAATAAGCACTTAAAAAATAATTTTAAGCACTGTAAAAAAATATCATATAAATTCGAGAGATTTTTTGGTTCGATTTCAGAGGGGCGGGAAATGCAGTCTGAAATTGAGAATCTCTTGCGAAATGCAACAAAGTCACTCCTAAGTATTTCATCAAACATGTAAAACGATTGGCGTTTTCATACGCTACGAACCAACGGTACATAGAAATAAATTGGGGTTGAATTAATTGTGAAAACGTTGAATAGAACAATTTCAGTCTGAATAATTCAGTGCGAAAATCAACATGGTAAAGAAAAAATATCTCATTTTGAAAAGGGAAAATTAAGCACTTTTTAAAAGTACCTATAAGGGCTTTTAAAAACCGAAAATAAGCACCTTTAAAAAACGCTACGCACCCTGGTCATCATTTTGTTTAGATATAAAAACTCTAGGTATAACAACAGAAGTTAATTTTATTTAAGAGCAAAGCTTCAATCAAAGTTGATAGTTTTATTAAAAAATTAGAATTAATATACTGGGACATTATTTTTTTACTATACAATTACAACTCTTACTATACTTTAGTTTCTCCTCTGATCCCCCCCTAAAAAAAATAAATTGCAATGCAAGGAGGAGCTATAGTATTTATACCAACAGTAGAATTATAACAGAAGTACTAAATGACATAATTTCCCTTCTAGTTAATTTTTTAATAACCTTTTTTTACAAATATTCTCTTTAATTTTGAGTTTTGCAGACACGTAAAACATCCACATACGTGAAAATGATTTACATAACATATACGTAAATTTAATATACATAATTAGGTGCTACGTTCCTCCCTTATAAAAACTGAGACACGAAGCTAATTTGCTATATATTTTAATAACCTTATCTTGCACAGTTATTTCTGCACACTACAAGGTGCAGCTATTAATTTCCAAACCTGATCTAATAACTCTTAAAAATATTATGTGAATAACATAACCAAAATTATGCGTTTCAAAGTAACCTTCATCCCATCATAATATCCTTCTGTATTCGTCTATAAAAGTTTCTGAAACGACTTCTCGAGTCCTCTTTCAGAATGCTCTTTAATTCTGACGTATTTAAGGGGAAAGTTTATCAAATTTGCCAACCTTCATCTATCAAAAGGTACCCCAGTTTAGAATCAAGTCAAGATGTCTTATGTACTAGTGAATTCGTATGGTATTTAATATTTATATAGTGATAGTTAAGCCACATTACTCCCCTTCCAGAATTTTATCTGTGATAGAATTCGATGAACGAACACAGCTAGTATATATATATATATATATATGAATACACACACACATATATATACATACAAACATATTTTTTTGCTCCTTATTTATTTATTGGCCGGGAGAATTTATTTATTTCACCAGATTATTTTTCTTAACACAATTTTGTGAACAAATCAACTATTCAATGTGGACCATCAAACACCACTAGTTGATAAATGTTATTTATTATATATATACATACACATATATATATATTTGCTCATAATTTATTTATTGGCCGGGAGAATTTATTTACTTCACCAGATTATTTTTCTTAGCACTACTTTGTGAACTAATCAACTATTCAATGTGGACCATGCATCGATGCTAGCGAGTTCATATAGGTCTCAAATAAGAAGAAAGTTTATCAAATTTGTCAACCTTCACCTATCAAAAGATACCTCAGTATAGAATCAAATTAGTAACATTATTGAATTGGTATTTAATAATCTTAGTGGTAGCTACGCTACATATTCTCAATGTCTTCGACATAATTGATTTTTTGTTCCATTAGCAAACTTTTGGTTTTGAAAGTCGAGGAAACAATCTCTCTTGAAAAGTCTCTTGCAGATATTTTGTTTAAAAAATTGAAAATTTCGCCAAAAGAACAAGGTTTGGGTTAAGACCGTCAAAAATGAAGAGAGTTCCAAAAGAGGACTTAAAAAGTTGTTTCTGAAACTTTTACATCCAAATACAAAAGAACATTACAGAAGTTGAAGGTTGATTAGAAACATGAATTTGGTATATAATTCACATATTTTCAAGAGTTATCAGAGAAACCCTGGAAATCTATAACCACATTTTGTATATTGATTTACACAACAGACAGTGAAGAGAATACAAGAAAAAGAATACGCAATTTCATACACACAAGGGTAAAAATACAAAACCCCACTGTAATCAACATTAGAGAACCATACTTCTAAAGTCAACACAACATTATGATTGAATAATATGAACTACTATCTACAAAAAACATTTGCAGTACATTCACAAATAGTATATTTCAACTTCTATCAGTTAAAGAAAAAATGAGATATATATATACACAGGGTTGATTACAATAAGATGCATCATATTGAGATAAGATGTAAGAACCATAATCAGGTTAAAAGAAGGTACTTCAATTATCAGAAAAACTCAAGCTACTCAAAAGTGTTTCAAATATTTATCAAATATGAATTCATAGCTGCCAAAATGGATAGGAAATAAACCAGTAGATGTTACGAAATAATATAAATATTGTTTTATAATATACTGTTAACCCCTTCCTTCTCGCTCCCATAAAAATGACGGGGTGAGGTTTCATCCTCTATTTCTCACTCCCGTGAAATTTCAGGGCTGGAGTGTTCAGTAGTAACGCGCCAATAAGAATAAAACTAATTCATTTCTTTTTTCAGGAAAACATTTTATTTCTCCTTTTACACACCAGATGGCAGTACCAGGATATTTTTATGGTAATTGTAGATAATTTATTTTAAACTAGATGTAAAAAAAATAGGCACTTTTATGACCTTTTTCTTGAAAATTAACCGATCGTTAAGGGGTTAATAATGTAATGTAACTGTTGTATAGTATACTAAATGCTTTACATTTAGGGAATTTTATTGTCCAGGGTTGACACTTAAATCAGGAAGAAACAAAATTCCCTGTATTTTCCCAGTTACTAGAGAAATACTCAAAACTCCCTGTCATCTTAGATAATTTTTAAATTCCCTTTATTTTCCAGGTTTTATTTGTGGAGTGGCAACCCTGTTGTCATCAAAATACAAAAACTTAATTAATGGTAAATAATATGTACCCGTTACGATTGACGTTAAATGAACTTGAAACGATTTTTCTTACGTTAACTCATAATTTTTAATAGTAAAAGACAAGTAATTTATTATTGACAGTTCAAAAATATTTTAATTAATTTAAAAAGAGAGTTCTGAATAAAATTAAACTAAAAATTTTTAAAAAAGGAAGAAAAGCTTTAAGCTGAATACTATAAATGAAGCTCACTTCATTATGTAACACTAATTTAAATATTCAAGCAAGCAATATATAGAATTCAATAGGAATTTTTGTTAGAAAACATAATTTTAGGGAATTTTTTTAAGTGTACCAAAACCAGGAGAAAGCGGCAAAATCCAGTAGAGTTGGCAGCTATGTGTATTATATCTACTGTCACAGTGTAGTGTAAATTACTCAGAAATACTAAACAATACATAAAATTTCCCAGTGAAAAGTTTAGGTAAAGTTATTCTAATTTATACATAAGTACTAATTATACATAGTAGTAAATAATAAGATTATAGTGATACTCAAGTACTTTGATAATTGAAGAGCTAAATTGAAAAAGATTCATTCAGAAACCTACTTGTATTTTGCTTTCAGTTTTGACCTATTCTTATAATATTTCTAAGTTCGGTAACTTATTAGAGTCCAGTAATTCCAGTTTTATTAAGATCTTAGAGTGAGTATTTACAATTATATAAAATAAGCATAGCTATTGATGAGGATGAACAAAATACTCTTAAAATGAGAATTTTAACCCTACAAAATTACAGCACAATTCTTAATTACTATAAATCAAGTTTTTATGTACAATGGTAAGGAACTTGAAATATGTGTCTTCAATAAAAACAGATTAAAAAATTATAATATATTTTGAAAATAGGAATCGTAGGAATACATGAAAATTCCAAACTTCAATAAATTAGTCCACGAACTTGAAATTTAAAAAAAAAAAAAAAAAGTCATGCTATATTTTAATACAGTAGGGAACCGATTATCCGGAATGATCGGGACCATCGCTATTCCGGATAACTGATTTTTCCGGTTTTCTGAATCGCTACAAAAAGCCGTTTTTTTTATTGTTAAACCCCTTTGAAAAAAAAAAATATTTGGAAATAATCTTAAAAAGAAGAAAAAACGATGAAGTAATACACTAATGATTATTTCCAAAATGATGGTAAGGTAAACATCTTTCAAAAAAGAAAGAAAAATCTTAAAATCTTATGAGGAAAAAAAAAATTTTTTTTTTTTAAATGGCGGGAAAATTTATCAAATTTTGTTCCGGTTTTTTGGTTTTCCGATTTCTGGATAATGGGTTTTGTTGTATTGTATTTTTATTTTTGATGAAGAATTCTAGAACAGTCATATAAGAAAACCAATAATTTATTTAAAATATTCAAAAGATAAATATGCAAAATATGAGAAAAATACTTAATAGGGAGAAATATAGACTACACATCAGGAGGAAAAAAAGAAGTAATTATACATTCACTTCTTTCATATAGTATATATTTTTGTTCGGATATAAAATTGATTTATTTGGTTAAATAATAAAAAAATATAGTAAAAGTAGCTTTTAAAAGCATTGTCAAGGTTGTTACAAACATGCTACCTTGGCAAAAATAAATAAAAAATGGCACTTTGGGATCATCCCATCGACCGTTTTCGAACTTTGGGAGTATTCCGTCGACCATTTCCCCCAAACCTGATATTATCACCAAAAGGTTGATTCTACGCCAATAACCACAAATTTTATCTTATTTAACGTGTAATCCTTGACTATGCGAATTAGTTTTCTTCAGCTTGTTGAAATATACTGCATTTTTACTACACAACAAAATGATCCGAATTTGGGATTTCCTTAGCAGCGACTACACAAGGAGGATAACTTGTTTGCTTGCGCTATCAAGGATTATTGGCAGACGAAATGATTTATAATAATATATATGGTTAAGTTCAATAATAATTCAATGTTAATTATAAAAAAATTAGAAGTTTCTACTCTGTTTTGATTCTTTTTGTTATTTATTTTTACATTTTTTTTGTAATTAATATTTTATTATTACTTGATAAATCAAATGTGTTTAGAATGATAAGAGGATTTGCGCATTTTCGCAAGCGTCGACAGATAATTCCAAAGTACCTAAAAAAAATTTAAAGCAGAAAACTCTAAATTGAAAAAAGATTAAAAACAGTAAATATTTTTTAGACATGTATCAAACTACAAGTATACATTAAAGAGCAAGTTAGAAAACATTATTAAAAAACCTCTCAGGTTCTAAAACAAGTTTTTCATTCAATGTTTCAAACATGATTAACACAGATGTTTTAAACGTAAGGAAAAAAAAGTCTTTACTTTGATTTAAACCTACTTTAAAAAGTAGATATTTTCAATTTTAAGTTTACACTTTTTCCAAAACTACACTACAAATTTGAGATTTGGTTTTTAATTTTAAATACCTTTTCTAAGCCACACTGGGATTAATAAAAAAAAGTGAGATTAATAAAAAATAAGAGGAATTACAATATTTTCATTTCTTACATATTAAATTCTAGGGATATTTAAACACAATTTATATAAAATTTAAGATGAGAAACAATTAATCGGATGTTCAAATGAATCCAACAAAGGCAAGTATGATTTTTGGCACATCTTTAGTGTGTTCAGATATAAGTCACTAAGCCAAAATTCATTTTATTAAATACATTTTTATGAGCAATATTTTAACTATTTATACATATTTCATTATTTATTTTTTTGCTACATTGCACAACACACTGAGTGGGAGAGGGAAACTTATTATTGAAACCAAAACTGTTAAAAAATAGTGACAAAACTTTTCCTAATAATTAAAATTTACATTAAAGAATTATCAAGTTAAAAGTATTGATTCCTTTAAAACCACAAGACAATAGCAATGAATATTTCATATATACAATAATATAAAAGTAATATTACATATCACTTAATTCAGTGCATGTTTTTAACTAATTTTTATTTATTTATTTCTTCTGGTTAATGTATAGTGCAACTTTCAGGAGAACTTCTCCAGACACAAGTCTCGCATTGTACTATGGTTACGAGGAAAAGTTATTACGAATAGGGGTGAACAGTTTTGCCTTAATCTTGGCCTAGGTCGGCGTACTATGGTTACGAGGAAAAGTCATTACCAATAGGGGTGTGAGGTGAATATTTTTGCCTTAATTTTGGCATAGACCGGCGTGAGTAAACCAATCGACACCTTCTTTCCTTCATTTCACCCACATCAGAGATGTGATCTCGCTTGTTACCATAGTAGCAGACAGTCCAAGACTTTTAGTCTGGGAGGAGTTCCCCTCATAGCCGCACTGCAATATGCACTGTTTTGCAGTCAAAATCTTAGAGTATCACATTCACTCTAAAATAATAGTTAAATAATCATCATAGTGGTGTTGATGGCGTGCCTTACTGTTGTTGATAACCATAACCTTGATTTTGTTCGTAACTGTAATTCTGCGAGTTGTTATTTGGAGGAGCTTGCCTGTGAACGGAGGGAGGACCCATTTGATTACCCATATTGGGATGGGTTTGATTGCCCATTCCTCCGGGCTGCGCCTGAGAAGCCGGCCGATAGTGAGAATAATTACTCTGAGCGTAATTAGAAGGGAAACGATTCTGGGGGGCTGGAGCAGGTGGGGGTGTTGAACCCTGAACATTTGGACCAGCTGATGGGTGGATATAATTCGACTGCTGTGACGAGGGTCCGTAGTTGGACTGAGCAGTGGTGGGTGGAGAATTATATGAACTATTTGGAGCAGAAGAAAAATTCTGAGAATGTCCCATATAACCACCTTGGGACATGGAATAGCTTGGTTGAGTAGATGTAGCAGATGGGTACGATTGGGTGTTTTGATTCTGGTACCACTGGGAAGGCGAGTTAGCGGATTGCTGCCCATACTGCTGGGGCTGGTTGTAAGTTTGTGAGGACTGGGTCGTGTACACTTGCGGTTGGGATGAGGAGGAATTGGGAGGAACGTTGAAATTACCCGGCGGTTGATTCACAGGCTGGTTTGGGTAATTCTGACCAGGCGGCTGGTTATTTGGTTGCTGGTGTGGAGGTGGTACCTGCTGCTGCTGTTGGGAGGGTGTAGGCTGTGGTTGTTGAGACTGGTGTTGAGGATGTTGCTGAGGCTGCTGTTGGAGTTGTTGTTGTTGCTGCTGCTGTTGTTGTTGTAATTGTTGTTGCTGTAACTGTTGTTGAGGTTGAGGAGATTGTTGTGGCTGTTGTTGAGGAGGAGCTTGGGGCTGTTGTTGTTGAGGTGTTTGAGGATGAGGTGAAGAACTTGGTCCATAACCTTGTGGTTGATTTACCGGTACATAATTTTGAGTGGATGAATTGTAGTTGGATGATGGGTGATTCTGGCCATAAGTATTTTGAGGAGAAGAGCTGTTGTACTGATTATGTGGGGGAGGCTGTGGTGGCTGTCCTGGAGCAAAAGGACCCTGCTGTTGCTGCTGATACTGTTGTTGCTGATGTGGGCCAGCTAAAATGGAAGAAAAAGTTTAACAGATTTTTAGATAATTGAGAAACTAAAACTACGTACAGACAGCATACTTGTAATGTAGGTAAATTTCTAGTTATTAATAATAAATATCAAGTTAATAATATTAAATATTATATTAGTAATAAATATTGAATCAATAACATAATATAAAGCACGGGGTTGACACTCAAATCTGAAAAAAAAAAAAACTCCCTGTGTTTTTCCTGTACATATTATACACAATATAGTAAGAGGAAACACAACAATTACTGTGCTCTTATGTGACCGATATTGGGCTAACTATACTACAGGGTGAGTAGCCAGATTTTTCAACAAAAAATAAGCACCTTTTAAGTACTTTTTACAAACTCAAAAAATATTTTTAATCCCTTTCCAAAAGAAAATCATAATTAAAATCTGTGCAATAATAAAAATTATTTTTTTCTATAGTTTAATGTTTTTAATTTATGAACATAAAATCAATAAAATTCAAAAAACTTCACATACTCATAATAAAATAATTAGTTTCTGATAAATATTGTGGAGAAAATTGTAAAAAATTCTGCATTTTTGTAATTTAGAGCGACAATCGCCACAACAAAGAAAAAATAATCTCTTTTTAAAAGATAGAAAATTAAGCACCTTTTACAAACCCCGAATAAAAAAAGCACCTTTAAAGACTTTTTAAAAATGCTATGCACCCTGTACTAGTTTACATAGCTGGAAAAACTTAGAGAAAAAAGAAGGAACAGCTGAAAATTTTTAAATAATGCTATCGTAAATGAAATAGTTTAGTATAGCTGAAATATCATCCTTAAATATCTGATAGATTACGGTTTGAGTGGTCACCATTTTTTAAAAGATGAAAATAAATAAAATTTTCCGTATTTTAACAGTTTGCAAAGAAAAAAAATCAAAATTCCCTACATTTTCCCTGTTATTTTAGGCGATTTTTAAATTCCCTGTATTTTATAGGTTTTCTATGTGGAGTGGCAACCCGGTGTAATATTAAATTTATAATCTAAAATAACAATAATTGATAAACTACTAAAATATTTTTTTCAAATGTTAACTTGCATTTTGGTGATAAAAGTTACTGAAGGATTTAAAGTATCATTTTGTCAACCTAACAAGTATTTCTCAAGTTACTTTATTTTAAACAACTTGTACGCCATTTTTATTTTGTGATTACAGTGCCATCTTTGAATCAAATTGCAAAACCATGTAGTTAAAATGAGGTAACTTTTTTTTTTCTAGAATATTCAAATCTTCACTAAAAATTTGGTGTTTTTATTTAAGTTGTCCTCATAATATCAGGAGGTTGATTTTGACACAATGTGTAATTTTCAAGATAGATCACTGTCTCCAGACTTTATGGACCCTCTACCCTGTATAATAACGATAATTCATAACAACTTTCAGAAAAAATGAAGTATTTAGAAATATAATGGAAAAAAGGGGAAAATACAATCTAAAAGGGAAATACATTCATTCAAAGATTAAAAAATAAATATGAATTTGCTACAAAAGCATTATGCAAAACATGCTAACTAAGCATTAACTTCATGAGAACAGGCAATAGCCTCTTATTTAACAAAACAAAAAAAAAATGAAAGAAAAGTAGAAGCTGTTAAAAATGCTGATGTTACGTTTTTTCAAAATGGAAAAAATTACCCCAGAAGAAATTCTTTTATGAAAAGAAATATCAAAAATTTAAACAGTTTTTTGAACAGTTTATAATTACAATCTAGTTTGAATAATAACATTAATTTTTAAACTATAAATTACAAATTTTTTTTTAATAGGTTAAAATTATAAAAGTAACAACTGAAAAACTTTCTCTTAAAATTAAAATAACTAGTTTTTCAATATTTTATTATAATGAGAATAGTAGAGCCTAATTTTATAAACAACTAACATAATATAATAAAACAATAACATAATAAATTTTTATTAATACCATTAAATTAACAAATCGCATATTACACGTAGACACTACAATAAAAACTCACATTAAATCCTCGATTACAAATAGCATACTAATTTTCATATACAAATACTGCTAAACATAAATATTCAAACTGACTTAAATTAAAATTCTCCCTAAAACAAGAAAAAAAATGTGAAAAAATTTAAACTTTCTCTTACTATATTTAATTTATTTAAATTTGAACTGTTTATAATACTCATTGCTAAACAGATGAATTGATTATTCTTAGTTTCTTCTAATTTTTTCAAGTATCCTAGAAGAAATAAGTTTCTTCCAGGCAAAATGCCAACCATTGCTAAAAATCAACTTTGAAAATTGAGACAATCAAAGATTAAGATTCCTGCATACAAGAAAATTAACGATGGTGAAAACATTGTCAAATCAGAGATTTTGAAAAAGGCAACAAACATTTTTCTGCAATAAACTTACGAGAATGTCCAACAGGAGGATGAGTAGGCGAATTGTAATTCTGAGAAACTCCACCAGGGCCATGAAGATTCCCACCAACATTTTGATTTGGTGGCATATTTGGATCTAAATATCAAAATTGTACAATAAAATTTTTTCTTACCAAAAATACATAAATAAAAGATAAATTTAGCTCAGAATTTTGCTCTTAAATTGCATTTAAAAACAATATTCTGAGCTACAGCAGAAAATAATGGGGCAATAAATCAAGACAGTTGTAAAAAAATTCTGAAATATTTTAAGGATATAATCTTACGTGATTGTGTTATGGGTGGCTGAGGTGGTGCAGGACTGAAATTAGGCGGCACATTTCCTGGTCCCCCATGAGGTTGGTTCGTATTCTGAGCATTTGGAATTTGAGAATCTAAAATGTATCAATGTTAGTCAATATTAATAACAGCTTACTAAATTATAAAATAATAAACAAATATATATATATATACATACAGTGAATTCGCGATAACTCGAATCTGATAGGACTGACGAAAAACTTCGACATATCGGAAGTTCGACTTACCGTTAGTTTAGGTTTTGGACTTTCAAAATATTGTCGGATTATTTAATTAATGCTTATTAATTACAAATCTTCTAAATGCTTATAGTATTTAAGATCATTTTTCTGACTAGCCATTTACGATAAGACTGTTTAAGCACTTTATGATACCCTGGTCCACCGGCTGCAACTTTGCTGTAGTGTTTGGCCGGAGAAACTGCAAGTTTACTGCTTTCAAATTAGGCAGATCACAACGCGCTGTGCATTTATCCATAAAGAGTATCACTTTTCTCTTTTTAGCAAAGAATTTCCGACCCATTTTTCTTACATAGTCTTCAAATAAAACTGATGTCATCCAAAACTTTTTGTTAGACTTGTAATCCAAAGGATATGTTTTTACATTCTTGAAACATCGGGGATTTCGGTATTTTCCGATAACAAGTAAGGGCAATTTCTCTGTCCCAGACGCATTTCCTCCAACTAGGACAGTCAAACGTTCCTTGCTCATTTTACCCCCTGAGCAGTTTTCATCCTTAAACATCATAGTCTTATTTGGAAGACAT
>NC_092210.1:6164087-6174962 GCF_043381705.1 Parasteatoda tepidariorum
TGAGCACGTAAAAACTTTTGCCAATAATTACCATAAATATGAAGAGATTGTTCTTGAACATCAAAATGAATCTAATAATAATATGTCAAAAATATTAAATAATGTTTGGCTTTACCAATAAACTATCAATTGGGAAAAACAGATATCAATTGTTTCTGAAGCTTTAAAAAAGCTTCAATCAAAAAACATTTCAATTTCAGAAGCTGTTGAAATATAAATTGACTTACTATCGTGTGATGAATTAGAACCCCATAAACATTTTGTAAAAAGATTCAATCAGGCTGTTCAGCCAAATCATTTATTAGCATATGCATCCCGAAACAAAGGGACAATTTTTAAATGATGAACAAGACCAATTAGCAGAAAACTGTCTTTCTAAGCATCATCCAGAATTTCTGCCACGTGTTATGGCATTCAAAATTTCCGATCCTGAATACTTTTCAAAATCGATGATGCGTGACACTGTTATTCAACAGTTTTCATCAAAAAATAGTGGAAAATTATGGCAAAAAAAAAAAATAAATAAATAAAAATCCTAGCTTCCACAAAATTTCTGTCAATTCTTTTTTCTTTGCACTCAGCACCAGCATCCTCTGTCTCTATCGAAAGACACTTTCCAACTTTCGGTTTGGTGCAGAGTAAACTTTGAAATAGATTAGGAATAGATAAAGCTACAAAACTCGTAAAAGTGTATAACCATCTAAGAAAGAAATGTAGACACTTTGAATCTGTTGTATGATAATAATAATAAAGGAAAAAAATGGACTTTTTTTTAAAGTTAACTCTTAACTTCTGCTGACAATTTTTAACTATTTGGAGAAAGTTTATCACAATTAAAAAGCAGTTAAAAATTAAAATATTACTTTTAAGATTTTTTAAAAATATTATTTTTAAGATTTCATTTGAATACAATTTATTTTGTTTCTTTTAATCATGCTTAAAAATATTGAAAGCAAACAAAAAAAAAATTCTATTCAGTGATACATTAAACAACAATAAACAAATTTAAATTTTTATTTTCTGATTTTAAAAAAGCAATCTATAACTTTTTATATATATGCTTTTTTTATAATTTTAAGATTACTTTGTTTTTTAAACTATAAAGTTAAAATGTATCTAAAACTGCATATATTTATCTAAATATTTGAAAAAAGGGACAAGTGACTGATACTCTTTATAATTATACGTAATTTTAATTTCACTTTCCATTAATCGTATTATAAAAACATGGAAGACCATTAAATATTTATTCAGTTTAATTTTATTACAGGTAAAAGTCAGATGAAATTTTAGTGTTTACTTATACAACACTATGTAATAAATAAAAATATTTTCCCAATAAAATTTATGAGCACTGAATGCTGCTTCCCTGGGTTTTTTCAATAAAACCCAGGCGGGTTGGTTTTTTTTCTAAAATCCCTGGTTTTTTTCAAACCCTGATTCCACCGCTTTTGTTATGCTTACGAGGCAATGTATGAACAGGCTTAATATTCAAGGAAGTTTTACCATTGCAATTTGCGATTAAATTACTATTGTAATTATGCGTCATTTTACCATTTATAAGAGTTTCCTTTACAAATTGTAACTGATTGTGAGCCTCAAACAAATTTAAGAAAATTAATATCAAAACATAAATAAAGTGTAAGGTATGTCATGGATTGAGTGTTATCCCTTATTTGGCTATATATTTGTGTGAAATAACACTGTTTGATATTTTTTGGGTTGCATCATAGCATGCTTGCAAAGTATTACAAATTAATTTGTTGCTTGTTTCGTTGAAATTTAAATTGAAAGAAGGTGCTATAGTGTAAACACTATTAGTATAATAATATTGGATGGCGTGCATTTTCAAATTAAGACGAAAAAATCAATTGGAAGTGATAACCCGGAAGTCATACGATGAATTTTAACACCTAGCGCCATCTGTGCATACCTTTACACGGTCAATGACCCTTAAATTGTATACCCAACAATATTTTTTTATCAGAATCGTCACTAATCTACTTTTTAAAACTTTAAGAGATGAAAAAAAAAGTTTAAAATTTCTTTTAACACTATAAATCACATACAGGTGACATTTTTAAAACCCCTTTAAGAATTATTTGTAGAACCACCCAGTATAGACGATAATATGGTATACAGTATATTTAGTACACTATATACCCTATTATAGTACACTGCACTACCAAATATAATAATACATACGTGGGGGAGTTCCAGAAGGTTGTGGACCAGAAGGAAAGTTAGAATTTCCAGATGAAGGTGGATGAGGAGGTGCATGAGGGGGATTGTTGCTTGGAGGAGCCCCACCAGGTGGAAGAGATTGATCTAATTAAACAGAACAATATTCATTAGTAAAAACAAAAAGGACTTTCTAAAATGCAAAAATGAAGAATTTAAAGGTAAATTTATCTAGGTGTAGATTTTCTGTCCCCCCCCCCCAGCGGTTAACGTGATACATTTGCACATAGTACTTAGAATCCCGATATTTTAATGCAATGCTGTTACAACTTGAAAAATTCAAAAACTTGGAGGAAAATGCTAATTTTTTAAACTGCTTGCTGTTTGTAATTTATTTTGTAGCTCAAGAGATTCCTTTTCTACAAGAAAAAATGAAAAAGAAAACATTTTCTAATTAAAATTCATAAAATCTCTTTATTCAAGATATAGAAATAATACTGAAGTATTTAATTTTCTACAAATATATAACTAAGTTTTTTTTGTAACATTCAGTGCTTAGAACATTTAACATAACATTAGAACATATAACATTATAACATTTAGTGCTATCATATTTGCCACCATCATGACTAAATATGAGTGTATTATTACAGTATTAGTCAACCTGCTGTACAAATGGCTCTTCACTCAAAAAGGTTGTGTACCCCTATTTGTAATAACTCAAGCTGTGCAAAAATATTGTATCTGGTAACTTTTTTAGGTTTTTATGTTCTTATTTCCAGAATAACTTATTTATTTCACTTAAGTTTCTTTAAGTTACTAGCTACAATGAATATGGAATTTCAAATCAAAAAGAATTATATTTGAACTAACAAGGCTTTTAATTAGAGCTGATCAAACAACACTCGCATCAAGGAAAAGCAATGGTATAATTTATTACTCAGAATTACTTCAATTTCCTCCTCAATTTTCTCAGATATTAATAAAAGAAGAAAAATTAATAATTTTAAGTTTCACTTAAATTTTGCTTACATAAATCTGCTGATGTGCTATTTTTTTGTGTTGGAAATTTCTGCGCAGAAGACGTTTTATTTATTTATTTTTTTTGCATCCCCTCTTGTTTTGGCATAGTTGACGCATTATAGCTCATATGCGGAATCCTGATACATAGTAAAATATTATACAGTACAAAATCAACCATACAAATATAAACAAACCTTAAACAAATGCTTTAACATTAATGGCTTATTTCGAAGTTTTCATTAAAAACAATGAAAATTTTAATTAAAAGTTAAGGAATTGCATAAAAAAATTTATAATGAATGTTAAAATGAAGTTTCAGACTAATTTATTTTGAAAATACAGGCCATTTAAACATTGTCAGGGCTGGAAGTCCAAAATATAGAAATTAAAGATAAAATTGCATCCAAACTTAAGGATGATTTTCTAATGGGAGCAATTTGTACAACACCAACATGAATTCACAGCTACACAGTAGGTAATAGCCTTAGTAGTTCCTGTACTTAAGTGAAAAAAGAAACATTTTTAAAAGAACTTCAAAAAATTATGCAAAAATTGCTGCTTTTTTTTCCCTTCAAAAAAGAGAAAATTATTTAAGTATGGAAAATCGTTAAGCAGTAGCAAAATACGAGGATTCTCTTGAGAAAAACAGTAGTGATGAGGAGGGAGTAGAGGGATAAGAGCTTTTTATATTTCTCACACGTCGAATGCTTTTATGCAATCAAATTAAGTAATTGTCTCTAATATAAGAAGTAGATTAATATTGCACTTGAGCCGCTGCGAAGATTTTGTCGTTTATTTTGCTATTTACTTTGTTCCATGGCATATAGCATACAACATAATTTTTGAATTTCTTCAATTTTTTTTGTTGATAAATATTACCTTTTCTTCCTGTTAATTTTAACAAAAATTTGGAAAAATCACGAAAAATTTCAGGAGATTTATTAAAATGTTTGAAAATTAAGGACACATAAAGACACTTTTTTTAAAAAAAAAAAAAAAAAAAAAAAGAATTCAAAGACAACTTTGAGCCATGCGATATTTTTTTGGTGAGTGTTAATTACATTCCCATATCATTTACCATGGATAATACAGAACACAAAAAAATGACTTACGAGGTTGAGCCACAGGAGGCTGTTGAGCTGAACTAAATGCATTTGGCATAGCATTAGGCACCTGTCCATGCTGCTGATTTGCATTCATATTTTGTCCACAAGGAGGCATGGGTTGATCTGCATTTTAAATAGAACTCATTATATATAACAGAAATAATGCAAATATCAAAATAAAGTTCACTCAAAAAATCTTGCAAGAAGGAAATTTTTTTTCTGAATGAATACTTGATGCAATATTTTTTTTTTAGGTTGAGTTAAAAAAATAATAAAAGATAGATTGAATATTTACTTTGATTCATGTTGCCTCCAGGTTGTTGGTTTTGATGACCTGGGAAGGGAGCTTCATTATTCTGCACTGGTTGACTGGGAGGACCATGCATTTGTCCTGGATGCCCTGGAGGTGGCTAAAAGAGAGAGTAAATTACACATAAGAATAGATAGCAATGGGTGATGCAAATACATTTACAGAATATTTTTCATTTAGAATTATCTAATTTTTACAATTATAGTTTCTGCATGCTGAGTTCTCCCTAAGTGCTTTTAGAAAGGCACTCCATCTTGCCTGCCCTTTGATTCCTATAAATCCTCTCATCCCTTAAAAAAATTACCTATTTATTCATATTCCATATTTTTTAAAAACTAATTCACTTTTTAAATAATAATTACACGCTGGCAAAATTATCTGTGGTTTATAGGCTTAATTCTGATTACTATTACAAATATCTACTTTGTTAGGATTATTCTCAACTTATTAAATTTTTATAAGTACCTCTTTTTTATAAGTATTTCATTTTTAGTGGTTCACATATACAATTTTAGAATATAAACTTAAATCTGCATTTCATATTTAAGTTTATGTTATTTTGTTTTTCTATGAGGAGAGAAGATTAAGTTTTGAAATAACTTGTTGGAAAGGAGAAAAAATAAAATTTTGCTGCTTTTTTTTAAAAAAAAAATTTCTTGTTTTTATCAAATTGATTTTGTCCTTTATTGTTTTTAAAAATATTTAAGAAAAAGTAAAAACACAACAATAAATTTAAAAAAGCATTATAATAAAATTAATTGTAATGATAGGTATAATCAAGACTATTTTATCTTCATATTTATAGATATTAAATTTGAAAAACAGAGTGAAGAAAGAGTTGAAGCAATAAAATATCTTTAAAAAAAATACAAAAGCAAATCATTTTTTTTCCTGCAGAATTATAATCTTAAGATACTTTTCTTGTTCATTGGAAAGGAAAGAAATAATCCTGATTTTTCAGTTCTCATTTCGAAATTTTAAAAAAGATTCGCCAATGAAAGGCTTGCTTCAGCTAGAATTTTAAAAGATAATTTGCTCTAAAAATTATGTTTTTTTCTCTCATTTTTTGAAAGAACTCCAAAATTTTCAAAGAACATGATAAAAACGTTTTATATTTTAATAAAATATGGCTGTGAGTGGGGATTTTGATAGAAATTTAGATATTCCGAACACCATGAAGAAAAAAAATATTTTTTTTTGGGGGGNAAAAAGGGGGGGGGGGATTCCATTTTAAAAATTAGAATTTTTAGCGACCTAAATCCATGACTTTCCATGATTTTTTTTAAAAAAAAATAGTTAAAATCATGGCATTTCATAACAAATTTCGTTCAATACCGAAATTCATGACTTTCCATGATTTTTCAGGTGCACAGGTACCCTGATCTTAGTAACTCAGCTTTAGAAAATACACCAACAATACAATAAAAAGCAGATTACAAAACATTTTTTCCAATTAAAAACTATTCTATTTAAAGACTTGGCTAAAAAATATCATGCATCATTAACTAAAAACAAAGCTAAAATTTTGAATAAATTCAGAAAGTTACTTGTTCTTTCATCTCAGCCAAGCAATTAACTGAATTATTAACTACCAAACATCAGAGTTGAGAGTATTAAAATCAGTTGATTTAAATCAACTGATGAAAGACAACAAAACATTATTTTTTAAATCAACTTACAAAAAGCAAAAGTACTTAACAAAACGAAATATTTCATTTGGTTTTTAAAATGTAATTTAATTCTTAACGTAAACTTAAATATGGGATATAAGAAAGTGCATATGCAACAAATTCATTAAATCTCTTTGCTAACTGGTATCCTTGTTACAGAAGACATTGAAAACATTTTATATTAATCTTAGACGAGCAACAGATATTTTTCTTACATTCATAACTAAAATTAAGAGTTCAAAAAATATGAATTTATATTTCAAAAGCAATTAAAAATATTACAAAATTTAATAGACAAAACAAGTTTTTATACTTAATAGCAATATGTAACAGGGCTCGAAATTAACGGTGGCCTGTTGGTCCGTGACCACTAAAATCGGAGTCAGACCAGCATAAAATAATAAACAGTGGTCCGCCGGACCACCATCCGCCGCAGCCGATCTCCGTTAAAAAAAAAAAAAGCTAGCGTGCGAGATCTCCGTAAAAAAAATAAATAAAGCTAATGCACGATCCTGAGGAAGGCGAAGTTAAATCTTGTTTCGCGCACGTGTCACATGGAGAGTCGCTGAAGGAGAGAAATAGGGGAGGTAGCGGGGTGGGTTCATGACGTGCACCATCCGTCGCAGCCTAGGGTCAATTCGCAGCCGATCTCCGTAAAAAAAAAGGAAGCAAGCGCGGGTGAGGAAGGCGAAGTTAAATCTTGTTTTGCGCATGCGTTACATCGGGGTTGAAGGAGAGAAATAGGGGTTGGTTCATGACGTCATTGTCAATCGACGACGCGGCCCGATGATTCGTTATTTCGGGCTCTCTCTTCGTTCCCGATCGTCAGAGGTTTTTCCGCTTCACAACTTTTTTGTTTAAAATTTTTTATACAAAATTAATATTAATCAAAAAAATGCGATTTAAATCAAAAATTTATGATTTTTAAAAAAAAAATCGTGATTTTTTCAATCAAAAATTTTAATTTTATTTGCAGCTAATAGGAACGCGTAGACGGACCAGTAAAGTTTTGTGCGGACTGGTAAAATGTTTTAGTTACTGGTCCTATGAACCAGTAATTTTTAAAAAAAATTTCTACCCTTGTGCAATTTTTTTGCCTTAAGAAATTCTTATTATTCCTTCCAATATGCATTTTTTTATGTCTAGTCTGTCTATTGATATGAGTTTAAACAATTTCAAGTTCTAAATTCAAAAAATTAGCCTTTATAATTTAGTTTTTCTGTTTAGTTGACCTTACAAAATTTTTATTCTTAACTTATAAATATTTTAAATAATTGTTATTTGCATCGATTAATTTTTGAAAAAGATTATTTAAATTAAATAAAAAAAATTCCCCCCTCAAAAAAATAAATTAAATCAAAACTCTGAAAAAGAATTAAAAGAAAGCTCTGATCTCCATGAAATAAAATTATGCTTAACATTGGTAGAAACCTGGATGTATCCCGAGCTGGTAGTTAAAGGATTAAAATCTATAAATTTTATGAAACTTCTTAATTTAAAGTAATATCATCAGCATAAATATCTTAGTATAACATTAAAATTTGTCAGACATACTTACAGGAAGAACACTAGGAACTGCATCAGCAATAGAGGCCAAAAATACCAAATTACGATGCAAAGCCTGTTGAAAGCTGTTGAAGAAACTTTATTAGTCAAATATGATATCAAATGCTTAACATATTCTCAGTTACTTTCACAGTTACTTAGTTACTTCTTTCATCTTAATTGTAATTTGGCTTATAAAATAATTCAATCATAAAAATATTTCAATAAAGTTACTTATCCAACAGAATGCAAATATTAATCAAACTTTAATATCACAATCTCGTAAGGCAGCATATGAAATTTCATTTCTAAAGGTACTAGCCACTAGCCAAATTTTCATTAAAATACGAACAATTTTTAAAATGCTAACAAAACAAATGTGGTATGTAGAACTTAATTAAAAAAATAAAAGACATACTAAAATGTGGAAAGTGAACAATTGAAACATGTTTATTGCAAAGTAATATTGCTATAAAACAAGGTTGCATTTAACTTTCAACAACTCAAATATCATCTATGCGTCATCAAATGTCTTTAAAATAAGAGAAATATCAAAAAAGTTTTCTTACATTAAATACCTATGCTTGCATTTGGTTCTTAAATGTAATTTGTTAATTGCAGTCAGGGTTGTTCGGATTTTATCCACCCCCCCCCCAAAAAAAATAGAAACGCAGGTAGGTTCTTTTGAAAAGAACTCAAGAGAGTTTTTTCACAAGTGTATATTTTATATTGACAAATCAACTTTAGATATAAATTTGCAATAAAATAAAATATAAACTATACATGTTAAAATATTATATTTTAATTACTTCTATATTCTATGTTCTAAAATTTTTAATTAACTTTATTAAAAACACACATTATTAAAAAATAACAAAAAATGTAGGAAGATATTCTCCCAAAAAATTGAGATATTAACAACACAACGCAATTGAAACTAATGTTATAACAAGGTACAGTAAGTAAAAGTTTTAGAATTACATTTTAATAAAATGGGAAAATAACTTATTCATAAAAATATATTTTAAATACTATGTTCTTGATCTGCAAGTCTATTACAATCAAATAATTCAGTTTCAAATGATACTTTTAAAATAGAGAAATTTTGCACCATTTAACTGGAGAAATACTTGCCCTAAAACTCTTGTTCTGATGTATTCTTTGTTGTTGAAATACTAGAGCTTATTCAAAAAGCTCACTTTTACTGTACATAACATAGGACTCAATAACACAATAGCAAAAGTAATGCAATGCACCATTGCAAATATATGTTTTTCATGTTAAAATTAATTCGAAAATAATTTAAAGGAAATTCATTTGAAATGTCTTTTATTTGAATTGAAATAAATAATTTGTTTCTCCAATTAAACATTTAGTAGTTTTTCAAATTTCTAAAACAAATTAAGGAAATCCTACAGAGGTAATTGGACCCTATTAGAGTCATTAAAAATATTATTGCTAACATATCAATGACATTGATAATATAGTGTGTTAACTGGGGTTATTGATAGCTTAATTATAAATCAAATAAATAGCATTTATTTATGCAGCAAGAGTATAAGGAATAAGAAAAATGGAAAACTTAATTAAATTAAAAAAAACCTAAAATTTGAAAAGACCGAAAGGCCTGTTTTTTTTTAAACTTAAGTCACTAACTAGTATTTACATAGCAGGTAAATACATGAATATGAATTATAACATTTGAATATAGAACACTACATGGTAACTGAAGAACTAAAGTCAACACTATAGCTCAAAAATTGCTTTAAAAAAGTTTTAATCAAAGAAAAGGTAAGGTAAGAACACTACATGGTAACTGAAGAACTAAAGTCAACACTATAGCTCAAAAATTGCTTTAAAAAAGTTTTAATAAAAAAAAAGGTAAGGTAAACATCTTTCAAAAAAGAAAGAAAAATCTTAAAATCTTATGAGGAAATTTTTTTTTTAAAAAAATGGCGGGAAAACTTATCGAATTTCGTTCCGGTTTTTTGGTTTTCCGATTTCCGGATAACGGGTTCTGTACTGTATCAAATTAAAGTCTTAACAGTTTTGATTTGTCACTGGCTAAACCTGATGAACTGCAATATTGTGAATTATGAAAAACTTACTTCAAACATTCATTAGCTTTCCCTTTGTTTTGATAATCAACAATAGCTTGAATCAGTTGTGAATTTTCATCTAACATCTATGGAAATAAACGAAATTATTTACACAGAAATAGGGAGATTCCATTGATACTAGCATAACATTTGTAGACTTTGAAAACATAAAACTTATAAAAATTATCAAGCACTTTACTCCTGTGAGAATCACGAAATCTATAGCAGTAAATCGAACTCTTCAAAAAAGGGTTACTAAATTTGCATTTTTATTTCGAGATTCAGTTGTTGCAATAAATAATATCATATAAAAAATATCGGATTTTAAAACTATGTGGAAATCAATAGTAAAAACTGCATGAAAAAAATCAGAACGAAATTTTCTACAAAAAAGAAATCAAATTTTCTACTTCATTAATCTATATCTTTCATTGTTCTTAAATGCAGGGATGAGATTAGTCAAAAGGCAAAAAAGCTGAATTTCCATGATAGTAAATTTTACTCAAGCGCAACCCTTTAATAATAAATTCCAGGCAGTTTAAGGTAATAAATAATGTGTTGACATTCAATTGTGTACTAATCTATTATTATAAAAACGATTACATTGATACTTAACATTTAGTGAAAATAAATATTACCAATTAAAAAAATAAAGCTGGAAATTATATTTTTCCTCAGTTTACATAAGAGACAATTATTACTTGAAAAACTACCTGGTTTAGCAAATTAAAACTACTGAGAATATACATTAATATTTCATTTCTTTTAGTTAATACTGTTATGTGATTTATAGCAAATATATCAGTAATATTACTTTTTAAATTATATTGGGAAAAAAAACTTTAACAATGTACCGAATCATTATGTTCATGTTATAGTCTAATCTAACTACAGCCCTTTGAAACATATCAATAACAGTGAAGTAGAAATATATAGTAACT
>NC_092210.1:6175013-6213392 GCF_043381705.1 Parasteatoda tepidariorum
TAATTTTTTTTTATGGCCACTTTATAGAAAAATCTGAATTTTTGATAAAAAAGCTGAAATTCAAGAGATAAAAGTGAAAAAAGCGGAAATCAGCTAAAAAGCGGAAAAATCTCATCCCTGTAAATGAGAATAAAAAAATCACATTTTTTCAACTCGGATGGGCGAGAAAGGTATCTTTTGAATATAATTCTGAAGAAAAGATAAAATCTTTCGAAAATTTCTGTAGAAAATTATTAATTTTTTACTTCCCAAAAGAAAAATCTTTCTGCAAGAACTCGGTAACATTCTGCGACAATGTCGCCCTGATTCTGCCACGGGGCTTTAGAGTAATATAAACTATCTCTGCACACAATTCTAAAGTATCTGTAAATGACAGAATGATTATTCCAAAAGTGGTAAATCTAAACATTTTTAACTTTCCCCAACAAATATGGAAAACAGTATACATATACCATCTCAGGACTAGCACTGGGTGAAGTTAAGACTTCAACAGAGGAATGTATATTATCACTTAAACTATATTTCGATGAATTGCGGTGTTCGTTACACTAATATTTTTCAGTTGGCAAATGTGTAATTTCGAATTTTTGCGCTTTTTATTGATAAATTGAGACAAATTGCGAGTATAGACATCGATGTCAACAATGCATCGAGAAACATCGTGCGTATCTCAGTAAATCGCAATTTTCGATTCTTTGAAAAATTTACAATCCAAACATTGGATCATGATGATTACATAATGTCGATATTTTCCGATGTATCACTCAGTCCTACTCAGGACCATTGGGACAAACTTTAAGAGAAGGTGGGAGACGTCACAAGGATTCAGATTTACACTGCAACCCACAGTTGGAAACGTCTCCGTTTGCAGCGAGGCAGTGTTGTTCACAAGAGCATTGGAGGAAACAGACCTACATTGCCTTATTCATTGGAGTTACCCCCCACAGAGGAGCAATCAACCAATCTGCGCACACAATCCAAAACTATCTGGAAGCTCCACCCCACTGCAATCTTTTTCATTTTAAGGATACTTTTTTTATATTACAATAAATACTAAAAAAGTATCTGCAAAATTGGAGAATCACCACTAATGCATCTATCTGCGTATGGCGTGCGTCCATATTATCTAACTATGCATGCAGCGCTTTACTAACCCCGAGTAGGCAGATATGCGCATGATGTATGATAGAGGGAAATATGTTTCAAAGAAAGTGTTAAATGATAAAAAGAGAAGGTGGCGAGTGAGTGGCAAATGATGGTAATTTTTTTGGTGTCCATTTTTCCTTCCACTTGGCGAGTTCATGTATTTAATAAAATTTAGTTAAAATAAATGCTTTTATGCACATTATGTGAATGTTTTCCCAAGAACTAAGAAAAGGTGAGCATGGGGTGTTAAATGATAAAAAGAGAAGGTGGCGAGTGAGTGTCAAATGGTAATTTTTTTGATGGCCACTTTATCTTCCACTTGGTGAGTTCATGTATTTAATAAAATTTAGTTAAAATTAATGCTTTTATGCACATTATGTGAATGTTTTTTCAAGAACTAAGAAAAGGTGAGCATGGGGTGTTAAATGATAAAAAGAGAAGGTGGCGAGTGAGTGTCAAATGAGGGTAATTTTTTTGGTGTCCACTTTATCTTCCACTAGGTGAGTTCATGTATTTAACAAAATTTAGTTAAAATAAATGTCTTTATGCACATTATGTGAATGTTTTCCCAAGAACTAAGAAAAGGTGAGTATGGGGTGTTAAATGATAAAAAGAGAAGATGGCGAGTGAGTGGCAAATGATGGTAATTTTTTTTTATGGCCACTTTATCTTCCACTTGTGAGTTAATGTATTTAATAAAATTTAGTTAAAATTAATGATTTTATGCACATTATGTGAATGTTTTCCCAAGAACTAAGAAAAGATGAGTATGGGGTGTTAAATGATAAAAGAGAAGGTGGCGAGTGAGTGGCAAATGATGGTAATTTTTTCGGTAGCCACTCTATTCTCCACTTGGTGAGTGGCTACTGTAAATCACGCCCTTAACAAGAAGCATTGAAAGATCACAGTTTTAACTAATTACATTAATATTTTTTTCAGACCCATAGATAATAAGTAGTTTAATATTTAAATTGATAATATCTAATCAATTATTTAAGTTAAATAAATAGGTATTACATTAAATTCATATGTCGGTAGGAATTTTCATTAAAATAGCAATAGAATTAAAAGTGAACAATATCAAAAATACTAAAAAAGTTTTTTTCAAAAACAATGTTCTTAAATAAACTTTTGCTAAAAATTTTTTTTTTTGGCTTGCAAAATTGGTAGTTACCTAAAAAAGGCTGGGAACCGATCATTTATATAAATCAAAACAGCATCTTAATGAATATTGATTTGGCATAAAATGAGGAGCGACATATGATAGGGGAGATTTTCATGATGTGAACAGTGTCGGAATAATTGCCAAGTCTTGACACTTTCCCACCCACGACAAACTAAAGCATGTTTCTTTTTTTTCTACATGTTTCTTTTTTTTTTTTAAAAAAAGAAACATGTAGAAACAAGGATTTAAAAAATTAAAAAAAAGGGAAAAAGATTGCAAGTTTAAAATCTTTTATGCACCTTGGTGGTTGTAGTTGGCAGATCATGCAATGGAAATATACCCACATGATAGTTTTAGGGTTGGCAAGTTTTTGACAATTGATCCGGATGTATCCATGGTTTTATCCGCATTGTCAAAATATTGACAGTTTTAGACAAAAATCCAAAATTTTGATGTAAGGATTATAATTATCTATTATAGTAAAAAAGTATTTACATATCATTCATATAAAATTGCAAGAGATGAGAATCAATTGTATTCATGAATTACTTTGACATTAAACTCTATTTTAGCTTCGACAATTAATGTCAAGAACTCTAAATTTTGGTGCAAAAAATATTATACAATAATAAATGAAAATATGTAAAACTGCAATTTAACAGGGAGATTTCCGTATCGTGATCTGTGGCAGAATTATTGCCAAGTCTTGGAAACTTCTGGGCAGTGGCCAGTGAGAAACTAAAAAAAACATCACAGAAAGGGACCAACTCGAAAGGTATAATTTGTAGCCACCTCTAGGCAAACATCTATGTGTTTTTGTTTTAAAAAATTTGCAAGTTACTATTTGGCATCTTGGCGATTGTAATTGATCACAATACGGAAATATCCCTAATTTAATCCCCCCCAATACGTTAATTTTAAATAATTGAAAATAAAAATACAAAAACATTCGGCTTAATCATCTTATTCATTAAATCATCTCAACAATCATCTTATTCATTAAATGTTAAATAAACTTCATTTACTCTCATTTTAACTCCTCCTTTCTATGAAGCATGCAACTACAATTTGAAAAGAAAAAAAAAAAAAAACTTTTGAAGTCCTCTGCATTCAAAGTTTATTTGGCACCTTGGCGATCATATTTCACATACAGAAATATCCCCCCTCCCTAAAACTATTTCAGAGATCACCAGTTCAAATTAAACTTGCTTTTAAACATGAATAAAATTAAGGTTTTTTATTTCTAATTACGGTTTGTACGAAATTATAGAAATGGCGAAGATGGAGATAGTAAAAAGAAATTTCTCTTGAACACAACAATGCTTCATCATAAGAAAATATTTTGTTTCATAACAATATCTGGGATGCTTCCAAGATTTAACGTCATTGATTAATAAAACAACAAAAAGATCACTAGTAACCAATTGCATAACACATATGTCTTGACCTCACAAACAGAAAAAATACGATAAGCAAGCAAATAAAAATTTACCTTTTGTATTTGAGCTGGCGAAGGAGATGGTCTTGCCTTCGGCGATTGAACATATGAAAGCGACATGTTTTTACTCTTAGAAATTAGCGAAATCTCTCAGACGCTCCTGAAACAATTAAAAAATAACAGTTTTCAGCGTAAAATCAGCAATTCGATAATGAAAAAGAATTTAAGTTCAACAAATGTCAGTAGTTTCAGATGTATACTTTAACTTCTACCTCACTTGGTAGAATTAGACTACAAATAAAAATTAAGACTATCCATCCTCAACACACTTGCGCTAGAGCTCATAAAGGACATGCGTCATTGAGCGATTAAATTTCCAAGTGACTGGATCACGCTATTGGTCGAAAATGACATCACAACTTTCGGGAATGGAGAGGAAATGATTTTCATCATACTTCATTGGACTTATTTCATACTTGTAAATGTTTACGTAATATCACTCAGTTTTAAATTTTATTTTCATAACTTTGACTCTAATAGAAATTATCAAAAAATTGTGCGGATCACAAAGAAAACAAGAACCTGATGGCTGAAATTTATTTCATCTCCGAATTCGGGTATGTGATTTTTTTTCCATGCAGTGTGAATGGTATTTTTCTGACTGGTGAACAAAGTTATGGCTCCTCCGCCTTGAAATGCACAAATAGAGGCTTGGTAAGACGTAAACAAAAATATTTTAACGACTGTTTAGTTACGTTTTTCCGTCTACGATAATCACATGCTTTTTCTGTACCTCTTATCTTCAATTGGCGAACACACAATCACTTTTTATCTTTATAGCCATCGGTAATTATTCCATCAATATTTGCAGAGATAATTGGTTTAGTTCCTTCACTTCTTTGGGGATATTTTCGTATTGAAACCATGGCTGCACTCGGAGTTATTGCCAAGTCTTTAAAAACCCAAGTATATTATTAGAGTCTTTATTTTTTGAATAAATATAAGTTGTTTGAATTGGAAGTGGCGAAGTTTTTATTCTCAAAAATATTTATTATTTTTTTAATAGCCTAAAATGCTTAATAACAGAGTACTTCTTATTTTATTTTCTACTAGAATTTCTGTGAATTAAAATTAACTTTGAACTTGAGTCATCTCTAGATGCATATGTTTTAAGAAATATTTTTTAAGAATTAACTTTTATCATTTTTATCCTTAGGGGAGAGTGGCACACTTTGGGACATTTTTATTTTTGGCCTAGAATTTCAAATTATCTCTTAGTTTTTTTTAGATGCAGATAGATGTTTTTTTTAGATGCAGATGGATGTCAACGTCATCTAACTTTGGAATATATTTTGATTCTATTGATTAAGCAGGTAAGAATTTATTTTTGAAGCATGTTTACTTACTTTCATATAAAAGTTTAATTAGTAGTAGAAAGAAATTTTAATGTAATTATTTTTAATAAAGGGTATTATAATGAAGTATAAAGCTTTCCAGTTAGAAATTAGTAAATTTAATTATTCTAATGTTAAACCTAAAAGTATGATATTTTAAAATTTCATATTAGGTAAATAGTGCACCATGGGCCAGATGGAGGTGGCCTACATTGGGACACTAGATATACATAATTAATCCTTATTAAAAATAAATTTTTAACAAAGAGATATTGTTCAAGCAGAATATTTTTTCATTTATATAATCTGTGTTAATTAATAGTTATTATTTCTTATTTTAGGAACTTATTTTGACTTTACTAATGGCAAGAAGTAGAAGCCAAGAGTATAAAAATAATGCATCAGTTCTTGCTAACAATGTTGAAAAAGCTTCTGCAAACGTTTTATCAGGAGAAATGCCTTATTGAAAAGCTGCTGAATTCTACATTATTAATAAAACCACTCTGAACCGCCATATTATTTCCTTTAAGAAAAGAGAGCAGCCAAATTCTAACTTTAACTACATTTCAAATTTACAGGGTCGTCTATTGCTGCACCTCGAAAAGAAAATGACCGAGGTCAAAATAGGAGAAGATCAGCAATTTATGTAGACGCATCTCAAGAAAAGGCACTTGAAGATGCTATTAAGAATAAAAAGAACTCCCCGGAAAACAAAAACAATGTGTGTATAGAAAAGGCAAAAAAAGTGTTTAAACAGTTTCAGCTCTAAGATGAGGATTTAATGCTCTCAGAATAGGTGGGAAATACATCTGGAAGAAAACCAGTACCTAATGGCTGATCTGTGTAATGATAACAGTGATGATGATGCTTGCTGCTTAGATGAAATGAACAGTGCAAGAGACAACAAAACATTTAACGTTAAGGAAAAAAGTGGTGAAACAAGATAATATGCTGGAGATTTTGCTGGTCAAAGAACTGTTGTTGCTTTTGTAGATTTCGTTGAAAGAGTTGATGGAGATGAGTGTTAATCATTTTTGAGAAGAGTGAATCAATCTTCAACATTTATTTATGTATCCCGAAAAAAAAGACAAATCATAGATAGATTCAAATGACATTTTGATAAAACTTAAGAAGTGGAGTAAAGCACTAAACATTCTTTAGGTTTGGTATTTGATTCTGAACAATTGGATTTGCATATGAAAACCTGAAACTAACAAAATAAAGCTTTAGTTACAAAATTAGAAAATGTAAATTTATTTAGTTATACTATTTTTTGAAAATTTCTACTTTACATTTCACATCTGTTTGACTGTTCTAAGGTGTCCCACTAGGAGATGCACCTTGGGACAAATAACAAAGTAACTAAACATTTTTTAAAATGTTTTCTAAGACAGATACAAAATCAAAACCTAGTAAAAATGATTTCAAATGTTACAAGAATACCAGGTGAAATTTTGACAATAATTGATCAATATTAAAAATTTAAAAAAAGAGAGTAAAAAGTGTCCCAAGGTGAGCCACTCTCCCCTATATGTAATTTACGAGTCTTTTTTTAAAGCTTCTTTGTGGCGATGTATAAACCTAAATTCCTAAATAATAAAGAAATTTTATTTTTTTAATAGTAGTTCTTAAAATGTAGTGTTGTACTCTGATTTTTTCGTAATTTAGTTATGGTTATGTAAACAATGATTTTATAAACAATTATTTTTAATATTCACCTAGAGGAAACTTACGTATGTGTTGTAGTTGTTTTTAATTCCACCTTTTATTTTATAACCATCGTTGAACAGCCAACCCAATTTTATGAGTTTACGACTACTAATGCTCAACTCTGTAGTCTTGTAATTTTTAACCCAATCCAGAAGATAAGGGAACTCCTGGATCGAGTATTGGGAGAAATTTTGCCTTCGTGGAAGACTTTTCTATTGCCAATGCCAGCAAGCCTGCTTTTTGATACCAAGCAAATTTAAGGCAGAGGGAGCATTTCTTGTTTTTCGGTGGAGCCAAGAATACGACTTTATAGGGTGAACCCATTCATACATGCATTCATCAACAGATCGTAATTTTGACTTGAACTAGAAAAAAATCAATCTCCACTTTAGAATTCCCAGAAGTATTGATTTTCTTAAGGGAGCATGGAGGACTTTGTGACCTGACAGATTTAATGTGCACCAGTCACCATTTATTGCACAAGGAATCTTCGGCCGGCAGGGATCAAAGCCTTACCAACCAGGCTACACTTAAATATATATATAATGTCTATGTATTGTGTATTTATATATTTGATGTGTATGTTTTTCTTTCATGCAGATAATATCCATTTCAATATTATTGAAATACATTTTATTAAGGGACACAAAAGAAAGTTAAAATTTAATTTAGTGTCTAAATACTGAGATTTTAAAGATGATTAGCTCTTAATGCCAAGTTTCTCCGTGGATTATATTAGATCAATTTTATTGGCTGAACTATTCTATTCTATTGAACTATTCTATTGAACTTATCTATTTCTATACGAGGAAAATAAGAAGGAAGAAAACACAGCATATTTTAGATCTTATATTCAATTCAGCGAGAACTGTTTTTGTATGTAGTCCTTTATTAAGTTTATAAAACTTTTAAAAATTAAACAAATATATTACATTGACTGATAAGCTACATTTCTTAAAATTATTATTATTTTTTTTACTTGAGGTTAAGTTTTAAATTGGTTAATTGATCTTTTTAGCATAATATATCATTATACATTACTCTATAATGCCAATTTTGTCTTTTAAAGTGTTTTATCTTCTTAGATAACCATGTGTTTCATTAACCAACGATACATTCTTTTCTCAATTTTGTTTCAGTGTCAGTATTAGTTTATGCTGATTCTAGTCATTTTAAATTGAGTTCTGCATTCAATACAATCTGAACAAACTTGGATTTATTCAAGAGTTCAAAATACAAACTCTTGCGAATCATAAGCAAGATTGGCAAGAGTTCTTTTTTTTTTAAATTCTAGAATAATATAGTCAAAACTAGTTATAGACCAACATGAAAGCTCTGTTAACTTCACTGGTTCTATTTATTATGTTATCTTATAACGCATATTTATAATTTTTTTTTTCAGTTTCGTTATAAATCACTGTACTTAACAAAATTAGAATGCATTTTTTTTAAAGCAATTACTTAAAATGTCTATATTGTTTGATTGGTATAATTAGAATAATTCTTTATTTTCAGGGTATCAAGTATGCATTTGGTGTCGTTGGGATACCAATAGTAGAAGTTGCTACGGCTTTGCAAGAAGTTGGTATCAAATATATAGGGATGAGAAATGAGCAAGCTGTAAGTAGACTTGCATTATTTATATTATTAACAACTGCATTATTTTGCAGTGAATCTGCGCAGTCCATAATCTTGAAGTTCAAAAAGAATTATGAAATTGATCTCTATAGATATGTAAATTTTCCATAACAATTTTAGCAAATTTTTTATGGGACATCCATTAATAATAATACATTAATATTATACTTAGAATTAAGTTTTTTTGTTGTCTTGAAATGAGTGTTTTATCTGGCAAAAGTGAAACTCAATTGATATAAGAGTTGGTGTTTCTAAACCTTTAACTTTTTACCTTTAAAAACGACTCTTTGTTTGTCCGTCGGATGATTTTATTGTCATCATTATGTTTTGTTGGTAATGTGATGTGTTATGAAAGATTGCTTTAAAGATAGTAAAATACTAATGTTGATGAATTCTGACATGTTTCTAAATTTGTTATAGGCATCATATGCTGCTGGTGCTGTAGGGTATTTAACAAAGAGGTAAATTTTTAAAAATCATAACATATTTTAAATTTTTTTATTCTTGTATTCAAAATTTTGTGTTAATTCTTTTTTTAAATTTTATTTAAAATTTAATTATTACTATTTTTTATAAAATTTTATTAAATCTTTATTCATTGTAGTCTGGTTGGTAAAAATCTAAATTTGGGCTAAGTTCTACATTATTATTTTAACTGGACCCAAAAAAATTTTAAGTCAAAATAAATAATTGTCTTTCAATGTTGTTTATGTTTAAAAAAATGATTAAAATTCATAATGAAATCCTAATTAAGATATATGTTTCAAAATTTCACAACCGGAGGTTTCTTTATTAGGGTAAACCAACCAGTGAAGGAACACTACCCAGTGAAGGAACATTTCATATATGTTGACTAAAAATAAGAATTTGAAAGTTTTTCTTCAGATTGATTGGTAACAATAGCTTACTGCCAAACAATAGGAAGTCATCTAGCAATGTTTTGGATTACCTGGTCAAATAGACTTCTCTGGAAAAATTTTTGAATTTGTTATTATCTCTGCAACACCTTGTTTCTTTGAAAAAATTATAAGGTGAGTGTTTGTATTTATATGTTTGAAGTGGAATTAATTGCATGTAATAGTTTTATTTTTCTCACTGTGAAAAAGAGAATTCAAAATATAGTTATTGAAGTTACGTTTTATTTTTTTTAAGCATCATAGCATAATAAAGTACTGAGATAAGGGGGTGTTTATTCACTGGATCACCAAACGATGAAAAACCAGTGAAGGAACAAGTGTTCCTTTACTGGTTTTTTTTCTAAGTTAATGAAAATAAAAGATAAACTTTAATTTTCTTGTACCTTTAGTGATGTTCCGCATCAAAAGTATGTTAAAAATACGAAAAACAACTTCTAACCAGTGAGGGAACAGGCATGTTCCTTTACTGGGCATAGATTTCCCAGTGAATGAACAGTATGTGTTAATATGTTGACACTTTAATTTTCAATTCATGATTACAAAAAAAAGTTAACATTTTCCAAGTATTTATATGTTATAATTTCAAGAATAGGCTTGTTTTTAAATATTTGTATGGCTTAAAAATTCATAAAGAGCATTAAAAAATAACCAAAATTAAGTGTTCCTTTACTGGGCAATTTTGTGTTCCTTCACTGGTAAGAGCTGTTCCTTCACTGGGTCTTCTTACTACTTGTTATTTGAACCTCCAAAACTTCAAAACCATATTATGTAAGTTCTCTACAGTTTTTTTGCAGAGTTTGCAATTAGTAACAAATATGTTGACACTGTCATTTAACTGAAATTACGAATTTTGAAATTAATATGATTTTTTAAAAGGCAAGCGAAGCTTGAGTGTTCCTTCACTGGTTAGTTTACCCTATATCAATTATTGACTGTAACATAATTTAGTGTTTATTTTTCAAAAATTTCAGTTCATTTACAGAAAAGAAGAAAAAAAACTATTTCTAAATACTTTCTTTAATTATTTTAATTAAAATATTTCAGAGAAGAATTTAACTGTCTTTGAAATATTATTAGAGTGGCACCCATAGTTGTGATCTTTCTTTATCTTTTCCTTAAATGTTTCCATTTACTTCTTTTAAAATGATTAAAGAACACACGACTCGTATTAAAGAAAGATTATTGCCAGGATTGTTAAGTGACTGGTCCTGGAAGATGTATCGTTAAGAAATATTAATAATTAATTAGGTTAAGAAATATTAATATTTTGTGATATATCAAAATTTTTTTTAAAAATTAATTTATATTACTTTTAAAATTTCATTACCCAAATGAAATTTAACAGCTCTCACAATAATATGAGGGTTGCCACTCAGCTGAGAGAATAGGGAAAAACTTGGAAAATACAAGGGATTTAAATATCACCTAAAATAATAGGGGAAATGTAGGGAATTTTGAGTTTTTCTTTAAAAATTGGGAAAATGCAGGGAATTTTGATTTTTTTTTTGTTTGCAAACTGGGAAAATACAGAGAATTTTGTTTCTTATTTTCGTCTTTTAAAAAATGGTAACCACTCAAAGTGCAATCTATGGGGTATTTAAGGATGATATTTCTATTAAACTATTTCATTTACTACAGCGTTATTTGTTTTAAGTATGTTCAGCTGGGAGGGAATCATATAATGTTGAGGCAAATATTACAAAGAGTATAGTTGTCTCAATGGGGACCAAATATGATTATGAACAGAGCTTAGAATAGATATTTTGAATTCATTTTGTCGTGTGAATAATTTTATTTTGTGATACTATTATACTACATGTTGAGTGAAAAGTTTTATTCTGTTTGTGTGCATAAACAATATATTCTATATTCCATGTATTGAAGACCTGGACTTTGTGTTGTTGTCCCTGGACCAGGATTAATACATGCATTAGGCGGTATGGCAAATGCTCAAGTGAATGGATGGTATGTTGTTTTTTATTTAAAAATATTCTTTTCATTACTTAAGCAGTTTTGTTTTCTCTCTAAATAAAATGCACATCACTCTACTTAATTTAGCCAACTCTTCTTAGTGTAATCAAAATTTTCTTTTTTATCCTATGAAGATAGAAATTTTACAAGATGGAAATTGAATATTTTTTATTTGGGACAAAGCTTTTAATTTATTTTTCTTTGTGATAATTTTAGTATTATGGATACATGCAGGTTTTATTTCTATGATAGTAAATCCAAACCTTTAAGAATATATAGTTTGTCTACGGTAAGAACTCCCCCCGCCACAAAATCTGAAGCTGTCTGTTGCTATGGAAACAAAATTAGTGCATTTCAGGGAGGATACCATCTCTTCACTCTAGGACTAACACAATAGACCGAAGAAAAAGATTCCCTTTCTTTTGAAGTGGTTATACCTCTTTATCATAGTCACCGCCTCGGGTTCAGATGAATGGCATGGGGAGTTCTTACTTTAGACAAACTATTTCTGACCCAGTCTCTTTTTTCCCCCTATAAAAGTTGAATATAGACATCAGGTTTGAGTAAATGGATAGGAATTAAATAAGAGCAACAAAATACTCCCAAAACACATTTATTAGAGAAAACACCAAACTCTTATAGTTACAATTTTATAAAATTACTTTCTTAAAAGTGGTTGCTCAAATATTACATAAGCACCAAACAGGTTGAAGGGGTTCTTGATTTGCTTGTTTTTTCCAGCAAAGGGAGAGGTGAAGTAATAGCAAAGTCCACACAAAACCTTAAAAAAAATTTTTTTTTTTGAAAAGAAAATTTTTTTCCAAAATGAAGAAAAAAATTACAATACAAAGAGAAAGAAAGAGATCTTGAAGGTTTTCAGAAGTCAAGATCTTAGAACATGGGAGAAAACGACAAAAGATTCCTGAAGAATATTCTACTGGTAATTTTCTTAAAATGCAATTTTTTTGCGCAAAATTGCTTTAGTTTATTATATTAATAGTCAAAATCAAAACAAGAAACAAGGACTATTCCAAATCTCTTACTTAAGCATGTAAGGGGTTTGTTAATTGTTTGGTTTTGTTGACAGGGTGGGTAGAGAGTATTCAAAATTGCCAAAAATATGCATATGTGTTACTTGAATGCCTCCGAATTGTTTGCATTTTAATATTTGAAGTATTTTTTTCAGCAATTAAAACTTCATGACAAACTCTAGGTTTACCTGAACTTACTTTTTCCTTCTTTTAAATTTGTAATGAAGGAGAAAGAGAATTTGCTATGAAAATTTTCTTCCATGGTATGGCATCCTCTTACGAATAATTTAATCGAATACCGGCACAAATATTTGTTTTTGCCCCCCTCTTCTGAAAAAAAATTGGACTCCCCTATGTAGAATAGTTCGGGAGAATAAATTTTCCATTTTTGTGTAAAAAATTGGGAGAATCCTATATTTTAATCATCCTATTCGAGATAGTAAATATATACATTCCACTTTAACCTTTGTTCTTAGTTCCTTAAATACTCAAATGTAGAGGTCTACCAATTACTTATCTCTTTTCTTTTTTTAGGCCTATGATTGTGCTAGGAGGCTCTACAGATCGAGATCATGAAGGACTTGGTGGTTTCCAAGAGTTTCCTCAGGTCTAGCAAATTTATTTTATTTTATAACCGTTGTTGAACAGCCGACTCGATTTTGGTGAAAATCAAGTACTGGGAGATATTTGAAGAACTAACCCGTATTTGCATTACACAAAAACCTTCCACAGTTTAGCCTGGCGGCAAGGGGACTCTAACCTATGATCCATTTACCGCTGAAGATATTTTAGTCATCACTGTGGTCAGTGCAAGCCAGGTACGGAATTTGAATCTACCAGTCATGACTGGGATTTGAACCCGGTTCACCTCATTGAAAGGCAAATGTTCTACCTCCTGAGCCATCACAGCTTCTAGCACATTAATTGTCTTAACCAGTATCTTTTTATTAAAGTGGGCATAGAGAGCTAAAGAAGAGCTTAGTAGCCCTATAAAATAGAAACCCCATAAAGTAATCTAAAATAAACTATCATTTAAAATTTTATCTTTGTATCCCGTAGGAAACGGTAAATCCATATTTTTGTGTTGATCTCTTAATATAATTTTTATCTTTTCACAAATTATGTCTAAATTTTCACAAAATAGGTACTTCTCAAAATACCCTAGACAGACCCCTGAACTAGCTTTTTAATTGTCTGTGATGTGATATTTTATTTGAACTGGCTTTTTTAAGTGATTGTTATGTGACATTTTTGTTAATCTGGCTCTTTAAGTGAGTTAAGGGACATCAGTTTAAATGTTTTTTTTTTATGTGACATGGTAAAATTAATTGATAGAGTGTTCAGTAATGAATTCCAATAAGCCCAATGTGCACCCTAAAACTATCTTTCACTAAAATGTCAAGTAACTTTTTAGTTTAATTGTCTTTTTAAGTTACATCAGTTTAACTGGCTATTTAATTGTCTTGGTAGAGTAAATTTACGTACTGCTCTGTGATTAATCACCTTAATGTATATTTTTTGAAGGGTTTCAAATGAAAAAAAACTTTTGGCGTTTCAATTTAATATTTGACAGAGACAGAATAAAAAAGTTTCAAAAATCTGTGCAATTTTTATTTAAATCTGTAAGAGCAAAGAGGAAATTAGGATAATGTAAAATCAGTTTGTTTGAAGATAAATTCTAAATGCAGTTTGTAACAAAAGGCAAGCACATTCCAGTCACACTAGACAAATAAACTGAATTTTGATGATTTTAATATCTCCTTTTTTCTTTTTTCTTCTTCTTTTTTTGGTCTCAAGTATAATTGATTTCTTTTTTCTGCACTTCATTTTTTTACTGTCTTAAATATTAATTTGTGACTCTTAATTGGCATAGTTTTTTCAACACCATTTTGTGCAAGGATTCAAAAAATGTATTTCTTGGAATGTATATTGCCCAACTTTCCTGGGACAGGTAAAAATTCTGATCAGATCAAGCATGTATTTTTTTACCCTTATATGACCAGCCAGGCATGGAAATATTAAATTGGAAATTCTGTAAGATACCAATTAAGCTCCTACACATTTTAGCAAGAATTGCAGAGTTAGAAAAGCTCTGAAAATTATGCCTAACTGCTCAAATCAACATTTCAGCTATTTTCTTCTGTTGATTTAAATGCATTTTTGTTAATAAGGGGGGAAAAAACTTAAGAATGAAAAAATAACCAAAAGATCTAAAAACTATGTAAAATTTCAATGTTCATGAACTTTTTGACTTTCTTAAAAATACTTAATAAATTAATATATTTCAGAAATTCATTACTTTTCAAATTTAAATAAAAAGGGACTATTTAAAAGTTTAGGTCACTATTGAGGGATCAGATTTAGGTTAGGTTATAGCATAAGAAAAAGCAAATTGCCAATTTCAACGAACATTTGGGAAGAAAAAAAATCATTCAGCATTTATTTGGTAAAATAACCTGTTGGACTTATTTGCTTATAAACTTATTTATACTTTCTCTTTATTTGAATCTTGTTTTTCTATATCTTTCACTGTTGCAACTATTTCACCTTTATTTCCTCACAAGTTAAAACTTTTACCTTTTTTTAATTTAAAATAGATATTTTGGGTCTCATTCTATTTATTTTTAAATATTAAGAAATATGTTTGTAATACTAATTTTTTGTTCCTCTGATTCCATGACTTTAATGATAATTATAGAGACTAATGTTTTATTCGTTTTAAACATAGTTCATTTGTTTTATACATGGGTTGGAGTCCCTTTGCCGTCAGGCTAACCATGGGAGTTTTGTGTGAATTTCCTCTCCATGTTATGCAAATGTAGGTTAGTTCCATCAAAAAGTCCTGCAAAAGTCCTTTCTCCCAATACTTGATCCAGGAGTTCCCCTTTTTCTGCATTGGTTTTAAAATGACAAGGTTATGGAGTTGAACACTGGTAGACATAAGCTCAAAACCAGAATTCAACAATGGTTATAACATAAAAAAAGTAAGCTGTATACTTAAAAATGATGTGAATATAAAAAATTGTGATAAGCACATATTTAAACCTTTCTAAAAAATTATCGAAAAATTGCCTTGAACTAATAATATTTTTCCTTGAAAAGTCCTTTTTTTTTGTATGAACCGTATAATTTCTAAAAACAATGTGTAGAAGGTAACCAAAAACGTTATTTAAATATGCAAAAATAAAATTCCATTTTTAACAAACATATTTTTTTCTCAAAATGAAATGAAACAATTACTTTACATTCTTATTGAGAAATTATTGTAGAGTTTGATTCAGAAATGCTCAATATCTTTTTTTTTCTCATAAAAGAATTTTTTGGAGTGCATTCATGCTCAAAAAAAAGAAGCTAATGTTTTAAGCAGGTTCAAAAACTTAATGTAAACATGAATAAACCATAAAAGTTTAATTGTTAAGTTTTGTAGAGATTAACAATTTAAGTTTATCCAAACTAATTTTTTCTTCATTTTTAGGTGGAGGCGTGCCGATTATACAGTAAATATTCTTGTCGACCTGCAGATGTATCTCTCATTCCATTTCATATTGAAAAAGTATGTTTATCTGAATACTCATATTTTATTGTTATTATTAACTGATTCACTTGGGAGGACAATAAATTACCCTTTTCCGAATACTACCTTCAAAATTAATAAATAGTTGCTTCATAATCATATATTTATATAAATTTTTATTTATTGCATCCAATATCTTTCAGGCTGTAAGAGAGAGTATCTATGGTCGGCCAGGTGCTTGCTACATTGATATAACTGGTGATATCATATCTCAAGAAGCTGTCTCAGATGAAATAGAGTATCCTCTACCTTGTCCCGATCCACCTATTTCCTTGGCGTCTCCCTCCAGTATACGAGACATGGCCAATATACTGAAATCAACAAAACGACCCCTTGTTGTTATAGGGAAAGGTAAATATGTCTTCTGTGTCAGTTTCAATTTATACCACCCTCTCCACAATCATATGACTGAGTTATTAGTCCATAACCTTGATCTCCCACGGGCCAAAGAGTACAGGGAAGACCTGGAATTGTAAGGGACTTTTACTTTACTCTAAAAAGCAGGAAATAGTCAGGGAAGGTCAAATTTTTACAAAAATCCTGGAAAATTCCTATATCATACCTGGAAAATAACCAGTCTTAGATTTTATTTTATTTTATGACCGCCGTTGAACAGTCGACCCAATTTTTGGGTTTACGACTACTAATGTTCAACGCCGTAGCCTTGTAATTTTGAACCAATCCAGAAGACAAGGAAACTCCTGGATCGGTACACCCAGAGGTATTGAACCAGTCTTAGATTGTCAAAAACAGTAATTCCGTAACAGTATGTCAATAACAGTAATTGTAACCACTTTTTAGTGAAACTTTTCCATGTTTCCAGAGATGCCAACTTGCTCCGGACAGCAAATATATATTTCAAAGTGGTAGTTTATCAATTGTGATTCTTGGCTTAATAAATTCAATTTAGTAGATTTTTATCTACCACTATTTCTAAATAATTTGTAGGCTCATATAATTCAACACTTTTTAATACGTATTTCAAGCAAAACCTTTTAAAAAGCAAGCAAAAATAGTCAAATATTTGCAAAATTTATTTTGTAGTTATTTACCAGTTTTTTAATTATTTTGGCGTGTCCGGAGCAGTTGGCATCTCTGCGTTTCGATTCTCATTCTGTTACATGTTTTTGATGTTCTCTAATATAATTCTCATTCTGTTATTTTTTTTTTAATTCTCATTCTGTTATGTTTTTCCTCTCAAAATCTTACAAAACAAAAAAAAAAAAATCAAAAGTTTCAGATGAAAAATAGCTATATTTTCCTTTGATAACTATATATTCTTTTTCAGGTGCATCTTATAGTCGAGCTGAAAGTCAAATTCAAGAGCTTGTTGAGAATCATAGACTTCCATTCTTACCATCACCTATGGGAAAGGGGGTTGTCCCAGACAGCAGCCCCCTCTGCATGTCTCCTGCTAGATCAAAGTAAATACATAGTTTCACTTTTTTTTTCTGGCTGGGTACCTGTAATTGTCCTTTTCAATTCTAATTTGGATTTCCTGTAAGCATACTTTTTAAATCAACAAATTTAAATCTCCTGTTTTTAACAAAGACTCATGTATTTTACGACTATCTCCTGTTTACCCGTATATTCTCAAATTTCTCTGTATTTATTGAAGAAAAGAAAAAAATAATAATTGCGATAAAATAACTGCTGATGACAGAAGTACTTCTTTTATCCCTCAACAGATGGTGTTATTGCCAGTACTGATGTTGAGTGTTAATAGTTTAAATAATTATAAATAATGGTTTTGAAAAAAATGGTTATAAATATAAATAATGGTTTTTATTAATCTTTTTCAGATTAGGATTTATATACCTTTTTTTTTACTTTGCTAAATGTTAGTGCTTATATTTCCAATTTTGAATTTCTTTTTTTTTTTTCTTTTGACTTACATGATTATGCATGATGTATCAAAACTTTATGGGTAGCATAAATAATACCGCTAGTAAAATCTCTGTTACTTTATTTCTCCTATATTGGCATCTATGCTCCTGTAATCACCCTTTTAATTTATTAATAGTAGTTAAAAAGTTTTTCTTTTCTCTCCAAAACTGCTCTTTATCAATACTTATGTGTAGACTTATTTTATTAGTTTCCCTTTTATTTTCACAGTATTGCATAAAGCAGCAGTTTCCAATTCTTTTTGTCTATGGAACCCTAATTGATTGACTTTTTATTTAGCATAACCTTAATTTTATGAATCAAGTTCACTAGCAAATGTGAATATATTAACCAAAGTGAGACTACTAATAATTCTCGAAACATTCAACAAAAAGAATTTAAAAAAATTGTTTTTCTCATATTATCAAAAATAGTTTTAAAACTTGGCTTTATGCCAGGCAGTTAAGCTTGCTCATTGGAGAGACAAGTTCAATTTATGTACTGTATTTATTACTTTATGATGTCATACTATATTTTGAGTTGGAACATATGAAGTTTTTGAATTACAATTGCAATAACTAATGTAAGGATGCATAACCTGCGGCCCACACTAGCTTCTGAACACATTAAAAAATTTCTTTCAATGTGGTTTTGGTTTAAAGCATTATAAATTTTCTTTAATTAAAATATTTAATTCAAATTTATATTGCTCTATAAAATGCATCAAGTGGTCAAAAGTTTAGACTCACTTGTATTTATTTCAAAAATAGTTAAATGTTTCTGACTTAAACGTACAATTTATCAAATATAATCATAAACAAACATCTCAAAACTCTGTTTTCTTTTAAAACTGTTCATTATTTTTTCATTTTGTATCTATTCTGTAGTTGATAACGGAATGAACAAAAGTGCATGTAAGTGCCTATTCTTAAACAAGTGTAATTTATTTAAAATTTTTTATTAATTCTTATTTTATAAACAATTTACTTTTCATCATCTTTTATGGGGTTAATTATAAGTTATGTTCATGTGCATGACAAATTTTAAATATTGATATAATAGCCATAATTAGCCAGAATAACTGGTATCTATTAAAAACAAAAAAATTTTTTTTTATACAATTTATTACAGAAATATGGGTCGAAATCAAGAAATAAGTGTGGAAACACGTGCAGTTATTATTGCACTTCATGCAGAAGGCCATTCAAGTAGACAGATTGCCTCTAAAACTAATGTTTCTCAAACCACTGTTGTCAGAACTTTGCAAAGGAAGAAAGAAACTGGCCAAAATAAGAGCCGCCAGCGATCAGGGAGACCTAGAATAACGTCCAAACGTGAGGATAAGGTTATCCACATTCAAAGCAAGCGGCAGCGAACTCGAACAGCACCAGAAATCCGTGAGGAATTGAATGCTACTTGGCAGAAAATTGTGCCAGTATCTACTGTACAACGTCAACTTCGTGACTATGGTTTAAAAGGTTGTGTAGCTGTAAGAAAACCTCTTTTGAAAAAACAAAATAAAGTAAAACGACTGCAATGGGCTAAAAAACATGTTACCTGGTCTTTAGAACAGTGGTCAAAGATTTTGTTTACGGACAAATCAAAATTTGAGTCGTTTGGAAGCAAACGAAGGCAGTATGTTCGTCGTTTAGTTGGTGAACGTATGACAAGTCACTGTTTACTACCAACTGTGAAGCATGGTGAAGGTTCAGTCACGATTTGGGAATGTTTTGCCGGTGATAAAGTTGGAGATCTTGCAAGAATAGAGGGTATTATGGATAAAAAATATTATCACAGAATATTGCAGCATTACGCTTTTCCATGTGGACAGAGAATCGTTGGTCAAGGATTTGTTTTTCAGCAAGATAACGATCCCAAACATTAATCGAAATTGTGTGGAAACTACATTGCATCAAAAGAAAAGAAAAAAGTGCGGAAATACATGAATTGGCCCACTCAATCCGCTTATGTTAATCCTATTGAGCTATTGTGGGATGAACTCGATAGAAATGTTACAAAAATGAGATGTACCAATCAAAACAAGCTTCGGGAACCTTTACTTAGTTGCTGGAACCAGACATCAGCTAGAACATTACAGAAACTAATAGAAATAATGCCAAAAATATGTGCTGCTGTGATAAAGGCTAAAGGAGGATATTTCGAAGAATCCAAGATTTGACGAAATTCATAAGTTATGCATAAAATTATAGTTCTTACCATATAAGCGTACCTACATTTCTCAAAATAAAGTTAATTTAATGTAATTTTCAGTTTAAATGAAGTCAGTTTTAATTGTTATTTGTCTATTTTTAAAAATTCAAGAGTGAGTCTAAACTTTTGACCGNCAATAAGTTTCATTTATTGCGCCTAAGCTGCAAGTAAACAGAACTCATTAGATAAGTTCAAAATGAAGAATAAAACAAAGAAAAATTAAAGACATATTAAAGGGGGGGAAATAATAAGTAAAAAAATAACAAACAACAGTTTAAAAAAAAAAGGCTGAAATTTTATTTAAAAAACCGGGAGGGAAAAAAACTGAAATGTCTTTAATTTTTCTTTGTTTTATTCTTCATTTTGAACTTATATATATATATACGAATATTCCATTAAGTTTATTGAAAAAATATATAGTGCTTTGAACACTAATTTTTATACAAAAATTATCATATTTGCCGCTAACATGACTAAATATGCATGTGGCTCTTCATTAACGTACCTGCTGTAAGAGAAGTCCTTCTCTCAAAAAGTTGTGCAAACCTAAACTAATGTATATTACTTATTCCTATTATCATTCCATTTTATTGCATATATAAATCAATATTTTAATGATGTTTAAAGATTTCATTGTGATTAGAAGTGATTATAAAAATTATAATGACTTTTACTACTCTCAAACATTGACTAATTTGCATAATAATGGCAAGTTAACAATTTATATAACATTACATGTTCAAATTAATTATTTTTTTTGAACTTATTTCTTAAATTATTTCGGATATTGTACTTATTACTTGGATTATTTGGATATTGTACTTATTACTTGGATTATTCGGATATTGTACTTATTACTTAATACTTGGAAGTACACTTTACTATTTTTGAACTAGTAAATAGCATGTTTCATAAAATAAAAACTTATAAATAATAATCATTTAAGAATTTAAAAGAACTATGAAATTTTCTCTGAATGCAAGTTCCCACAAGACAACTTTGCTTAAATTATGTAAATTTTTGAACGCTCAAAAAACATTTAAAAGAGAAATATATTATTTGAATTTTTCAGTTTATCACAAATTTTAAAAACAGCTCACTTACATAATTGACTTCACACATGTAAATCTTTTATTTCCTGATTAGTCTATAATACAAATGTTTTTGACGTATCATACTGAATTTGTTTTAAATGACTGAGGAAGTTCTTATGCCTAGCTATTGGTCATTTCTTTCTTCGAGGCAATGATTTTACATGATGTCAAAAAATTATATCTAAAATCTAATCTATAAATAGAACTTTAAATATTCAATCTTATTACAAATGCACAACTTTATAAAAAAAAGTTCTCCTGCCTTAAGTGGTATAATATTACATGGTGTGTAAATTTTAAAAAGTACTTAAAGATTATTTTAAGATTTCCGTTTTTTAAAAGCCCTTTTTTCATTGGGTGCTTTTAAAATGATTAATTTTCCCTTTTAGAAAATGAGATTTTTTTCTTTATCATGTCGATTTTCACTACGTATTATGCAAAAGTATGCTTTTCATATTGTTCTATTCAACATTTTCACAATTCCTTCAACCACAATCTATTTCGGCATACCGTCTGTCCATAGGGTATGAAAGCGCCAATCATTTTACATGTTTGATGAAATACTTGTGAGTCCACATGTGCGTCTACTGAGCTGGATTCAGTAAGATTATTGCTCTCTTATATGCTACTCTGCTGCCTTTTGCAAGGTATTCTCAATTCAAAGCTTCATTTTCCACTCTCTGATATCAAACTGAAAAATCTTTCAATCATTTTTTAATGACTAATATAATCAAGAAAAGAGTTGTTTGTCAGAAACTGGTTATTTTATCATGATCATGTAAAGTCTTTGGAAATTATTTTGCATTTTGTTAATGTATATAGGGCTTAAAGATACTTTTTGAATGCTTGAAAGGTGCTTATTTTTTGTTGGAAGATTTGGTTACGCACCCTGGGTTAATATCATTTTTGTCTTTTTAGTTGTTCGCAATGCATAATCTTTATTTATTTGCAGAGCCTTGTCTGAAGCTGAAGTAATTTTGCTTTTGGGAGCAAGGCTAAACTGGATTCTTCATTTTGGAAAACCACCCCGATTCAACAAGAATGTTAAAATATTGCAGGTAAGGAAGTATTTAATTCAGGCTTTGTGGAATTTTTTTTTCTCTTTTAATGGATGTTTTTTCATCCTAATGAACTTTGTCCATTCAGGTAGATGTCCACATGGAAGAACTTCACAATAGCGTGCAGTCATCTGTTGCTGTTTGTGGTGATATTGGATCGATCGTTCAACAGGTAAAAATTATAGTACCTATACCGTTTTATAGTACAGATACAAAGCATTATAGTATGCAGTTATATAGTTTACAGTTTTATTGTTCAGGTACAAAGTATTATGGTATACAGTTTTAATTAGATTCTACTTTTTGTGCTGTTGCAGTAGAATGGTGGGTGAATTTTACCAAAATCACGATTACAGTAAAAATATGCTATTTTATGCACTATAAGACTCAGAAACATGAAATTACGAAGATGTGAAAAAACATGTGCAAGGAGTTTCATGGAATTAAACAAAAATTATGATTTGATAGTTTGTTAAAGAATTATTATCTAAACTTGTAGTAAAACAAAGATCTGTTTGTCCATATACTGTCGGCTGAAATACAACTTTAGAGATGAAACTTGTAGTGCTGATAGAAACATTTTATATTATAGTTTTAACATGATTTTTTTCCCTTCGAAATCGCCATTTGCTCTGAAGGTTTTGCAAATTTAATTTAAGTGCTTTGTCATTATTATTTTTCAGCTCTTTTGCTTTAAGTATTGACTCTTTATCCATCGTTACCGAAAATATATTTTTCCCACATGGAGATCCTATTTCTTTATTTTATAAGCTAACATTAGAGTAGATGTCCATCAAAATTAGCATGAGAGCGATTACATATTGCCAAATATAAATCTTATTGTTCTTTGTGACATTTTTGAAAATGAAAAAATAAAAACTTAATAAATTGCAATGAAAATCCTTTACTATTTGAGTTTTCATATGCCTTATTTATTATCTCATTTATTCTTTTTTATTGAATCTCACAATTTGTATTCCTTTCATTCTTTTTTCTTCTATATTTATATAAAAGGAAAAAAACTTAAAGAATTGTCCAATTTCAGTTGAATGATGAACTTAAAAAAGATAACTGGGTATTTTCATCTAAAGACTGGCTGAATAACTTAGAGGAGAAGAAGCAGAAAAATATCACAACAATAAAAGTAAATAATTTTCTGTTGTAGTTATTAATACATTATAATTAATACAGGGTGCATAGCGTTTGTAAAAAATGTTCAAAGGTGCTTATTTTTGATTTTCGTTTTTTTAAAAGCCCTTAAAGATGTTTTTTTCATTGGGTGTTTTTAAAAAGTGCTTCATTTTCCCTTTTCTCAAAATGAGATTTTTCCTTTACCATGTTGATTTTCGCTATGAATTATGCACAAAAAAAAACTATTCACATTGTTTTATTTAACGTTTTCACAATTAATTCATACTCAATCTATTTTGGTGTATTGTCAGTCCGTAGAGTATGAAGATGATATTCGTTTTACATTATTCAAAATTTCATAATTTTTGACAATTGTCAAAAACAATGCCAAAAGTTTTTTTTTTGACATGACGGTTAAAAAAGATAAAACCGTCAATTGCAAAAAACTTTCCAACCCTGCTTAATTATGGTATTTTTTTAAAGTGCTTAAAAATATTTGTTAAGTGCTGAAAAGGTGCTTATTTTTTGTTGAATAATTTGGCTACGCACCCTGTAATATATAACTTGTGGAGTGAATTGCAATGAAAAAAAATAGTATGAACACTATCTGGTCAAAAGTGTCCAGACACCCAGTGGTTTGGACTGAGGCGCACACATTAATACGATGTTGGTCCCCCTTTTGCAGCCTGCACACGTCTGAGATGACTTTTTACCAGTTTTTGATAGGCAGGGATCTGTCCAGACATTTTGTGAAGGGTCCTGTTTTTGTGAAATTGTGAAAAAACTACTCATAATTTGTGAATATAAAATTAGCGTTAAGCCACATTCTTTCAACCAGGGTCCTGTTATTGCAAAAATTGCTAAAAACATTTTCGAGAAGTTTTTAAGTTGTAAATAGATACAAGAATATGCTCAACAATTTCTGCTACTAAATTAGAGATGCAACCTACAAATATTTGGTATTTAGCCTATACTGCTCAACGCAGTATAGGCTAAATAATGGAAACAAAATCACTTACATTTTTAATAATTTCAATTGACATATTTTAAATAACACAACTTAGTTATGAATCACTTTTAATGTGTTACGCATTCAGTAAATTTAAACAATTCTTAAATTCATAATGTTTTATTTAAAAATTGCCAGAAATTAATTTTTATTTACATAATATTCTATTAATTAATTTTATGAATAAATATAAATTGATCAATTATTAATTTGCAAAAAAAAAAATTATCATTTGATATCAATAAGAATGATGTAAAAGTAGAAATATATTCTTAGAATACTACATTTGGAATTTAAACTTAGGGAAAGCTCGGAAACTCCATAACTGCCGATTCGAACTGCCTTTCTTTTTTTTTTTCTATTTCCCCTGAGAAGGGTTTATTCGATTAATAAAACAATAATGAAGATAAATAAATTTGTGAAGGGTCCGATTGAAAGATAAATTATTTTGTGAAGGGTTCGTTTTCATGAAAAGATATTTTGGTCCGTTAACGGACCCAAATTTCTTCTAAACAGACCCTTGATGAAAATTGAATTCCATCACAGCTGAAGTGAGTGCTTGTAGTGAGGATGGTCGATTTGGCTGTTTACGCAAACTGTGCTCTAATTCGTCTCAAAGGTGTTCTATGGGATTTAGATCGGGGCTCTGAGAAGGTCATTCCAGTTTTTGAACACTCATTTCGTCAAACCACGTCTGTGCATGTCTCGATGTGTGAATGGAGCAGTTATCCTGCTGGAAGAGAACAAATGGGCCTTCCCCGAAATATTGCCCTAGAGTTGGGAGTGCAGCATTGTCCAGAATGTCCACATACATCTCAGAGTTCATGTTTCCAACCACTGGAACTAACGGATACAGGCCAAACCACTAGAAACACCCCACACCATTATGCTTTGATCACCATAACAACCGGGTGTGCGGATACTTTTGGCCGGATATTGTATCTTGGAATTAAAACTTGTTTTTGTTAAAACTTAAAACCGCTTTATAATGAATGATACCCATAAATAAATAAATTTTATAATATGTATTAACATGATGCATAGCGTTTTTAAAAAGTGCTTAAAGGTGCTTATTTTTTATTTTCGTTTTTTAAAAGTCCTTAAAGGTTCTATTTTCATTGGGTGGTTTTAAAAAGTGCTTCATTTTCCCTTTCCGGAAATGAGAATTTTTTTGCCTTGTTGATTTTCGTCACGTATTATGCAAAAGCGTGCTTTTCACATTGTTCTATTCAACGTTTTCAGAATTCATTCAACAATCTATTTCGGCGTATTGTCGGTCCGTAGCGTATGAAAGCACCAATCATTTTACATGTTTGATGATATACTTGCAAGTCTGCATGTGAGTTTACTGAAGCGGGGCATGTGCGTCTACTGTGAGATTGCACTCTCATGTGCAACTCTGTTGCATTTTGCAAGATATTCTCAATTTCTGGCTTCATTTTCCACTCTCTGATATCGAACCGAAAAATTTCTTGATCATTTTATAATGGCTAATATAATCAAGAAAAGCGTTCTTTGTCAAAAACTAGTTATTTTATTATGATCATCTAAAGTCTTTGAAAACTATTTTGCATTTTGTTAATGTGTATGGTGCTTAAAAATATTTTTTAAGTGCTTCAAAAGTACTTAAAAGGTGCTTATTTTTTGTTGAAAGATTTGACTACGTACCCTGATTAAAAGTGTTGTAAAACTATTACTGTTTAAAAACAAATTATATTTTCAGAACATGATTGCAGACAAGACCATGCCTTTGAACTATTATGCTGCTTACAATGAGGTAAGAGATTTATTGCTTTTATTTTTTAAAGTTTTTGTGTTAATATTTTGTATAATTTTTTTTTAAAGAATTGAAAATAAGACTTCCTTTGAAGGATCCTATAATATTATAATTTATATTTTATTATTTGTCGCAGTTAATAGTTTTGATGTATATAGGAGTTACTGCTTTGGTTAAATCAACAACTGAAAATAATTTACTATTTTCATTACATGTTGAATAAGATACTTCTAATAATAACTTCTTATAAATAAAATTGTAAAAATAAAGAGACGATTATTACTGCTTAAACTTCTAATACCTTTATTTTATGTAACAAAACAGACTTTTTTCGGTGGATTTTTCAGTTTAATCAGTTTGAAGAAATTCCCAGTTTTTTATAATCCAAGCCCTTAATTTTCATAATCCTAGGCTTATATTTTTGAAACCCTTGCTGAAACTAAAGTTAAAAAATAACTGTACACATTAGAGATCCCAATTAATTATTAATGCAAAAGAAGAAGAAAAAAAGTCTGAAATCTGACAAACCACATATTGGATAGGTGAGACTGAAAAATGTCAAAACTTATTTGTTTGTGGATTTTTGACTGTGTTTTTAGAGGTAGCCCTTCAACTCCCTCTGTTTTCATTAGACAATCAAGTAATTTCTTTTTATTCTGCGTCCTTCAATACTGATTTATCATACAATGTCTTTCATTTCCTTGACTAACTATTAATTTCTGAACCTTTAGTTTTTACTTCCTTTTTAACAATGATTATCATAATATATATGTATATATACAGGGTTGCCACAGGCGACTAAAATGCGACTATTTGCTACTATTTTCATCCTTAGGCGACTATGGCGACTTTTTTTGCCTGAAAAGGCTAAAAAAGCAACTATTTTCAGGAATAGGCGACTATTAGGAGACTTTTTTTCTCTTAGCGAAGTTTTTTCGCATAAATGAACGTTACTTTTCAGAACGTTAAACGTTAAACGTTAAAAGAAAGCAAACTTTTATACAATTATTTATGTCTAAAAAGCCAAACATTTAAATTTCCATTAGATTTAATAAAGTATACTTGTTATTTTTTCTCTCCGAGGAGCAGTTTTGTTATTTTTAATTGTTTTTTTCCTTCTATTAACATTCATATTTTATTGTAATTCGACTCTTATTTAGGTACCGATTTTCTAAGATGTATACCTTTTTATATTTGTACGAAACTTTTTTGTACAAATATAAAAGGTATACATTTGGAATTGGAGCATAGATAGGACTGGGCGATAAATCGATGTATCGCGAAATATCGATTTAACGCATATATCGGTAGGCCGATGTAGTGACTTTCGTTTTAGGCGATGCATCAGAAATTTGATTTAAACAGCCGGAATAAGGCTACAATCACGGTTTAACTATTTAATATGCAAGGATCCTTGACTAGGCTAGCGCTGTTACCGCACTGACGAAGACGATTTTAATTTCGTCTTGCTGCAGAGATGTAGATAGCGTTTTGCTATAAAGATGATGTTAGTTTCGTGATGTTGAATGACGAAGAGCGAATTGAATCCCAGTTTCGTGCGAGGATCAGCGTTTTTATGTAGAACGCAATGCACAGTTTCTTTATGTCCATTTTTGTCTTTTGGATTTTACGTTTTTTGAAGATTATTTTCAATGGGACTCAAGTCATTTTTCAATTGTTGTGCATTTTATTTTGTCAGAAATAATTGTCAGGTTCTTTGTAAATTATTTTCAGTCAGACTTACCATCAGATATACCCATTTTTTTCTGTCTAGGTTTAACGATTCTTGGTTACTTGGTTTCCTACGGTTACTTTGCGATTGCTGCACAATCACTGTTATCTTAAATTTTCATTCTGAACTCAATAGATCAATGAAACGAAAATATAAATAAAATAAAAAAAGATTTTCTTTGATTTTTTTCCCTTATTGTTTTTCATTTTAAGCGATACAATTTAATAGGGGTATTTCGTATTTAACTTTTATAAAAAGTTCGTTTTTTTTAAAATGTAGGTAAGTATAATAATTTAATTATTGTTAAACCAATAAATGTCCAATCATTTTTAACTATAAAAAAATTACAACAAAGCTTACATTTATTTAGTTTGCTTTTATTTTTGATAAAATTAAAACGAAGTTTAAAAAATTAGTTAAAAAGAGAGCTATTAGTTAAAAAGAAAACGAAAAAAACAAAGAATTTTTTTTAATTAAATAAAGAGTTTAGTAATGTTTTGTCGCTTTTTTAATAATTTGATATTAGTACTTAATTTTTTTTTATTAAAATTCTTTCAATATTCGTTTGTTTTATAATTTGTTACATAGTCAGTATCATTTTTAAACAAATAAATCTTTAGTCGATTTTATTTTCAAAGAAAATAATAATAAAGTATTTCTTAAGTACAGAATTTGACTATTAGTTAATAATACCTTTTATTATTTTAAATAATTAAATAAAAAAGGGTCTAATGATGCTCCAAAAGCATGGTTTTTTTTTCCAACAAATAATTTTAAAAAAATGTTTTTTTCTAAAGTGAACATTTCTTTGGTTTGTTTTCCACTTTCGTTTTTTTTATTTTTCTTTTAATTTTCATTGCATGTATGTAAAATATTTTGTTACAGTATTATTATTTTTAAAACAATAAATCTTAAATTATTTTTAATTCAAGAAAAATGAAATAAAGCTTGGGGTCATAGTAGAATATGTTTAGAATTAATATTTTCTTTCGTAATAGATTTATTTCTTTTTTAATTTTTGATTGATTGAAAGATTTCCCATAGGTAATTTTTGATCATATGCTACATACATCACTTTAATGCAATGTCTAACTGACGATGTATCACAATTTAAAATTTCTGACATCACCCAGTCCTAGTCATAGTATTTTTCAATTAAGCTATAATTTTAGTTATTTGGCTACTATTTTTGATAGATTTTTGTTCCTGTTCAGGCAACTATTTTCATTGTTTTAGGCAACTATTTTTATTGTTTTAGGCAACTATTTTCATGCTTGAGGCTATTAAAAGCAACTATTTTGGTTCATTTTTTACTGTAGCAACTCTGTATATATAGTTTGTCTATGGTAAGAACTCCCCCCACTTCAAAGTCTAAGGCAGTCTGCTGCTATGGAAACAAGAATAGAGCATTTCAGGGAGGGTAGCTTCTGTTCATTCTTAGGCTGACACAGTAGATGGAGGAACAATATTCCATTTCTAAAGCCGATCTGAGCCAAAACAAGTCCTAAACAATGACCCCACACCCACTTGAAATTATACCTCATTACCATAGTCACCGCTACAGTTCCAGACGAATGACTAGGGGAATTCTTGCTTTAGACAAATTATATTAAAAGTGGTGTTTATAAAATGCTGTGTACATTTATGAAATATTGATATTCTTTTTTTTTTTTTTTCATACATGGCAAACTTTTAACTGTTTTCTAATGTAGCATTTATTACATATAAGCTTTCACTTTAATAGTGGATCTCAATTATAAACTCAAAGAATTTCAAATGGTTGTAATGAATTGATTTCTCTCAAACAAATGTTTGCATCATTCTTACTTTATTTATTTCAAATTTCAAGAATATTTTCTTTAATTAATTGATTCTCCTCTACACTGGAAATTCATTGCTTTATATAAATACAGATTCATCAATTTCAAAGTATTCTAGTGCTTTTCCTCTTTTTATATTCTGTTTCTTTTTTCCACCAGATTTAGCTTATTTGATTTTGTGATGGCATTTGAGATTGGTACATTAAAGTCATTTTCTGTTATTACTTTTAAATTGCCACTCAATCATTAATTAGTTGAAATAATCAATGGTCAATGAAATGAAATGACCTCATTGTTTGGTATTGATAACAAAATGTGTGTTTTTTTTTTATACAACCGTCGTTGTCGAACAGCCGACCTAATTTTGAGTTTACGACTACTTGAACACTGAATAACCTTTGATCTAATGAAAGGATTTTCATGTACTACAACTCAAATCTTAATGATTCGAGGTCTTGACCTCAAATACACTAATTAATTGGTGCAAAAGATATTAAGTAACAAAATCAGACATAAAAACACTTTCTCTTAATAAACATACCCATTTTCGACAAATTTGATTTCTGAGCCCTAATATATAAGGGGTATTTTTTTAAAAATTTTATAACAGTTGTTGAACAGCCAACCTAATTTTTGGGTTTACCACTACTAATGCTCAACTACGTAGCCTTGTAATTTTGAACCCAATTTAGAAGACAAGAGAACTCCTGGATCAAATATTTGGAAAATTTGCCTTCTTGGAGGACTTTTTGATAGAACTAACATGCGTTTGCATTACATGGAGAGGAAAACCACGAAAACCTCCCACGGTTAACCAGATATCAAGGGCATTCTAACCCATTATCCATCTACCACTGAGGATATTTCATGTTAACACTGTGGACAGTGCAAGCCGAATGTGGAATTCGTAACGATCGATTTGAACCCAGTTCACTTCATATCACACTCTATCGTCTGAGCCATCACGGCTCATTAAAATGTGTTTGTAATTTTCCTCTCTTTTCTTTTTTTTTTGCATCAGATCTAGTTTAGGCCTTTGTTTAAAATTATTTCTCTTAAATGCGTAATGGCTCTTGTGCCATTAAAGTTGGTATTCAATTATTAATTAGTTAATAAAAAACGAGTTTGAAATAAAGTTAAATGTTGCAGGTTAAGTTTGTTACAAAGTTGCTCCTAAATTAAATATTATGCTAAAAGAAATTCACTTATACCACTGTCAGACAAAGAAACAAATTTCAAGAGTAATTTTACTCTTATTTTAGTTTTTGAAGAAGAGGGAATTTAAGAATAGAGGAATTAATTTAGAAACAGAGATTAAGTTTCTAAGTTGTTGCAATTTTATAATATAAATTGCCAAATATATTTTAGATTATATTTTAACTAACACATAAATTATACTATAATGTAAACCTTGTAGAATTGTTGTCTGTATACTTGACCAAAAAACATTATTCCACATTATTTTAATTTTTTTTCTCACTACATATGGGTACTAATTGTTTTAAATTATTCAATAATCCTGCCTTGCTAATAAAACTTTTACTTTTGTACTTTGAATAGTTTCATAAAATATTTCAGTGCTGATAAATCTATTATTACAGTTCTTTGCTTTAAAGGTAAAAAATCTTTTCTTTTTTTAAAAATTAGATCCAGGCATTGATTCCTAAAGATGCTATTATTATCAATGAAGGTGCCAATACAATGGATATTGGAAGAACTATGCTGCCCAATGAGCTACCTCGTCACAGGTAAAAAGAATATCATTTGTCCATGCTTTTAAATGTAATGATGATCTTAATTATAATTCAATGATGCTCTTAATTATAATTCAATGCACAACTTTTTTAAGAAAATTATTATAGATGGACAGGAAATTTATTATAGATGACATGTTTTAGAATTTATTGATTCAATTACAGTAAAAATCTGTTGTAACAACAATCCATAAAAGCAGATGGAATTGTTGTTATAGCAAGACTGGTCTATAAATAACTGCATATATTTAAATATCAATAAATATTACAGGAGTGTAATAGCATACAATAGTTGAAGTCATTGATAAAACTAATATGTGATTCCAATTGTTTTTCAATATTTGTCAAGAAAAGAAATAAGGAGCCATTGCAAATAAGTCGTTTAAGTATTGTATTTTGATGATGACTTGTAACCATGATTTGTGTTTTGACAGTGAGAGTTATAAGCTTGGTTGTAATAGGGTATATATTGTAATATGCCATACCTAATTGTGTCAATTTACTGTTTTATTTACAAACCTATTATAATTTCTACTCTCATAGGAATTGGAATCTGTTGGATTATCATTGCTATTTTTATGGTTTGTAAAGTTCTTTGTGCAAATTTCGCTTTCTTTCGCCAGGTTGGATGCTGGAACATTTGGAACCATGGGACTTGGACTCGGTTCAACTATTGCTGCTGCCATCTATTGTCAGGAACATGCACCAGGAAAGCGTGTGATATGCGTTCAAGGGGACAGTGCATTTGGATTTGCGGGGTTAGAAATGGAAACTATATTCAGGTAATTAATTTACTGAATATTTCACATATTCCATATGAAACTTTATATATAACAAAAGTAAGAAACTTCTAAGGGAAGAATACTTATAAACCCATATCGCCGCACCGATACTATTTCACCGGTACCGGTACAAAGTTCTGGTACTATTTAGAGAGGTGAAACTTTAATGAACACATAACTAATTCTCACTCTATAATACATTTTTATACACCTATAAAGTCAGTTAAAAGGAGGAATGTTTTTTTAAATGAAAAAAAGAAGAAAAATATGTAATGCCTATATCATAGCAGTCTACTGAATTTTCTAGTAGACTACTGTATTTTGCTAGTTTTTCTTGGTCTACTGGTTTAATAAAATTTCTCCTGGTTTTTGTGCATTTTTGAGAATTCCCTAAAATTGAGTAAAAATTTTCTATTCAAAAAAATTTTCAAGTATTTTATTGCTTGTTTGAATGTTTAAATAAGTATTACTAATACATAATGAATCGTAATCAGTTTTTTTTTTCTTTGGTTCTAAAATTTTTAGCTTATTTTTATTCTGAGTTTCCTTCTTTAAATTAATTAAATCTTTAATGAATTCAATGTCTATTACTATTCAAAATTATGAGTAATCATAAATGGAAAATATTGCAAACCATTTATAGTTCATTAGTGTAATAAAGTTATTGTATTTTAATGACTTTAAAATTCCCTGTGTGTAGAATATTTGGTATATTATGCAACAGCTAAAATCAAATTTATATTATTTCGTAAAATCTACTGGACTTTTTTCCTTTCTATGTTGACTGTTAATAATATTTCCCAATGTTCTTAATGATAGTAATTTCTAAAATCTAACAGAGATGGCACTCTGTGCAGTAATGAAAAGAATTAATTGTATTCAGTTTCCTCTATGGCGCTGTACCATGAACATTGTTTTTGTGATTAAATATACTTTGTTAAAAGGCATTTCTAATGCTTTAAAGCCCTTAGATCATCCTATTTAATATTGGCACCAAACGTGGGGCTAAGAAAATGATAAAGGTGAGTGTATCTAATTTGAATTATGGATTCATTTGATGATTTAAAGAACAAAATAAAAACAATCTGCTCTTTAACAACTTGATAATAACAAAAACAAGGAATGATGTTCATGGTACAGTGCCGTAGAGAAAACTGAATACAATTAATCCTTCTACATTACTGCACTGAGCGCCATCTGTTTGTTGGATTTCAGAAATTATTATTATTAATATTGGCAGCTATGCTATATGCAAATAAGGATAGCTAAATTCTTTGCGGTAGTGGCATGTGACAGTGACGTCATATGGCAGTGATGCTACGATTGTGTTTGTATAGAGGTACCTCATTTACTCACTGAAGCATGTAGCGTAAGGACGTTTTGAAGCATCCTAGCTTTAATTTCTTTTTTTATCCATCGTTATATGTCTAGTCATAATAGTCTAGACTAGTGGTTCTAAATTTTTTTCAGTTATGGAATCTTAAATTATTGGTCTTCCTTTATCGGAGCTCCGAAACTTAATGTATAAAATTCTTCAATGGTGAACATATTAATAATTAAATACTGTTAATTATTTTTAAAAATATTTAATGGTAGAAATTTTATTAATTATTTTGAAAATTTTTAATCAATTAATAACAAATGAAATTTCTCATTGTATTATTTATCAATATTAATCTTTAAATTGTATTATATCTCAGACAGTTGAATTCACAAGTCTTGAGTGGCATCTAGTTAAGTTCTTAATTTGATGTCAGTGAATACATGAATNCCATTACTGAACCAGAGTACCTCAATATGTATTTGCATAGCATAAAATTTGCATAGCATTTATTGGGAAAATGGAAAACTGAAATATTTTATCGTTAGGCTCAAGCAGCGGGCGCACCTAGATCGATCGACGGGCGCCATGGTGCCCGCGGGCATAGGGTTGGGGACCCCTGTAAGTGGTTCTAAATTTTTTTCAGTTATGGAATCTTAAATGATCGGTCTTCCTTTATCGGAGCTCCGAGACTTAATGTATAAAATTCTTCAATGGTGAACATATTAATAATTAAATACTGTTAATTATTTTTAAAAATATTTAATGGTAGAAATTTTATAATTATTTTCAAAATGTTTAATCAATTAATAACAAATGAAACTTCTCATTGTATTATATATCAATATTAATCTTAAAATTGTGTTCTATCTCAGACAGTTGAATTCACAAGTCTTGAGTGGCATCTAGTTAAGTTCTTAATTTGATGTCAGTAAATGCATGAATTGGAAATCAACGAGGTGAAATATAGTTTTAGATAAAGTGAATACGAATGTTTTTTATTAATTTGCTTTCCTTTCTTCACAATCATTTAAATTAAATAATTTCATAAAAAGTAGTAAAAATAATAAATATTGGATAATTAATGAGATATCACTTTAATTAAAAGTTTCTAAAATCAAATTATTAAAATTAAGGCCTTACTTTTGGAACACTTGCAATCCTGACACGGAACCTTAGGCGATGCCACAAGATGGCAGATGGTTAGAAGATTTAAAACAGGCCAATCACAGGTTACTTATTGTTGAGACCTCATGGATTTGAAAAGTTGGATGTCCACTTTATGAAAACAGTTTATGGAGACAACAATAGTGGTTTGCTGACCTTGTGCAAAATGGCAACAATGCCAGTATAATTTTTCATTTTGTTTAAAAAAATCATTTTTAAAAAAAATCATATGCCACAAAAAATGACATTAACAGTGTTTTAGTGTTCATATCACATTTATAATTTTTTATTAAATTAGATGAAAATGTTTTTGAATCTGTTGTTAGTAAATCTAGTCAAAGGTGAGTTGTCATTGACAATTGTTCACAAAATTTATTTTATTTACTATTTTAAATGTAGTTCAAAAAATGTTAAATATTACACTGTCAATGTTCAATGTAACTAACATCCTTTATTATCCAACAGAAAATATAAACTACAATGAGAGAAGGCTTAATCAAAAATAATTTTATTAAAATAAACTTTTCTTTAAAAGAAAAATATACCTATTTTTTAAAAAGCTTATTTATCTGTATAGTTATGAAGAATTTTAAACGAGGCATAATCATTAAAATGTTTGGTACTTTTCCATTAGTCGGGCTTAAATGTCGTTAATTCTGAACCAAACGCAAGCCAAGTTACCAAGCGATGTGAATGATAAAACAGTCAACGGAATAAAAGACAAAAACGTTCAACTATAAACAAATATTTATTAATAGTATCAAAATAAGTTCAACTATAAAGATATATAATATTCTTCAGTTCTGGCTAAATCCCAAATTTTCATCGTTTTTTAAAACGAAAATTAAGATGGAAGAAAGAAAGGAATAAATGAATTCAGAGAATAGAGCATGTGGCCCCAAACTAACATTCCCCTTATAGCTGTAAGAAATTTGGCGGAATTCTACATTATTTGTCGATTTTTCGTTCTACATTATTTTCGATTCTACATTATTTGTCGAACGGAAAAGTACCAGTATTTTTTAAAAGTTTCTTTGTGAATCTCAGCTGTGATCTCATTATCTGATCTGAAGGTTTTTTTTAAAAAAAATCATACTTCATTTTATTTATATCACATTAAAAATAATTTGATTTTAAATAAATTTATTCTTTAAAGTTTGCTTATTATAATTGCCAAATGCGTATTGTAACCAAATGTTGAAATCTATGCTTTAGATATCAGCTTCCTGTGATAGTGATTATTTTCAACAACAATGGAATCTACGCTGGACTGGATGAAGAAAGCTTTCAGATGTTACGTGATGAAGATACTCCTCTTTCACTCAGGTGATGATGATGTTTTTGTTATTAAATTATAACTAATATAAGATTTAACAAAATGATGTTGAATTTTTTATATATATTCTTAGGTCTCGAACCCTGTGGCAAAATTTTTTCGAGTTACCTGCGATAAAACTCTCTATCGCTAATATCTTTCTGCAAGATACTTTTAATAATAACAAACATATATGTTACTCATTTAAAATAACAAAAGCACTGTGTTTAGTAAAAATAAAAACACTACATAAAATTTTTTTTAAATTATTGTAATAAATTTTTATTCTAATATTATGGGTGATATTCACTCATTTTGTTGGAGGAAAAACGCACTGCTTATTTCCTTCTTTGCATTTTGTAAATAATCATCACAATAAAAAAAAAATGTATTAAAAATCATGAAATCCATAGTAGTAATTGCCTAAAAAAAGATAGACGACAAAATCACGCAAATCGGACTCCTTAAAAAGCGGTTACTCAAATGCGTGTTTCATTTCCAGATTAGGTTGTTATAATAAATAATATAGTATAAAAAAACATCGGATTTAAAAACGATTGAGAAACTTATAGCAATAACAGACAAAGAAATCAATAGAATCACTGCCTTAAAAAAGTAAATATTCAAATGTATGTTTGAATTTTCCATAGTGTTTGAAATATATCGGGACATTTAAAAACCATGTGAAAATCAATATCAATAACTGCCAAAAGTACAATCGAAACATTACACCGAAAATGAGTTTATCTAAATGCATGCTTCAAATTTTATGTGTAAATTTCTGTAGAAAAGAAAACTAAAATTTTTTTACTTTTCAAAGGAAAAATTTTTCTGCAAGAATTATGTAACATTCTGCAACAATGTTGGTGTGATTCTGCCAGGGGGGTCTTGAACTGAAAAAATAGTGTGAATAAAAGTGAAAAATTTTTCGATCTTTTCAAGTGTGATGATATGGTTAAAATGAAAATTCAAAAATAAGAATTTTGTTTAGTACTAAATAGGGACTATATGTCATTGAAAAAAATAATGATGAGAACGTTATAATAAATTAAACTCTTTAGCTCATTGTTGACCCAGTGACAAGTTAAATCATCATTGCACTTTTATTATCGATTTAAATTTATGAGACAGTTAAATTTCATTCAGTATAAGCAGAATTTATTGTTGTTTATTTAGCAATGTGCGTAGCGCTATTAAAAAGTGTTTCAATTTTTGTTTTTCAAAAGGCCTTTTAGCTGTTTTCAAAAAGTGCTTAATTTTCCCTTTCCGAAAATGAGACTTTTTTTTCTTTATCATGTCGATTTTCACTGCATATAATGCATAAGTGTGGATTTCACATTGTTCTATTCAACGTTTTCACAATTCATTCAACCACAATCCATTTTCGTGTGCCATCTGTCCGTAACGTATGATAAAGCCAATCATGTTACATGTTTTATGAAATACTTGGGAGTGACTACTGAGCTGGGTTCGGTGAGATTCTTGCTCTCTCATTTGCAACTCTGCTGTATTTTGTGTTTGGTGGCTAATATAATCCAGAAAAGAGTTTTGTCAGAAACTAGCTAGTTTATCACATTCATGCAAAGTCTTTGAAAATCATTTCGCATTTTGTTAATGTATATAGTGCTTAAAAATATTTTTTGAGGGCTTAAAAATTACTTTAAAGGTGCTTATTTTTGTTCGAAGATTTGGCTATGCGTTCTGTTTAGTATACTTTACATTCTTATCAGGGGTCTGTTTAGAAAAAATTTGGGTCGGTTAACAGACCCTTCGCAAAATATCTTTTCATAATCCGGAATTTCGGATCCTTCACAAATTTGTTTATCTTCATTGTTTAGTTCATCGAATAAACCCTTCCCGAAGGGGTGGTGGAAAGAATGACAGTTAATAGAATAGTATGTAAAAAAAATTCGTTTCTGGCAATTTTTTAAATAAAATATTATAAATTTAAGAATTATTTAAGTTTACTTTATGCATAACACATTAAAAGTGCTTCATTACTAATTTTTGTTATTTAAAATATGTCAATTGAAATTATTAAAAATGTGAGTGATTTTGTTTCCATCATTCGTCCGAAATGAATATTCTGTGTTGAGAGCAGTATAGGCTAAATACCAAATACGAGGGTTGCTATTTATATTTCTGGCCTTGGCAACAGTAAGTGTTGCTAGGCGACCGCAGACGATTTTAATCGAAAGTTTGATATTTTTAAACATAAATTCAGCAGACGATTTACCATTATAGCTTCATTTGTGTTGTTGACAGTAAATTGAAAAGTTCTTCTCTTTCAAAAAATGGAATTGAATCGTGAACATTTTCGTGCCATTATTTTTCATAACT